>NC_080043.1:36495453-36854192 GCF_012489685.1 Lotus japonicus | reverse complement strand
TTACGAATCATCCAATAGAAATTTTAATATGCCATGTCTCAATTAAATTTAAATTTAAATGTTTTTTAATATTGGAAAATGATATATATAATTAGATAATATGTAAAATTTTACACAGTCGTGCATATAAATTCAAACATATTGTAAATTTTCACTGAATGACAGTTGTAAAAATATTCTTCATGACTCAAAGCAATTTTTAATATAATTCACCATAAAATTATTTGGTGCTATATGTATTTTGTTTCCTGCAGAAGAATATTGTTTCAATTCCTTAATTTTATAAGAATAATTTTTATCTATAGAAGTGCGGTTTATTAACTTTTTTATATAGTCAATCAATCATATTTTAAAATGTTGGAAATATAGTTTTCATTTAATTTAATTATTATATGATATGGTACATCCTTAAAATAAATCTATTGGTTTCAAAATATGTACTCGTACCTTTTTCTCTAATTTTGTTCACTATTTAAAATGTAACAAAAGCAAAAGAAAAATAATCTATATACTTTAGAAAAGAGGAACGTTGTGAGCCCCACCTAGCTGATTTGACACTCTAAGAATAACTCTCACCCAATCTCCCTCTTTGCCTGACAAGTGTCAATCCCTCCTTTATTATGAGCATTTATTACAAGCCCATTTTCTTTGATTTAGGTAGTGAGGCCATCATTGACAACCTTGATTTTGCTTATTTTTTATTTTAATGCTTAACTTTTTTTCATTTAAAATAAAATTAGAATTGGTTACATTTAATGCTTAATTTTTTATTCATTAAAAATAAAAACCGTGAAATTGAATTCGAAAATTCAAATTCATACAAGTTTTATTTTTGAAGGTTACTAAATTTAATACCGATATTAATTATGAGGATTTGATTTGATTTATTTGATTAAAACTGTTTTACTTCTCTAAAATAAAAATAAAAATATGAATATAAAAATAAATTAGAATTGATTACATTTAATGCTTGACTTTTTATTCATTAAATTAAAAACCATGAAATTGAATTCAAATTCAAATTCAGACAAGTTTTATTTTAGATGTTACAAAAATTTAATGTCCATATTAATTTTGAGGATTTGATTTTATTTATTTGATTAAAATTGTTTACATTCTCCAAAATAAAATTTCAAATTTGAATGAATTTTTTTTTTTAGCATGTTCAAATTTGAATCAAAATATTTTTTTAATATTGTTTTAATTAGCATTGATTCCATTTAATGCTATCGAATTTGAGCATGTTCGAATGAAAAAAAAAATTCAAATTTAGTCATCATATTCAAATAAAGACATTGGAATGAAAAAAAAATTAAATGAAAACTCAATGAAATATTCTTTTCATCTTTAGTCATCATTAATCCTAATTTTAACTCAACTATATATACTCTCTTAAGCTGCCCCTCTCCTCCATCATTCATCTATTTTACAGCACTTGATATCTTTGAAATTAACCTTTGTTCTGATAGCTGCTAGAATCGACGATCTTGCCAAAATCGATGCCTCCAAAGAGAACTAGACTATTGTTGCAAAGGTGAATCGTTTATGGCTAATCCGAGCTTATATGGTTTCAAAACTTCCCTTTTCGATGGACATGGTTCTTATGGATGACAAGGTATAGCATTTTTTTAATTACTCACCATGTTTTAATATCAGTTTTTTATGGTTGATAAATCTCTTATCTTTTTTACTTTTTAATTTCCAGGGTTGTAAGATTCATGCTTTAATTAGGAAGACTCTGATTTATTGATTTCAGCCTTTGCTAAGTGAAGGACGCGTATATCAGATTCATACTAAGTGAAGACGTGTATTTCACGCTTTCTCCATCTTTACTAAGACACTAGCTGCGGAAGAAATAGTCTTCTGAAATATGAAATTAGTTGAATAAATTCCCGATCTCTACTAGGCATAACCCACAAATTTTCTGGTATGTGAAATTAGTTGAATAAATTTCTATCTGTTCTATTTGACTACTAATTTCAACTGTAGTAGTTTCACCCAAAAGAACATTGGTGCTGACATTTTAATATTTTCTATGGATTTAGTTTATAGCAATGAGAGTTGGTGTTCAACATGGAATATATTTGTTGACACATTTATAAGCATGTGAAGCCTTCATAATTTGGAATAAGAGGGATGCATATATGGATTTTTTTGAACCATATAAGGTTTCAGGAAAGAATTTTGAAAGCTTAATTTGATTTTGGTTTCTGTTTAGTCCTACTACTCTTGCTTTGCAGACTAAAAGAATTGAGAGTTCTAGGTGTAAAATTTTCAACTGATTTTGTTGCAGGAACTCTAGCAGCTAGATCTAAATGTCCGCTAGAGTTTGTTTGTTTCCTGTAGATTTAGTGTTAGTGTGTCACTGAAGTTTATCTGTTTCTATTTATCTCTTTTCCTGCACAAACTTTAGAGACAAAGTTGGGTATACAAAGGTTTTGCTTGCTCATATATGCTTTTTATTTGGAAAATTGAATTGGTATAGTTGAGACGTTCAATTGATATATCTGATTATGAATATTCCACTTTCGGATATGCTTTGTCTAAGTTTTTTTTCTTCTACGGATATCTGAAAAACTCTTCAAATTTTCTATCTTTTAGGATTTTCCTATTTTAAGAGCAAACACTAAGATTATTTTATTTCTTTATTTGCAAATACAAGCACACCTTCATACTTTTTCTTATGTTGTTCCTTTCACGGTGAAATTGTTTTTGTGAAATTGTCATGGATGAATATAACCATCACTTGAATTGAACTGAGGGTGTTTAAACTACAGATTAGGCAAGGAAGTGGAGTTGAAATAGAGAAGTCATTGAAGTGGTGAAGAGAAAAGACATTGAGGATTATGAGAGTGCTTGGTTTGGAGGAAAGAGTTTGGTGCTAACAGCCTGACACCATTGTAGAAGAAGATTTTGAGGTTTAATGAGCTACAAGGAAGATTTTGTAAAATTGATGAAGTTATTTAATAGTGTAAAACAATAAATTTCAGTAATTAGCATTAAATATTTTTATTGAATGCAAATTTAACGGTGGGAGCCTTGACAGAAGGTATTCACCTTCATGTTAGGGACTCTTTTCCTTTTGTGGGTTTCAAGGTATAAAAAAGATGTGAATGAATTATTTACCCCATATGTTACGGACATGATAAAGGTTGAATGATGAATTGATGAACTGTAGTAGTATCTCTTTTTTACAATGTTTGTGGTGCTTCATTTTTTTTACCGTGTCTGTTAGTAATGCTATTTAATTTCTGATGCTATCTAAATTGAGAGCTGAAAAGGAAAATTGTGCTACTTGGGGAGTTAGAAAAATAAACAGAGAGGAGGTTAAAAGAATAAACTGGACAGTGCGTTAATAGAATATTGAATAAACTAATAATTGAAAAATATATTTAAATTAATGTTATATATCTATCTTTCTATAAAAATATTCAAATGAGAGGATGTTAGAAGAATAAACTGGACATGTGCATTTTCCACAAGGATTTGGCTGAAGTGTCCCTTCCCCAACTAATGAAAGTTTATTTTTCATTTGATTGAAAATATATTTTAACAATTTCAGTGTTCTATAAGTATTTTCAAATTTTAGGAGCGTGTCCATATTCAAAAATCTTATTAGTAATTTTTTCTTTTGAATGATTTTTCTTTTCATCCTCAATTGTAAGGAAAAGTTCTCCATGCATCGCATACCAATCACAAAATGTCGTAAGAGCATTACAAAATATTAATATATAACATAATTTAATTTATGTTTAGGTTAAAGGTGTAAAGCTCATAGGGAGAATATTTTAAATAAAAAATACTTTAGTGTAAGAAAAAGAAGCTTTAATATAATTTTAGTTTTTTTTCATGATTCTATAAATAATCTTAAGAGTAAATATATATTTAAGTATGAAATTTAAATAATATAAATATGTTATATATTCTTCTTTTATTTACATTCACAGTAAAAAAACTCATACGGGAATAGATTTTATACAATATTATTTTCAAATTTATAAATAACTTTAATATAATTTCACTCATTTTTCATAATTATTTACTAATGTTAGATGTGTATGTGAATACAAGTATTTTCTAATTTCTTAAGTGCATTGTCTTCTTTATCAATCGTATGAAAAAATTATGTGCAATGAACGAGTAAAAATGACCCAAATTGATTGACAGTGAATTTGCTAAAGTAAGGTATAGGTACATGTCTAAAACACAAGAGAAAATTATCTGTGCAGGGTGTTGGAACATGTTGCCATGCATTTTGTCAAAACAACCGATTGTCGAAGCAGATGTCGTGGCATCTGATCTCGTGAAGCTAGGGCATCAGTCCTCAGCTTGTGTTTCTGTTGTGGGCCTTCTGAAGATTTACTGAAGATATGTTTTTGAGTTACTTGAGGAGCAAGTAGCTATTCCAGAAGGGTTTATTTGTTGGGTTGTTATTTGTTGAAACAATCTTTGTTAAAAGATTGGTTTCTATCTTTACTTGTGCAATAAGAAACCGAATCTATCAAGATTGCGTTTTGAATTGCTGTTACTGCAATCTGTTTTTTTCAGCCCGTGCCAACCCTAAAGCCCATGCTACCGCTGCTGAAGTCTATAAAAGGATGAAGACCTAAAACATGAAGGGGTCGAAGCTGATAGAGAGAGATCGAGTGTTTTAGGATTTGTTAATTGTGTTTTGTCCTTTGTTAGTTGTGAATCTGTCTTTGCTCACTGGTTCTATAAAGCAAAGAGAGATTCTGTGTGTTTGTTTGCGTTCAAACTCTACTTGTTCATTGTGTTTTCCAATCACTGTGGCAGTGATTGAGAGAAAGTGAGAGGGGCTCTCATACTTAGGTTGAGATTCTAAGTAGAAATACACTGGGTAGATTAGGAAGTGAACTATGAACTGAGTTGTTCATGAGTGTCTGTAATTCCTGAATCTTGAGATAGTGGATTTCCTTTCTTTGGGTGCAAACCCTCCAGACGTAGGTGAAAGTTTTCACTGAACTGGGTTAACAATTATTGTGTGTTATTGTTTCTGTTGTTAAGTTTTGTTTTGCTGTTAAGCGGTTGTCGAACCTCTTGTCCCAGCATCGTGCAGGACAATCGTATCAGAGGGAACCTGAATTACAATTGGCATCAGAGCAGGCACCCTGTTCTGGTTGGGTGAGCTCCAGGGATTTTTATTCAAGTTCTCATGGATAACAAGGAGGGAGGATCAGTCAATAGGCCACCCATTCTGGATGGTACTAACTATGACTACTGGAAGGTTCGCATGACATCCTTTCTCAAATCAATTGACAACAAGACTTGGAAAGCTATTGACAAGGGTTGGAAGCACCCCACTAAGGCTGAGGTTGAAGGCACCTCTACTACTGTTGTGGAAAAACCTGAAGAAGAATGGACCAGTGTTGAAGATGAAGCTGCTCTTGGAAATTCAAAGGCTCTAAATGCTATCTTTAATGGAGTTGACAAGAATATGTTTAGGCTGATCAATACGTGTACTGTGGCAAATGATGCTTGGGAAATTCTGAAAACTGCACATGAAGGAACTACTCGAGTAAGGATGTCAAGGCTTCAGATGCTTACTACTCAATTTGAAAATTTGATGATGACTGAAGAAGAGACTATTTCAGAATTCCACATGCGTGTCCGTGACTTGTCTAATGCTTCATTTGCTTTGGGAGAACCTATGTCAGATGAGAAGCTTGTAAGGAAGATCTTGAGATCTCTTCCTCAGAAGTTTGCTATGAAAGTCACTGCAATTGAGGAGGCTCAAGACATTGAGAACATGAAGGTTGATGAACTTATTGGCTCTTTGCAGACATTTGAGTTGAAACTGAGTGGAAAATCTGAGAAGAAGAATAAGAGTATTGCTTTTGTGTCAAACACTGATGAAGGTGATGATGAAGATTGTGAGGGTGAAAATCTTTCTGAGGCTCTGGCCATGCTAGCAAGAAAATTCAACAGAGCATTGAGAAAGATTGACAAAAGAACCAGGCCTAATGTCCAGGACATGAAGTTCGATAACAAACCCAAATTGTCCAATTCACAGAGGAAGACCAAAGAAGAAGAAAGATCTGGTCAGAATAAAGGAGTGCAGTGTCATGAATGTGAAGGATATGGTCATATCAGGTCTGAATGTGCCACCTATCTAAAGAAGCAGAAGAAAGGTATGATGGTAACTTGGTCAGATGAAGACACTGAAGATGAGGAGGAGATATCTGTAAACAAAGTCAATGCTTTCTCTGGATCCATCTATGAGTCTGATACAAGTGATGAGGACATTACAGATGAGGAACTGGCTGAGACTTACAAGCTGCTACACATCAAGTGGGAAGAAGCATGTAAACTTGTGAGAGAAAAGCAAAGTGAGATAGAACAACTTGTCTCTCAGAATGAAAGGCTGAAAGAGCTCAGCACAAAGCTGAAGGAAGATCTGGAGGAATGGCAAAGTAAGTTTAAAAATGCTGATGTTATGGAAAAAGCTAATCTAGTGTTGATTAATGCAGGACTTCAAGAGGAAGTGGCAACTCTGACAAGAAAGCTTGAAGCTACTCACAAATCTGTTAGAATGTTGAACAGTGGTTCTGATATGCTTGATGAAATTCTGAAAGAGACTAGCAAGCAAGGAGGGAGTTTGAAGGGAATTGGCTTTGACTATAGAACAACAAACAAAGAAAATCAGAAAGGTTCAAAGAAATTTGTGTCCGCTGCAAAACAAACTGAGTTCAAGAAGCCCATAAATTATCAGCTGTCAGATTCATTGCCTCAACATGTACCTCTGCATGTGAAACCCCAACTTAAGCTTGACAAAACTGTACCTTGGAAGTGTCACTACTGTGGTAAGAATGGTCATATAAAGCCCTACTGTTACAGGTTATATGGTTATCCTCAGATGTACGATAAAAAGCCTGTTCAGATGAGGAAGCAATGGAAGCCCAAGGGTGAAGTCAGATGTCAGGTAGCCTACACGTCTTTCAGAGCATCATCAAAGGAAGATTGGTATTTTGATAGTGGTTGCTCAAAGCACATGACAGGAAACAAGAGTTTCTTGCAAGACATCAGAAGTCACTCCACCAACTATGTTACTTTTGGAGATGGAGCTAAAGGGAAGATCAAGGGAGTAGGAAAACTTGTCAGCACAGAATCTCCTAACTTGAACAATGTGTTACTTGTAAATGGTTTAACAGCCAACCTAATCAGCATAAGTCAACTGTGTGATCAAGGATATGATGTGAAGTTCAATAAGATAGAATGTGTTGTGACCACTGATGATGAGAGGGTTGTGATGAGAGGAGTCAGATCGAAAGACAACTGTTATATGTGGACATCAGAAGAAAAAGGTCATGTTTCCAGATGTTTGTTAACTAAAGAAGATGAGGTGAATGTATGGCATCAAAGACTAGGACATCTCAACTACCGAAGCATGCAAAAGATTCTTGCAGATGAAGCAATAAGGGGGCTGCCCAATTTGAGCTTGGGAGAAGGAAAGCTATGTGGAGAATGTCAGATTGGTAAGCAAACCAAGGTGCCACACAAGATGCTCCAGCATCAGACCACGACAAAGGTTCTGGAGTTGCTTCACATGGATCTCATGGGTCCCATGCAGGTTGAAAGCTTGGGAGGAAAGAGGTATGTGTTTGTCTGTGTAGATGATTTTTCAAGGTATACATGGGTTGAATTTATGAGAGAAAAATCAGAGACTTTTGAAATATTCAAGAATCTATGTATGAGACTTCAGAATGAGAAGGACTGTGTAATTGTAAGAATCAGAAGTGATCATGGAAGGGAGTTTGAGAATTCAAAATTCTTGGAGTTCTGTGGAACAGAAGGTATTAGTCATGAATTTTCTGCCCCCATCACGCCACAGCAGAATGGAATAGTTGAAAGGAAAAATAGAACTCTCTAGGAATCAGCTAGAGTAATGTTACATGCTAAGAAGATTCCGCACCAGTTCTGGGCTGAAGCTATGAGTACTGCCTGTTACATACATAATAGAGTCACCATCAGGGCAGGGACATCCTCCACACAGTATGAGCTATGGAAAGGTAGAAAACCGTCTGTAAAATACTTTCACATATTTGGAAGTAAATGTTATATCCTTGCAGATCGTGATCCTAAGAGGAAGCTTGATCCTAGAAGTGATGAAGGAATTTTCATGGGATATTCTATGAACAGCAAAGCTTATAGAGTTTTTAACTCTCGCACAAGGACCATGATGGAATCTGTGAATGTGACTGTAGATGATGAACCAAGCAAGAAGGAAGAAGAAGTTCTGAATGAAGATGATGATGGTACTGATGTTCCAGCTGATGCTCCAGCAACCGCCCTCGACAACGAGTCAGAAACAAGTGCTGATGAAAAGGAAGACAAAGATATCACATCAAACAAAGCTCCATCAATCAGGGTTCAGAAGAATCATCCTCAAGAAAACATTATTGGTAACCTTCAAGAAGGGGTGACTACCAGATCCAGAAGTATAATTGCTCACAGTTGTTTCATCTCTAAGATAGAACTCAAGAATGTCAATGAAGCTCTCACTGATGAATACTGGATAAATGCTATGCAAGAGGAGCTAGAGCAGTTCAGAAGAAATGAAGTGTGGGAGTTAGTTCCTAGACCTGAAGAAGTAAACATCATTGGTACTAAGTGGATCTTCAAGAACAAATCAGATGAAACTGGAACTGTCACAAGGAATAAAGCAAGGCTAGTTGCTCAAGGATATACTCAGATAGAAGGAGTTGATTTTGATGAAACCTTTGCTCCTGTAGCTAGACTGGAATCTATAAGACTCTTGTTAGGTGTATCTTGTCTCTTGAAGTTCAGATTATATCAGATGGATGTGAAGAGTGCTTTTCTGAATGGCTATTTGAATGAAGAAGTCTATGTTGAACAACCTAAAGGATTTACAGATCCGCATCATCCAGATCATGTGTACAAGTTGAGGAAGGCCTTGTATGGTTTTAAGCAAGCACCTAGGGCTTGGTATGAAAGGTTAACTGAATTTCTTGTAAGCAATGGCTATAGCAAGGGTGGAATTGATAAAACTCTGTTTGTGAAGAATGACAAAGGTAAGCTCATGATAGCACAGATTTATGTGGATGACATTGTCTTTGGAGGAATGTCGAACTCAATGGTGGAGCATTTCGTCCGACAAATGAAATCTGAATTTGAGATGAGCCTAGTTGGTGAATTGAATTATTTTCTAGGACTACAAGTCAAACAAATGGAAGATTCTATGTTCATATCACAGAGTAAGTATGCTAAAGGGTTAGTCAAGAAGTTTGGCCTTGAAAAGGCTGGTCACAAGAGAACTCCTGCTGCTACACACATCAAACTTTCCAAGGATGAGCAGGGGGAAGATGTTGATCAAAGTCTCTATAGAAGCATGATTGGAAGCTTGCTGTATCTCATTGCTAGCAGACCAGACATCACTTTTGCTGTCGGAGTTTGTGCTAGATATCAAGCAGCTCCTAAAGCAAGTCATCTGCTTCAAGTCAAGAGAATTATCAAGTACATCAATGGCACAAGTGACTATGGTATTCTCTATACTCATGATACAAATTCCTCCTTAGTTGGTTTCTGTGATGCAGATTGGGCAGGTAGTGCAGATGATCGAAAGAGCACATCTGGTGGATGTTTCTTCTTAGGGAATAATTTGATTTCATGGTTTAGCAAGAAGCAGAATTGTGTCTCATTGTCTACAGCTGAAGCAGAATATATTGCAGCAGGAAGTAGTTGTACTCAACTCATGTGGATGAAGCAAATGCTGAAAGAGTATGATGTTGAACAGGATGTCATGACATTGTACTGCGACAATCTCAGTGCAATTAATATTTCTAAAAATCCCATACAACATAGCAGGACCAAGCATATTGACATTAGACATCATTTTATTAGAGACTTGGTAGAGGATAAAATTGTTAATTTGGATCACGTTACAACTGACAAGCAATTGGCTGATATTTTCACAAAACCCCTTGATGCAATCACGTTTGAAAAATTAAGAGGAAGTCTAGGGATTTGTCTTTCTGATGCATAGCAATTAGCATGCTCCAGTGTGTTAACGGCTAGTTTATTCTTGGTCATCATTAACTGCCGTTGTGACATCAGCAGAGAGAAAGTTACTTCATGGTTCACTTACCCTATAACTACCTCCAACGGGCAAATTGTGTTCTCTCAACCGCTTGTGCATCTATCTTCTTCAAGATTTATCATCTCTCATTTGCAATTCTGTTTCGTTGTTCTGTACTCTGTTTGTAATTGCTCTCGATTCATCATGTCTCAAAGTTCAGGAAAGAAGGAATCTGTCAAGGCCAAGATTGAAAGAACTGCTAAAGGAGTCAAGTGTATGGGTTTGAAGAGTGATTCTTCTCAACCATCTTCTGTGTCCAAGAAAGCTCCCAAGAAGATGAGATCACGAAACCCAACGTGTAAGGTCTACAAATCACAGGTCAAGAATAGCAAAGCTCCGAATGCTCCTATCCTTGAGGATGTTCCTGACGAAGAGGAAATCAATGATGAAGTTTCGCCTGTGAAATCGCCCCCTGATGTTGTGCCTGATGTTGAGACATCTGGGTCTAAGGGAAGTTCTGCTCAAGAAAATTCTGGAAAGGATTCCACTTCTCATGAAGATTCAGGTGGTGCTACCCAGCCTGATATCTCTGTATCATCCTCTTCTAAGGATGCTAATTCAAAGAATGATAACTCTGCGGGTATCAATTCTGAAGAGCCAATCCAGGCTCCAACCTCTGTTCAGGACATCTCTGATGATGCTTCTGATGATGTTCCTCTGACTGAGACTTTTGCTGATAGTGTTGCTGCGAGGATGAAGAAGAAAAGAAGGATTTCTTCTCCTGAAATCACTCCTACTCCATCAAAGAAATCCAGACAGGCCAGTGTGAAGAGTAAGGGAAAGCAAAAGGAAGAAAAGACTCCCACTGAGAAGAAGAAGAGGAAGATTTCAGTTGAAGTTGAAGACTCTGGGTCAGATGTTGAAGTCGGTGTCCAGGACATTCGATCTTCTGAGAAAAAGAAGTTTTCTGGTAAGCGTATTCCTCAAAATGTTCCTGCTGTTCCTATTGATAGAGTGTCTTTCCACTTAGAAGAGAATGTTCAGAAGTGGAAGTTTGTTTGCAAGAGGAGAATGGCCAAGGAAAGGGAAGTTGGTTCTGCTGTTCTTGAATGCAGAGATGTAATTGCACTAATTGAGAAAGCAGGTCTGATGAAGACTATTCAGAATGTTGGAAGGTGCTATGAGAAGCTTGTGAGAGAGTTCTTGGTGAATCTCTCTGTTGATGTAGGACTTCCTGATAGTACAGAATTCAGGAAAGTCTATGTGCGGGCTGATTGTGTGATGTTCTCACCTGCTGTGATCAATCAAGCACTTTGCAGAAGTGCTATTGAATTTGTTGATGAAGAAGTGTCCATGGATGATGTTGCCAAGGAGCTTACTGCAGGTCATGTGAAGAAGTGGCCCAGCAAGAAGTTGTTGTCTACTGGAAATCTCAGTGTGAAGTATGCTATTCTTAACAGGATTGGTGCTGTAAATTGGGTTCCTACTCAGCATACCTCTGGTGTTTCTGCAACGCTTGCCAAGTTGATCTACAGGATTGGCAAGTCTATTGCTTTTGATTTTGGAACTTTCGTGTTTGAGCAAACATTGAAGCATGCTGATACTTGTGCTGTGAAGCTGCCTGTGTCATTTCCTTCACTTCTTACTGAGATCATACTGAAGCAACATCCTCAGATTCTCAGGGCTGATGATGTGGCTATGTCTTGTGGTGTTCCAATCACTTTGGATCAACGTTTGTTTCTGGAGCCACATGTGCTAGACATTGCTTTACCAACCAGCAGAACATCTGCTCCTCCTGTGACTGAATCTGGCACTAAGGCCATAATTGCTGAATTACTGGAAGTCTCCAAGGCTTTGCAGGAGACAATCAGGGTGAGTACTGCCAGGAAGCTCAAAGTTGATGCGTTGCTACACAAGCTTCAAGAAGAAGAATGTCAAGGTGGTGAGCACAGTGCTGCTGCTACAGCTGCTCAGAAAGCGGGTAATGAAGAGGTGGAAGGTTCTGAAGAAAGTGCAGAAGGGTCTGGAGAGGAGTCAAGTTCTGAAGACTAGTTTGCTCTGATCTTGTGCTATTTTCTTTTGTTTTTGGATGCACCCTTTGCAAATTTGTGCTAAAAAGGGGGAGTAGTTAGTTGGATTGAATTGAAGACTGTAATGTTTTTTGTTTCTACTGTGAAGTTGCTTCTGATCGTGTTAGCGCTGATAGTGTTAGCTTTGGTTTGTTTAATTTGAAGACAAGTTCAAGACAATGGCTATGTTTGGTTCAAGAGGCATGCATGTTCTGATAGCAGTTTTTTTTTCCTGATGGCAATTACTTCTGAAACGTTACTTCTGATAGTAGTACTTGGTATCATGTGCTGTCAGCTTCTGATGGTAGTATTTCTGATACGATGATGTTCAAGCTGATCTATTTTGGTGTCATCATGTGCTAAGGCTGATTGTACTTCTGGTTGTGTGTTTGTGCTGCTAAGTGGTATGTTCCGACTATGCCTTCTGAAGTATGGTAGTTGGTTGTGTAGATGCATCAGTTTGAGGGGGAGCTCTGACTAAGGGGGATAATTGTTTCTCTTGTTTTTATCCTCTCTTATTGTGAGTTGTTTTAGACAAAATTTGACAAAGGGGGAGATTGTTGGAACATGTTGCCATGCATTTTGTCAAAACAACCGATTGTCGAAGCAGATGTCGTGGCATCTGATCTCGTGAAGCTAGGGCATCAGTCCTCAGCTTGTGTTTCTGTTGTGGGCCTTCTGAAGATTTACTGAAGATATGTTTTTGAGTTACTTGAGGAGCAAGTAGCTATTCCAGAAGGGTTTATTTGTTGGGTTGTTATTTGTTGAAACAATCTTTGTTAAAAGATTGGTTTCTATCTTTAATTGTGCAATAAGAAACCGAATCTATCAAGATTGCGTTTTGAATTGCTGTTACTGCAATCTGTTTTTTCAGCCCGTGCCAACCCTAAAGCCCATGCTACCGCTGCTGAAGTCTATAAAAGGATGAAGACCTAAAACATGAAGGGGTCGAAGCTGATAGAGAGAGATCGAGTGTTTTAGGATTTGTTAATTGTGCTTTGTCCTTTGTTAGTTGTGAATCTGTCTTTGCTCACTGGTTCGATAAAGCAAAGAGAGATTCTGTGTGTTTGTTTGCGTTCAAACTCTACTTGTTCATTGTGTTTTCCAATCACTGTGGCAGTGATTGAGAGAAAGTGAGAGGGGCTCTCATACTTAGGTTGAGATTCTAAGTAGAAATACACTAGGTAGATTAGGAAGTGAACTATGAACTGAGTTGTTCATGAGTGTCTGTAATTCCTGAATCTTGAGATAGTGGATTTCCTTTCTTTGGGTGCAAACCCTCCAGACGTAGGTGAAAGTTTTCACTGAACTGGGTTAACAATTACTGTGTGTTATTGTTTCTGTTGTTAAGTTTTGTTTTGCTGTTAAGCGGTTGTCGAACCTCTTGTCCCAGCATCGTGCAGGACAATCGTATCAGAGGGAACCTGAATTACACAGGGTAAAGAGTTAATACATATTATATATATTTTTATGTTTAAATTACAATGTTATAAGTTCTAATGGGGAAGAGCATTTTACATGATAATACTTACATGTAAAAATTAATAGAAAAATAAATTTTAATACTATTGCTTTATTTTACAATGTAGTTTTATATTAAAAGTGTTTTGCATAAAAATAAAGTCTATTCTTATTTTAATTGTTTTCAAATTACAGGGCAAAAAACTCTCATGAGGAAGAACATTTTAGCACAAAAATGCTTTAATGTTAAATTTAATAAGAAAATAAAATTTCATATGACTTAATAACATTTTTCATACTTATTTTGATAATTTCAGGAGTAAATTTATGTAAAAAAAATTAGATTTTGTGTCAGTAGTATTTCATATATTGTGGTGTGGTGTTTTTTTTTTTTTTACCAAAATGGTAGAACAGAGAGAAAGTATCGGGCAGGGCGCCTGTGGCATGCTGGGGAGGCCAGTAGAGGCCCACTCCTAGAAGGAGCGTCGGGGGATCTCCCCGAGGAGGGTTGCCTACTAACTAGGATTTTACTGACCCTAGGGGGATTAGAACCCTCGATCTTTGGGAGGTGAGAGATAAATTCGGAACCTAAAGTCAGTTGTGCCAACTCATGTTGGTTGTGGTGTGGTTTTATTGAATACTCATATTTGTCATATTTTAATTCCATCAAGTTAAATTCTCAGCAAAATCGAATTTTTAGCATATCAAATTTGTATAAACCTATTTATTAATCCATGTCCCAAACACAAGAGAAAATTTCGCCGTGCAACGCACGAGCGGGTAAAATAATAAACAAAGTGGCAAGAAACTTGATTTTATATACACATCAAATTCCTTAATCTAGGGGATTTATGATTTTATAATCAATTTTCATCTAAATTGTGCCAACCCATGTTGGTTGTGGTGTTGTTTTATGAAATACTCATATTTATCACATTTTAATTCCATCAAATTAAAATCTCAGTAAAATTGAGTTTTTAGCATGTCAAAATTGTATAAACCTATTTATTAATTCATGTCCCAAACACAAGAGAAAATATCGTCGTGCAACGCACGGGTAAAAAACACTAGTAGAACCACAAAAAAACAAAACTATGGAGTATGAGCAAAATCGGATTGAATACCGTACCGACTCAACAGTGAATAGTGTGAGGAAAATTGAAAGTCTGCGGAAACCCACGTGGAATATGCAGTATTCATGATTTAAAAGAAGAGAAATTTCTTGTCCTCATTCATTATGGTTATGGTGCCATGGTGGGGATCCTAAAGTAGTAAAGTTCCATATATCAAAGCTTGAAATGGACATTGCTGGATTATTCGATTCAGTAACCGACTATTACAAAGTTTGAGATTTTGTTTGACTGGATTCATCATATTGGATTTTGTAATTGATTGGTGATCGATGTTGAAGGGACCTCTCTTCAAGCTTGAACTTGAATATATCCACGACTCTCACAAAGCGTTAATTCAAATATTCATTTATTTGGTTTTTGAGAATTGGGTTCACTAAGTTTCTAGTTCGGTAAACATCTTCCACATTTCCAAACCTAAAAAATGAGGTGTGAAGATAAAATTATTCATTATGGATATGACTAATTATGGTGTAAGATTGACTGTCTATGTCATTCTGAAGGATTTTGAGGCGAGGGTGAATGTTTTGTGTCGCAGGGTCTATGCTTCATTTGAGAATCAAGATCTTCTGTCTCTCCCAATTGATGTTATTGGCGGTGGTTCCTCTAGGGATGTTGTACGTTTATCGGATACATGTTTAAGTGGTGGTTTAGCTGATGGTTCAGGCCTTGTGGCGGTTCATAGTCAAGATGGTTCTGAGGCAGCAGCTCAAGATGATCCGGGGATTGCACTTGATCAACGTCAAGTGTTGGACCATGATGTTCCTTCGCTGGTTCCCCTCGATGTGATTTCCTCAAGGTTTGAGACTTTTTTATGTTGTTCTTCCGTTGAGAAGGAGTCTGTTAAGGGCTCAGGTTCTTATGTTGGGAAAAAAAGAGGTAGCCTTAAGAAAGTAATGAAGAGGGGTAGGAAAAAACAAGATTTTCAGGTTGGTTCTGATGCCTTGGAGGCTTCAGATGTGTCCGACATGTGTCTGGTAGGGTCCTCTAGGTATGCTTTCTTCTCAGCCTCAGGACTGTGCCTATAAGCGAGCATGTGAGATATGGACAATTGGTAAAGAGTTGGGCCTTGTTTGGGAAGATTCTGATGTGGAGGCCATTGAGGGTTGTCTGCAACATCTCAAACGTACCCACCCTAATAAGTATGAGTCTCCTTGAGGTTTTAATTCTTTGTGGTTTAATTTGGGTTGCTTTCTTTTAATTTGGGTTGCTTTCTTTTCGTTTGGTTTAATTTGGGTTGCTTTCTTTGAGGTTTTAACATCTTGTTGTTGCATTAGGGTTATGTTTGGGTTGTTCATGATTTGATGTATTATTCACTCATATGAGAGGGTTAGTTTTCAGGAATCAAAGTGTTATTTTGAAAAATAAAAATAAAAATAACGTTATTTTTATTTTAGAAAAAAGTTGAACACGTTAAAACATGCATGAAAAGAAACCACACCGGATGTGGGTTGATTTATGGGTGTTAACAATTTTTTCATGACAAACTGTTTTCGGCTTTGATTCATTCACCCTTGTATTTCTCATTCATCCCATTTTCATTCAATTTGTACTCTTATTTATCTTTTCTTTTTATTTTACACATCATTTATTATATCTTTTTTTTTGGTCTTTGGATTAAATATTCAAACTAAAGGGTTTCCCAGAGGCACTTAAAACATGAGGGAATAAAATCCCATTGATATTGCAGATACATAAGTAAATTTAAGAATAATGATGCTGACAAGTTGATAATCTAACTCATACATGAAGCAAAAACCTATAAAATTCCCTAAATCCCCAATATTCATGAGATAAACTAACTAACTTTTAAGCGGAGATTAAATTTTCCCTTTCAATTAGTGGTCCAATTTTAACAACTCGCCCGGATTGCCGGTTTTCCAAAAGTGCAATCATTGGGGAAGTCAATATTGTGGCTGAAAGAGGCCAAAACTACAACACTTGGAATACGGATAGGAGATGATGTCTTTTATACAGCCCATACAAACAACAAAAGAAAGTTGGGGAGGAAGACGTAGGCAACACTGGTGAAGGTGGAAGCGGAGGAGATGGCGGCAGAAGCGACGGTAATAAAGGCGGTAGAGGTGGCAGGAGACGAAAATATGAAGGCAAAACCGGGTGGAGGTGGAAATACTAGAGATGACTTGTATAATAGACTCAGAAACTCACTTATATGAGTATCAAAATCATTGTGCTAGAAAACCTACCTATTATGAGGAGAAAACACTTACTATAAAGAATAAAAAGCCTCCCTAATAGAAGAAGAGATTCCAAGGGGGTGGCAGTTGCTGAAGAAAAATCTCATTTCTACGAGGTTTCCAAATCCTATCGTATCTTTCAATTCTCTTCTATTTTTTCTATCAAGTACTAACATTTATCTCTAAAGTCTAAACTGTTGGGTAAAGACCACATAAATGATTTTGTATAATTTCTCTAACACACCCTCCCACTGTTCTTGCCATGAACATTGAGAGAGGGTATTGTCCCTAGAGTAGAGAAATGTAGATAGATTGCACTTAGAGAGAGAATATAACTGAATTTCATGTGTTATTTAGTAAATGAGCCAAAGGTCCTTTACAAATGATAACTGCTCCCTATTTATAGTAGGGGAGGTGAGCCTAGTATGCATAACTGCCTTTGTTGGGCTGGATGGGCCTCGCTAAAGGATGCCCAATTCCCAGGTTAGGCGACCGCTCCTTGGTGGGTAACCCCTGAGCGTAGGCCCCCTAGGGGCTCACCCAGTCCATTAGTCCACAAGACATCGAGCACGAAGTATGAGGGCTAAGTGTGTATTAAAGACCATGAATGACAGATTTAAAACGCTGCTACATAAAGTAAAAGGTCGCCAACATGGCAAAAAGCAATAAAATTTCGCAAGTCCACGAGCGGCGGTCGTGGTGGCTTGCTCGCCACGTTCAAAGGGCGATCGTGGTGAGTTTAATCGCCCGGTATGTTGACACGTCAGAAAAGTGAAAAAGTCAGCGTATCTTTGAAATCTTATCTGCTCCTCTAGAAACGTCACCTCACGTCATAAAAATATAGAATCCGAACCAACCATACGCTACAACGTCCCCCAAGATTGCGCCGCTTGCTTTCTCCAAGGCAATCATTCCCCCTTATCATCATGAAGCATAACTCCCCATCATTTGCATGCAACGAGGCGTCCGTTCGAGTCAAACACGCGTCTTGTGCCAACAGTCATCCCCTTCCTATAAAGACCCTCATTCTCCATCATTTACCACTTTCGAATCCTCCATTTTTCTCATCTTTAATCTCCTCCAAAAAGTCTACGGCCAGTCACCACTCCCGCTCCGTCGCTTTCCATATCCTTGGCTATCCTTTGTTCACCTCTTTCCCTGGTGAGTCCTCTTGTCTATTTATTGCGTCTTGCTTTCAAACCCCCACCCCCTTTTATCTTTCTTTCATGGCATCCAAACGCCAAACCAGAAACTCCACTCGTCGTGCCACCCAGAGTTCTCCCCTATGGCGCATGCCGACGCCGAGGGTGCCGACCGAACCTTCTCCCCCTGGCGGGGTTCCTCTCGCGATATCAGAGATTAGGGCCTTCCGGCTTAAAACCTTCACCACGCTTCCACCTTATGCCAGAACGACCCTTCCTCAAGAAGCCATCGACCAGCCTTCCGATTTCGAGGACCACGGTTCTGTTTCAAATCTCTCATATGAAATTGGGGGCTTTTGCCACGAGGTACCCCTGAACAACATCCTCATCTACGGTGTTGTGGGGTGATGATCGCTCCTGGCAACATCGTCAGAACGGCGACACACAAAGCTTCCATTTCTTTTTGATTTATGAGTTCTTGTTCACTGAATTGGGGATAAGACTCCCCTTTTCCCCTTTTTACTTCTCTATCTTGAGCGACATCAACGTCGCCCCTTGCCAACTGCACCCAAACGCATGAGCGTTCATAAGGTGTTATGAAATCATCTGCGATGCCATCCAATGCGAGCCATCACCCACCCACTTCTTCTATTTCTATGACGTGGACACGAAGTCCTTGCAGTCATGCGATTGGGTATCCCTGAAGGCCAGGCCCGACCGCAAACGCCTCAACCCTTTTAAGTCCAACGCCAAATCCAACTTTGTCCGAAGGTACTTTAAAATCGGGGTAACCCATGAATACCCCGAGGTCTTCAATCTGAGGGACGGGACTGCCCGCTTTCCCTTTTATTGGACGGAGGAGCCCAACAACATCCTTGACCCGTCGGAGGACTTCCTAACTGATATCGACAAGATCATTATCAGCTTCTTCGCCAGAATCCCCATCCTCGATTGTGGTAAAGTCATCGAGGCCGCCAAGGAGTTGCTGACTCCTAAGTACCTAGGTTGTTAGGCCCTCGCTCTTTTACTGCCCTTATTTTATCGTCTTTTCCCTATACATATTGCTTATTTTGACCCCTTCGATGATATATTTTTCCAGAGGACATGAATTCACCAATGCCGAGTTACTGAGCGTCCTCACCCGTAAGAGGGCCGCTCGGTTTCCCCCACTATTCAACACTGAGGGTGGAAAGAACTAAATCGGGCTCGCAAGAGAAAAAGAGACGACCCTAATAGAATCTTGACGATGCGGTTCCTTGCCCACCGCCAAAGAAGAAAACCCCACCCTTCGTTGGTCAATCCACGGCCGACGCCAAGCACGCCTTATCATCAGCGCCAAGGGCTGAAGCCGCTACCACATCTCCACAATGGGTTGAGGTTCCCACTCAAGCCTCTCGCTCTATGCTGAAGGGAAAAACCACCTTTTCTCAGGGCGAGACGGAGGCCTTGCAAGTCTCCCCCCTTCGCCAAGCTGGTCCGCCGCCACTCAAGCCTGCACAAACTCAGTCGTCGCCCCAGAACGCCGGCAGTTCCTAGCAAACTTCCCGTCCTGCTGGTGAAAAAGAATGTCTCTCACTTGACCGCCATCCTGCCTTCAAGGACATTGAAGACCCCATCGCCTTCATCCTTTCACAAGTCTGCCCCGAAAAGTTAGAAGAAGAAGTGCTGAGCAAAGGTTTGGACCACATGGCTGAGGAGGCCATGTCGAGTCTCCTTTACGCCGGGAGCATCTTTGGACAAGCATTCAAACTTTACAATTCTGTCGTCCAATATGCTGAAAAGCTGCGGCAAGAGCCGACCCAGCTTCGCGCTGCCCACTCCGAGCGCGACGAGAGGTGCAAAGTGCTAGAGACCAACTGAAGACCGAGAAGGTCACCTTAGAGGAAAAATTGACCAAGCTGGGACAAGAAGCCAACCACGTGGTCGTGGGTTCGATCCCCACCAACGGCGCCAAATGTTCTTGCCATGAACATTGAGAGAGGGTATAGTCCCTAGAGTAGAGAGATGTAGAGAGATTGCACTTAGAGAGAGAGAGAGAGTTAGAGAGAGAATATAACTGAATTTCATGTGTTATTTAGCAAATGAGCCAAAGGTCCTTTACAAATGGTAATCGCTCCCTATTTATTGTAGGGGAGGTGGGCCTAGTATGCATAACTGCCTCTGTTGGGCCGGTTGGGCCTCGCTAAAGGAGACCCAATTCCCAGGTTAGGCGACCGCCCCTTGGCGGGTAACCCCTGGGCGTAGGCCCCTAGGGGTTCGCCTAGTCCACCCACGCAAGAGTCATTTGGATTTGAAGTGTGGATAAATACCATGTGCTTAAATTTAACTTTTTATTAAAAAAACTGTGGGCGACCAAAATTGAATTTTTAGACCACATTATAGAGACTTTAATGCCATATTAAATAATCAATTATTCCAAAAAATTAAAATGTTAAATACAAACCACATGAATAACATCTTATTTTTATCTATGGCCGTGGATCAGATTGAGGTGTGACAATTTCTCTCTCAAAAAAAATTTGAGGTGTGACAATAAACTGAACTGTTTTTCTTTCGGAAAAAACAAAACAATAACATTTCAAATCAATCGGTAATCCTGCTACATTGATGCTTGTTTGTTTTCACTGGAATCGTGCCATGACGGCAATACCTTTGTAATCATTTTGCTCAAATTTTATGGAAGATAAGGTAAAGCATCACTGTAAAGGTTGCACTGATTAAAGATGGCATGCTATCACAAGTTTACTCCCTACCTTCGACATTTTCACCATAGTTTAATAAATAAAAAATTCACACTCAAAATTAATCTACATTTATGGTTCATTTTGGTAAAGAAAAAATAACGTTAAATGGAATTATCAATTAAAATTTAGGAGATAGGTGTTATTGGTTTTTGAATTTTTGTATTTGATCTGGGAGAACTGTTTCGCAGGTTCTGGTTTTCCTTGCCTGCTGTTTCCTTTTCTCTTGTTACTAGTCTTAGTGTTTTTCTTTTTACTTTCCTGCTTCTTTCTTTTTTGTTTTCCTTATGTTATCGAACTCACTTGAGAAAGTTTCATTCTCAAGACATCTATTTTCATTTAAAAAAAAAAGTTTAGGAGGAAGTCACTAGTGTTTTTTTTTTTGAGAAATTTACTATACACACCTAAAAACTTGTGCATAGTTACACCAAGCACTTTTGACCTATGGTAGCAGGTTTATTAGGTTTTAAAAAAAATAATCAAAAATCATATATATTAGTAAATTAGTTAATGAAGGATTATGTTAATTAATCAATAGTTAAAAAAAAGTTACCCAGAAAAGTGTGTGAAAAAACAACTTCTCTTATTCATATCAGTTTCTTCTTCTTCTTCTTCACTTCTTCTCTTCTTATCCAGAAAACCAACTTCTCCTCTGCAAATCAAAATTTGAAATTTCTGTGTTTGGCTTCGATCTCCTTCCACCAACATCAAAGTTTGTATTTTTACCCTGATCCACACCCTCAGTAATAACATTTCCAGACATTCTCAACCACAAAGCTTCAACCTTTCTTCCTCCTTTCTCACCAGCGCAGCTTCAAAATTTCACGTCCGTCATTTCTTCTTCCTCTTCTGCCGGCAACTGCGTTTTCTCCGTCGTGTTTCCTCCTTCCTCCTGGTCGTATATGTTTCTTCCCCTTTTGAGGGTTCAAGACGCAACACCTTCAGATCCCCTTTTGATTTCACCTGGACATGGTGGTCATGCGGCAGAGCATCTTCATCTGCAAGCAACAGACTTTAAAGCTCACACCTTTTATGAGGGAAAAGACCAGAAAATAGCCAAAGTGGTGGTGGTTCTCACCCAAAACCGAAACTGCAACACGAAAGGGGATCTGGGCTCCAAAAGTTCGCAAGCAACAGACTTAAAAGCTCACGCCTTTCTCGCCAGATCTGAACCGGCGGTGGCTGTGATGGTTATTGTTATTCTGATTCTCCCCCTCTTTGTATTTCTGTTTGCTTATTTCTCTCTGTGTCGATTTTTCCGCATCCATGGTCGCATGTCATTGTTTTAGATAATGAACTTTGTTTGTTTGGCCCATGTGAGGCAACGGGTTGGTGAAGTGTTTGGTGTAAATTAGATGCTTAAGAAGTTGCCAAGTTGTGATTTTTATGCTTTTTGATGGAGAATAAAGGGTTTTTCGAATCTGAATTTTTCTGATTTTTTATACCCTGATCTATGTTTTCCCTCTGTTGTGTGAATGTTATTGTTGTTAGGGATCCCTTTTCCCTTTCTCTCATTTCATCTTAGTTTGAAGTAAGATTTAGTTTTTTTGGAAAATGTGATGAGAGGAGGGACATTTTTTCTGGGTTTTGGTCTGAGAGTGATAGAAGTTTGAATCCGGTGTTGAAGAGAGAAGAGGTGAAGAAGGAAGAGAGAAGAGGATGGGTTTTGCAGAGATGGTGGGGATGGGTTTTGAGGTTTGGATCTGGTGAAGAAGGGAGAGAGAAGAGGAACAGATTAAGGAAAAAAAAAACACTTTGAAAATATTTATTAAAGATAATTGTTTAATTAAGAAAATATGAATTTTGATTTTTTTTTTAAAACCTGCTATAGTGGGTCAAAAGTGCTTGGTGTAACTATACACAAGTTTTTAGATGATCATAATAAATTTTTTCGTGTTTTTTATTTTATTTTTATATCGGAAAGATAAATGACACCCTTCTGGAATTGATCTCTGAACATTTCCTTTCCTAATTTATATGTTACCCAACTCTTACCAATTTAGATACCATTTGAAGACAAAAAAATCACAATTGTGATTGTGTGAACATAGATTTTACTATTATAAGCTCTCGTTTGGTACACTGTATGGTATAAGGTCTAATAGTATAATGCCTGATTGTATTATGCCTGATAGGATAAGACCTGATAAAATTTTAATACTATATAGTGTTTGGTCATACACTGTATAATTTGGTGCCGACATTAGTGGTGTGGTAGTGGAGGTATTGGAAGGTGATGATGGTGGCAGTGTACGTGGATGGTGGTGGCGGAGGGTGGGGGCGGCGGCAGTGATGGTACGAAGGTATCAACAATGGTGGCAGTGGTGGATCATAGTGGTGGCGGCGACGACAGTGGTGGTGGTAGTGGCAGCGGTGATGGTGGAGGGTGGTGGGGGCGGTGGTGGTAGAAAACGATGACTAGAGCGTGTTGGTGGTGACCCCAAAGGTGGTGGTGGTAGTGGTGGTGGAGGGTGGTAATGGTGGTGGAGGGTGGTTGTGGTGGTGGTGACGGTGGTGGTGGTGGTAGTGGTGGAGGCGGTGGTGGTGAATGGTGGTTGTGGTGGCTGCGACGGTGGTGGTGATCGTGGTGGTGGATGGTGGTTGTGGTAGCGACGATGATGGTGACATCGATGGTGGTGGCGATAGTGGTGGAGGCGGTGGTGGTGGAGGGTGGTTGTGGTGGTTGCGATAGTGGTGGTGGTGCCGGCGACGGTAGTGGTGGTGCCGGCGACGGTAGTGGTGGTAGTGGTGGAGGGTGATTGTGGTGGCGGTTGATTAAATACATTGAAGTAGTTTATACATTGCACTCTTATCATGCCTTATCCATCATCTATAGGGTGAATTAAATAATCCATCATTTTGATGTATAAGAGGAGATTGATGTATAAGCTTATACAATACAATGTGAGCACCAAACAATGGATAAGTCTATAATGTATTGTATAAGCTTATACTATCATATCTAATACGACACACCAAACGAGCCCGATAATTACATCTCTTAGAAGGACATAACCAAATTGTTATTGTCGAAGACAACTTGTGTTAGAATTTCAAATGTTGTCGTTCTCGAAAGGAAACTTGTCCTCAACTTTTTTTCTTTTATATATAAAAAAGCTACCAAAATATTCATGATCTTTTATGGGAAAATTTATTATGGTCATGTAAAAAGTTGTGTAAAGTTACACATTTGCCTTTTGACCTGGTATATCAGGTTTTTTGTATTTTTTAGTAATTTTGAAAAATAAAATAGTTATTATATTATACAATTATTAAGTAAATAATTAGAGAATAATTAGGATTAATATAAGATTAACCCAGGTGGTAAATAAGTAAGGTAAATCTGAGAAGTAGAAAAAAAAAAATTTAACCACCATTAATGTTAATCAGATCTACCCAAACTTACCCCATCTACCCATCCATATACCATTCAATTGAATTAAACCAAATCTTGTTCCTTTCTCTGAATCCTTGACACCCAGTTGGAAAAAATTCAATCTCTTCACACTGAGAATAAGCAAAGTTGGTTATGACTTGGTTCAGTTAAAAAAGTATACGTTTTTAATCAAGCAAGAGGATCTCAGAAACAAGAAATAATCTCAATCTCAGAAATCAGAACTCACACTTTCAGCTTTTCATCATCATCTTTTTCCCCCATTTCTCAAAATCCACACTTTCCCCCCAACCTAGAACCCAGAAATCACCCAACCCCTTCTTTTTCATATGGGTATTTGTCCATTCAAATTCAAACTAATTGTCAATCTCAATTTGATATTCTATTATGCTTATCTGTGTAACATTGGCAAAGCTTGAACCTTTTTATTCTAGTTCTGCATAAGTTTTCAAATTCAATCTTCTTTTTTCAAAATGCACCTCCTCTTCAACCTTGCAACAACAGTACAAATCAGAGAGACGAAGAGCATGATGGGGGCGAGAGAAAGGGACGACAAACCCAGCAAACCCATTCACCACCACAAGCCCAGATGAGGGTTCGTGCAGATCCACCACCGCGAAAGAACGACCGCAGATGATGGTTCAAGGTTTGTGCACATCCACCACCGCGACCTTCCCTCTCAGATCCCAACCAAACCACAAGCCATCTGAAGAAACCACCACCACCATCATACTCCTCTCGCCGTCCGCAACAAAACCTCCAAGTCAGATCGTCGTTCTGTTCTGTCACCGCCGGCCGCCGCCACCTGTAAATGGCTTTTCCGGCCGATTCCTTTGGCCTGTGAAGAAACAAACACCACCACGATGAACCCCACCACAAGGAGAAAAGGTTTCAACCCCCAGTTCTTCTCCGGCGACTTCGCCGCCGTTCGCCGGTGATTGTGGTGAGAGGTGCTAAGGTGGCTGCGCGGCTAGGAGAAGGGTGAGAGTGGTGGCAGGCGGCTATGGATGGAAGGAGGCGAAACGGGTTTGGGGATTGCAAGGAGGAGAAACCTTAACTGGAGGAGTTCATCATGTTGAACACGATAGAGAGATGAATGAATGATGGAGTGATCAGCTTTGAGATGAATTCATTAATTCATTTGGGTTTGTTACTGAATGAGTGATGGGTTTGTTACTGAAGGTGAAAGGGATGAATTCATTTATTTGTTAATGATTAATGATTAATGTTTTAGTTAAAAAAATATTAAAGTTTTTTTTTATTGGACCAGTAACTCAAGAAGTTACCACACCCACTTAACAATAATCATTCAATAGCTATTTCCCTAATTATATCATAATATATTAAATATTTTTATTTTAAAAAATACAAATTACCTGCTAAACTTTCTATTGCAGGTCAAAAAACAGATGTGCAACCATGCACAAGTTTTTAGAGGTGCATAATAAATTCACCCATCTTTTATTATTTAAGATTGTCACACAATTTAATAGCACTTTAATTAATATGCCATATTGGCTCATATTCATATTAAAACTTTTGAAACATACTTGGTGTACTCCTAGCTAGGGCTGTGTTGTTTGCCTGAAGCTCTCAACTCCTATTTCGATAGGACAATGCAAGATAAAAGTGCAGCTAAATGCGTCTGGCTCAAAGCGAGTTTCTATTAGATTTAACAAATATTTATTTATATTTTTTCATATATATTCCTTATATTAATTTATTTTTGTGATTCCAATATTTTAATTACCACTTATAATTAATTATTTTGCACACTACATAAATAAAGGTAAAGATAGAAGATTGTATAATCTTTTTAAACCAATACATTAATTAATCTTATTACATATTTTTTTAATAAGCGTAATAGCAGAAGCATGGCTATATTGGGGAGTTCGAGTATATTGATGACCACGGGGCTGGCAAAATTGTTGTTGATTTGAATGGTAGACTCAACAAGTGTGGAGTTATTAGCCCTTGCTTTGATGTTGGTGACAAGGAGATTAAAGGTTGGACTACAAGGTTGCTCCATCTAGACAGTTTGGGTACATTGTCTTGACTGCCTCTGCTGGTATCATGGATCATGAAGAGGCTAGGAGAAAGAATGTTGGTGGTAAAGTGTTGGGTTTCTTCTTCTAGAATAGTTTTATTTTCGAGGCTTGTAATTAATGCACTACAAACTCCAAGTTGATTCTTATAAAAATATTCATGATGCATCTCCCATTTGGTTCTTATATAAAGAAACAAAGTGATAAGTATTGTTTTCCGAAGAAGTAAAAAAAAGTAATTTATGAGCATGATGATGAGTCCAAATATGAGATACTCCCCCGTTCCTTAATAACTGTCACTTTAAGGTTGTAGCACATGTGTTAATTAAGGAATAACATTTAATGTTCTTGTTTTATTAAAATTGTTATATAAATTCCTAATATATCATTTATCTCTCTTATTAATTGTGGCATTTCAATGTTTCTACCACCATTAAGTTAAGGGTAAAATTAGTAAAACATGTTGAATGCTCTCTTGGAATTGTAAAAGTGACAAATAAATAAGAATAAGAAAAAGATCAAAATAGTGACAAATATATAGGAACGAAGGGAGTAATAGGTGAAAGGTATATGGAAATACCTAGTTGAAGAACAATTAAAGGTGTATTAGTATGCAAGTGGCACGTGGAGCACCTCACATTAGCCATTTATTTTTTATTGATGATAGCTTGATCTTTTCTAGAGCTACCAAGGAGGGAGCAGATTGTCAAATGCAGGTAATTAGCAAGTATGAGCAAGTCTTAGGTCAATTATTCAACTCCGACATGTCATAGATTTCATTTAATCGAAATGTAACACACACAACATGGAAATGATCCAGGATAGGATGAGGGTAAAGGTTGTTGATGTCCATGACAAAGATGTGGGGCTTCTAACAATCATTGGTAGGTCAAAGAAGGTTATTTTCAGCAAAGTTCAGAAGCGAGTGTGAAGTAAACTTCAAGATTGGAAGGGGAAGACATTATTCAAGGCGGGGAAGGAAATTCTATTAAAATCTGTTGCACAGGCTATTCTAAACTATGTTATGCGTTGCTCCAAAATTCCTTCTGGGATTCGTAATAAAATAGAGAGCTCAATGGCTAATTTCTGGTGGGGTCAGAAGCAGAATGAGAGAAAGTCACATTGGATTAGCTGCAAGAAATAGTGTCTACCAAAAGGCAAAGGGGGTTTGGGATTTATGGATTGGGAAGACTTTAATTGATCTTTCCTCGCCATACAATTGTGGAGACTACTTTGTTCTCCAAATTCTTTATTGTACCAGATATGTAAGGCTAAGTACTTTCCGAGGAAAAGCATCTTGGAGGCTGATTCAGGCTTCCAACCTAGCTTTGCTTGGAGAAGAATATGAGAAACCATTTCTAGAGTTAAGGATGGTTTAAAGTGGAAGGTGGAGAATGGAAACAATATTAGAATTTCGCACGACGCGTGGCTATTGGGTTCGAATGATGGCTTAGTACGGTCTCCCCCTCAGAGGCAGATGATGGGTGATAAAGTTTCATATCTAATTAACCATGACCGTAGATAATGAAACAACATCTGATTGATCATTTTTTCACTCCCCAGGAGGCCTTAGCCATTAAGCGGATTCCTTTATCTTAGGATCCTATACCAAATGCATACAACTTGAGGTGGAATCGCAATGGAGTTTTCTTGGTCAAGTCCGCTTATCACAGGTTGCATGAGATTAAAGCCTTGAATGAGACAAGTGGTTCATCAGGAGTGGCCTTCCCATGGAAGAAGATGTGGTATGTGCATATGCCCAACAAAATCAAGCATTTCATCTACAAGGTAGTCATTATTACTTTGTCAGGTAGATCAAATTTGACAAAGAAAGGCTTAGAAATGCGGAAAAATGTCCATTATGCAAGTAGGTTGTGTAGGAAGATAAGATGCATGTTTTGTTTAAGTGCAATTGGTCCCGACCGGTGGCTTTGTTCTCGCATCCACTAGTGTTACATTTTGATCAAGTTTCTAGTGCATGAGATCTCTAATTGGATGGTTGGCCTATTTTCAGAGTATGAAGAAGAACAAATTACATTAATTCCACAAGGGCTATATGCAGTATGGAAAGCGGGGAATAATGCGTGCTTTAACAACATCATAGATGACCAAGTGACAACCATGATGATGGCCATTAATGCACTGAAAGATTGGTGTAATGCCCAAGAAATTAAGGAAGTAATCAGCAACCGCGAGCAGAGATGTACGTGACTCTCGTAGATGGACAACCCTCCTGAAGGGAATATCAATGCATATTTCAATGTTGGATAGAAGGGTGCTGGTGCTTCTAGCTTCAGTTTGATAGCTAGATCACATAGGGGTGAGTTTATGGTGGGTCACTGCATATGGAGGCTATTCGACATCAACCATTGGTAGCTAAATCTTTGGCATTAAGATGGTGTATGCTTATGTTATGTGACCTTGGGTTGGAAGACGTTATCATCGAAACAAATGCAATGGAGCCGGTGCATGCGACAAATTCTTTCTCTTGCCCATTAGAAGCTCAGGTTAATAAGGGATTGTAGAAGTCTAGCTTCTAAGTTCAATTATGTTGCTATATCACATGTAAGAAGATAGGCTAATAATGATGTAATGTTATAGCCTCTCTAGCCTCAACCTTCTCTTCTTGTGTTTGGTACGGGATGATCCTCTCTAAAGGGTTGCAAAAGCTTTACTTATAGACTTTGCTTTGTCTTCCTTATATATGATGAGCTTTCCCAGGTTATACGACGATTCATAGAGGGTTGTGTGTGTAAGATCAAGTTTTGATCTAGTAGTACAACTCTATGTTTTGATGATTACAAGTTAACCTTTTGATATGAACAATTGTGGTACTCTAACGTGTTTTTCTGAGTGTGCTATTTACAGGCTCTGACCTCAACTCAATCTCACACAAATCAGAAGCACTGTGTATAAAGGGTAACCCAAGCAACGCTTTCGCATTCACCATGTTCAGTATGAACAGTGGAAAAGCTTCAGAAGTTCTGAAGCTATACAAACTCTGATGTGGACTCAGTCGCTAGAAGCTCTGAAGATCCAGAAGTTCTGATAACCAAGAAACACTGAAGGTTCAGATGTTCTGATGGTGTAGAAGACTCTGAAGATCCAGAAGCTGAATAGTGGAAACTCTGAAGTCCAGAAGCAAGAAACTCTGAAGGCCATGTTCTTCCCTCTGAGTTCAGAATCAGAAGATACAATGGTCAGAGGATCTGTGCTTTCCCTCTGACTCTGATCAACCGGCTTCACAAGTTCCAATATGAAGTATTCCCCTGATCAGAAGTCTCCTAGGTTAAAAGGTCAAGTCGCTATCCAAGTACAAAAGCAAGTGTACCTTCCTGACGACCTACCTAACGTTCTCAGCCACAGCAGAAGCTGGATTTTCCAGAACTGCCCTCCAACGGTAGCATTTCCCATGCAACGCTCAACCCTAATCCTTGGAGTATATATAGAGGCTGAAGATTGAAAGAAGCGGCAAGAAAAAAGAAACATATACGCGCAAGACATATTCAAAATATTCTAAGCTTTCTTTCATCTGAAATTCATTGTGTTTACTATTAGCTTTTTAGAAGCAAATCTCTTGTAAACAATTCTTTGATAAACAGTTTGTTTAGTTCCTTTAGGAGATCAAGGTTGATCGGATCCTAGAGAAGACTAAGAGAGTGAATCTTAGTGTGAGCTAAGTCAGTGTAATTGTTAGTCACTTGTAGGTTTCAAGTGCAGTTGTAACTCTTACCTGATTAGTGGATTGCCTTCATTCTAAGAAGGAAGAAATCACCTTAACGGGTGGACTGGAGTAGCTTGAGTGATTTATCAAGTGAACCAGGATAAAATCCTTGTGTGCTTTTCTATCTCTTATCTTTAGCACTTAAGTTCTCGAAAGATTTGTCAAAATCTTTAAGGTGGAAGTTTTGTTCTGAAAACGTTATTCAAACCCCCCCTTTCTACTGTTTTTCATACCTTCAATTGGTATCAGAGCGCAAGTTCTGATTACCACACCTAACAGTGTTCAGTGATCCGGGCCGGTGTGAAAAACAATGGCTGCCACCACCAGTGAAACTCAAAGAGATGGTTACAACGCAAAGCCTCCTATGTTCGATGGTCAAAGGTTCGAATATTGGAAAGATAGACTGGAAAGTTTCTTTCTGGGTTTCGATGCAGATCTCTGGGATATTATTGTGGATGGCTATGAGCGTCCAGTTGATGCAGATGGCAAGAAGATCCCAAGGTCAGAGATGACTGCAGATCAAAAGAAGCTGTACTCACAACATCACAAAGCAAGAGCAATTCTTCTAAGTGCTATTTCCTATGAGGAGTACCAGAAGATTACAGATCGTGAGTTTGCTAAAGGCATTTTTGAATCTCTGAAGATGTCTCATGAAGGAAACAAGAAAGTCAAAGAATCAAAGGCATTGTCTTTGATCCAAAAGTATGAATCCTTCATCATGGAGCCAAATGAGTCCATTGAAGAAATGTTCTCCAGATTTCAATTGCTTGTAGCTGGCATACGACCTCTCAACAAGAGCTACACAACAAAAGATCATGTCATAAGGGTCATCAGGTGTCTTCCTGAAAGTTGGATGCCTTTGGTGACTTCAATAGAGCTCACGAGAGACGTTGAGAATATGAGTTTAGAAGAACTCATCAGCATTTTGAAATGCCATGAGCTGAAACGCTCAGAGATGCAAGATCTGAGGAAAAAGTCCATAGCCTTGAAATCCAAATCTGAAAAGGCTAAGGTTGAGAAGTCAAAGGCTCTTCAAGCTGAAGAAGAAGAATCTGAAGAAGCATCAGAAGATTCTGATGAAGATGAGCTGACTCTGATCTCCAAGAGACTCAACCGCATCTGGAAGCACAGGCAGAGCAAGTTCAAAGGCTCTGGAAAGGCAAAAGGAAAGTATGAGTCCTCAGGCCAGAAGAAGTCTTCAATCAAGGAAGTCACATGTTTTGAGTGCAAAGAATCTGGGCACTACAAAAGTGATTGTCCAAAGTTGAAGAAAGACAAGAAGCCAAAGAAGCACTTCAAGACGAAGAAGAGTCTGATGGTGACATTTGATGAATCAGAGTCAGAGGATGTTGACTCTGATGGTGAAGTCCAAGGACTCATGGCAATTGTCAAAGACAAGGAAGCAGAGTCAAAGGAAGCTGTTGACTCTGACTCAGAATCAGAAGGAGATCCTAACTCAGACGATGAAAATGAGGTATTTGCTTCTTTCTCTACCTCTGAACTGAAACATGCTTTGTCTGATATCATGGATAAGTATAACTCTTTATTGTCTAAGCATAAAAAGTTGAAAAAGAACTTATCTGCTGTCTCCAAGACTCCTTCTGAACATGAGAAAATTATTTCTGATTTGAAAAATGAAAATCATGCTTTGGTAAATTCTAACTCTGTGCTTAAGAACCAGATTGCTAAGTTAGAAGAAATTGTTGCCTGTGATGCCTCTGATTGTAGAAATGAATCTAAGTATGAAAAGTCTTTTCAAAGATTCCTAGCTAAAAGCGTGGATAGAAGCTTAATGGCTTCAATGATCTATGGCGTAAGCAGAAATGGAATGCATGGCATTGGCTATTCTAAACCAATTAGAAATGAGCCTTCTGTGTCTAAAGCTAAATCCTTGTATGAATGCTTTGTTCCCTCTGGTACCATATTGCCTGATCCTGTACCTGCTAAAATTGCTAAAAACCCTCTTAGAAAGGGATCTTTCTCTATGACTAAATATCATGCAAATATTCCTTTAAAATATTATGTTGAGACACCCAAGGTGATCAGAACCTCTGGGGTAACTAACAAAAGAGGACTCAGAAAGTGGGTACCTAAGGACAAGATTATCTATGTTGCAGATATCCTTGATAGCTCCACTGAAACACCAATCATGGTATCTGGACAGTGGATGCTCGCGTCACATGACGGGAGAAAAGCGTATGTTCCGAGAGCTGAAACTTAAGCCTGGAGGCGAAGTTGGCTTCGGAGGAAATGAAAAGGGTAAAATTGTTGGTACTGGTACTATTTGTGTAGATAGTAGTCCATGCATTGATAATGTTTTATTGGTAGACGGCTTAACACATAACTTATTGTCTATAAGTCAATTAGCTGACAAGGGTTATGATGTTATATTCAATCAAAAGTCCTGCCGGGCTGTAAGTCAGATCGATGGCTCTGTTCTGTTTAACAGCAAGAGGAAGAACAACATTTATAAGATCAGATTATCTGAGTTGGAGGCTCAGAATGTGAAGTGCCTTCTGTCGGTTGATGAAGAGCAGTGGGTATGGCATAGACGGTTAGGGCATGCCAGTATGAGAAAGATTTCTCAGCTGAGCAAGCTAAATCTTGTCAGGGGCTTACCCAATCTGAAGTTCGCTTCAGACGCTCTTTGTGAAGCATGTCAGAAAGGCAAATTCACAAAAGTCCCTTTCAAGGCAAAGAATGTTGTCTCAACCTCAAGGCCGTTAGAACTTCTGCATATCGACCTGTTTGGACCAGTGAAAACTGAGTCTATAGGTGGCAAGAGATATGGGATGGTTATCGTTGATGACTATAGCCGCTGGACATGGGTAAAGTTTCTAACCCGCAAGGATGAGTCTCATGTTGTGTTCTCTACCTTCATTGCTCAAGTGCAAAACGAGAAGGCTTGTAGGATTGTGCGTGTCAGAAGTGACCATGGTGGAGAGTTTGAGAATGACAAGTTTGAGAGTCTGTTTGATTCCTATGGAATTGCACATGATTTCTCTTGTCCCAGAACTCCTCAACAAAATGGTGTTGTTGAGAGGAAGAACAGAACTCTTCAGGAGATGGCTAGAACCATGCTCCAAGAAACTGGCATGGCTAAGCACTTTTGGGCAGAGGCAGTAAATACAGCATGTTACATTCAGAACAGAATCTCTGTGAGACCAATTCTGAATAAGACTCCTTATGAATTGTGGAAGAACATAAAACCCAACATTTCTTATTTTCATCCTTTTGGCTGTGTTTGTTATGTTCTCAATACTAAGGATAGATTGCATAAATTTGATGCTAAGTCTTCTAAGTGTCTATTACTTGGTTATTCTGATAGATCTAAAGGTTTTAGATTTTATAATACTGATGCTAAGACTATTGAAGAATCTATTCATGTTAGATTTGATGATAAGCTTGACTCTGACCAGTCAAAGCTAGTTGAAAAGTTTGCAGATTTAAGCATTAATGTTTCTGACAAAGGCAAAGCTCCAGAGGAAGTTGAGCCAGAGGAAGATGAACCAGAGGAAGAAGCTGGTCCCTCTAACTCACAAACTCTGAAGAAGAGCAGAATCACTGCAGCTCACCCTAAGGAATTGATTCTGGGCAACAAAGATGAACCAGTCAGAACCAGATCTGCCTTCAGACCCTCTGAAGAGACCTTGCTGAGTCTGAAAGGATTGGTGTCCTTAATTGAACCCAAGTCCATAGATGAAGCTCTTCAGGACAAGGATTGGATTCTGGCCATGGAAGAAGAATTTAATCAATTTTCCAAGAACGATGTTTGGAGCTTAGTGAAGAAGCCTGAGAATGTTCATGTTATTGGAACGAAATGGGTATTCAGAAACAAGCTAAATGAGAAAGGAGAAGTAGTCAGAAACAAGGCAAGGCTAGTTGCTCAAGGCTACAGCCAGCAGGAAGGAATAGACTACACTGAAACATTTGCTTCGGTAGCAAGACTGGAGGCAATTAGACTGTTGATCTCCTTCTCAGTAAATCACAACATAGTTCTACATCAGATGGACGTAAAGAGTGCCTTCCTAAATGGTTATATCTCAGAGGAAGTCTATGTTCATCAACCCCCAGGTTTTGAAGATGAAAAGAAACCAGACCATGTGTTCAAATTGAAGAAATCACTCTACGGTCTGAAGCAAGCTCCCAGAGCATGGTATGAGAGACTTAGCTCATTCCTTCTGGAGAATGAGTTTGTAAGGGGTAAAGTAGATACAACTCTTTTTTGCAAGACTTATAAAGATGATATCTTAATTGTGCAAATTTATGTTGATGATATTATATTTGGTTCTGCTAATTAATCTCTATGCAAAGAATTTTCTGAGATGATGCAGGCTGAATTTGAGATGAGTATGATGGGAGAATTAAAGTACTTTCTGGGAATACAAGTTGATCAAACACCAGAAGGAACATATATCCATCAGAGCAAGTACACTAAAGAACTTCTGAAGAAGTTCAATATGCTGGAATCTACAGTGGCCAAGACTCCAATGCATCCTACATGCATTTTGGAGAAAGAAGATAAAAGTGGTAAAGTATGTCAGAAGCTCTATCGTGGAATGATAGGTTCACTTCTATACTTAACTGCATCTAGGCCAGACATATTATTTAGTGTTCACTTATGTGCTCGTTTCCAATCAGATCCAAGGGAAACCCACTTAACTGCTGTTAAGAGGATCCTAAGGTATCTGAAAGGCACCACTAACCTTGGCTTGATGTATAAGAAAACATCAGAGTATAAGCTTTCAGGTTATTGTGATGCTGATTATGTTGGAGATAGAACAGAGAGAAAAAGTACTTCTGGAAATTGTCAATTTCTGGGAAGCAATCTAGTCTCATGGGCAAGCAAGAGGCAATCAACCATTGCACTATCAACTGCAGAGGCAGAATATATCTCAGCAGCAATATGCAGCACTCAGATGCTCTGGATGAAACATCAGCTGGAGGATTATCAGATCCTTGAGAGCAATATCCCAATCTATTGTGATAACACTGCTGCAATCTCATTGAGTAAGAATCCTATCTTGCATTCAAGGGCAAAGCACATTGAGGTAAAGTATCACTTTATTAGAGATTATGTACAGAAGGGCGTACTTCTTCTGAAGTTTGTTGATACTGACCATCAATGGGCAGATATCTTTACAAAGCCCTTAGCAGAGGATAGATTTAATTTTATTCTGAAAAATCTAAACATGGACTTTTGTCCAGAGTAAAGATGGATCAGAACCTCTGACTATGATACTTCTTGATCAGAAGATGTCTAGTCCAGAAGGTAACTCAATCAGAGTGTGTGTGCCCACTGGTACTGACTCTGAAGCTGAGACAACAACACGTGTGTCAGAATTTCTGATGCATAATTCCTTGTGCCCGTGTGACAGTCTGTTATGATTGCGTGTAGATATGCTTATCTCCTGTGTGTGATTGTGTATTTTACTGTTACTATCTATCTTTAATTTTCAACCGTTGATCTTAAAGTGCTTTTTGAATCAACAACGGTTATTTGATAAAACCCACTATACACACACGTTCTCGTTCACTTCCGGTTTTCACTCTCGCACTCTCTGCTTTTCAAAACCGCCTCTTTCTTGATTTCTCTCTCGATCTCTCTTCATCCTTCAAACTTCATCTTCTACCTCAAACCTTCAACCTCTTCAAAATGGTGAGACAAACCAGAAGATCTACTGCAGATGCACCTCAGTTCCCTCACATGGTAGTTGGTTTGGCAACGGGTCAAAGGGGCTCTGAGAACCCGGCACAAGAACAAGTTCAAGTTCAAGAGCAGATTGTTCCAATTGCAGAACGGGGCTGTGCCGTTCACTGCGTATTTGCTCCCGAGGAACTCCAAGTCCTGGCAGAATGGAGATTCGACCTCGACAACCTGGCTGCAAATGGGTTTGATCTTCGTCCTGAAGTCCAAGCTCAAGGTTGGGGAAACTACTTCAACCGACTTCGAGGACCGGTGTATGAGAAGTTGGTCAAGGAATTCTGGAAGCACGCCGACTGCGATGATACTCAAGTGGTATCTCATATTCTTGGCAGGAAGATCATCATCACGGAGAAGTCATTCGTGAATCTGCTAGGTGCAGACACTGCTTATGGGTTTCGATTCCAATTCACTGAGTCGAAGCTGAAACCCAGCACCAAAGACAAAACCAACCAGGCCCTGTACACCACTTTCAAACCGGGCAAGACAAGTTACAAGGTGATGGACCTTCACCCCAAACTCAGGATCTGGCACAAGATCCTGCTCAACTGCATCAATCAGAGACCGAAGGGCAGTTCCCCAGACTACATCAACTTCAACCAGAAGGCGATGCTGTTTTTCATTCAAGACAAGAGGAAGATCTGCCTTCCCTACTTCCTGTTCTCCTACTTGAAGGAGTGTATCCGGAAGTCTAGGACTACTGCCTCAATCAAGTCAGCAATCAAGTATATCCCCTTTGGGAGACTGCTGTCTGATCTCTTCATTGAGAGTGGCCTCATTCAAGACCTGATCAATGCTGGTTGCACAGAGGACTTGAGCACAATTGTCAGCGATGTCTTCACTGCCAACTCTCTGAAGAAGATGGGTTTGGTCCAGAAGAAGATTGCTCCTGCTCATGAAGACACATCTTTTGAGATCAGAGGAAGAAGGATGCCTCTGAATGACTACCCACTGTGGACTCAAGCAGACAATCCTGAAGCCATCAGATGCTATGTTGAAGACCTCAGGGCTCAAGGATTCGAGATTGATCTTGATGATTTCTTCAGCAAACTGCCGCCAGCTCCAGAGTTTCCTTCTCCTCCCAAGAAGAAAGCTCAGAGGAAGATGGTTCTGGAAGAATCCTCTGAAGAATCTGATGTCCCTCTGGTCAAGAAGACAAAGAGAAAGCCTGATGATGGTGATGATAGTGATAGTGAGGATGGTCCTCCAAAGAAGAAGCAGAAGAAGGTCAGAATCATGGTGAAGCCTACTCGGGTGGAACCAGCTGCTGCAGTGGTCAGAAGGACTGAACCTCCTGCCAGAGTGACTCGATCATCAGCACATTCAAGTAAGCCTGCACTTGCTTCTGATGATGATTTGAATTTATTTGATGCACTTCCTATTTCTGCCTTGCTTCAACACTCCTCAAATCCCCTCACTCCTATTCCTGAATCCCAACCAGCCGCACAAACCACCTCTCCACCACATTCCCCACGATCCTCCTTCTTTCAACCTTCTCCTACCGAAGCACCTCTCTGGAATTTGCTTCAGAACCCAACCTCTAGGTCAGAAGATCCAACCTCTCTCCTTACCATTCCGTACGACCCATTATCTTCTGAACCCATCATCCATGACCAACCAGAGCCCAACCAAACAGAACCACAACCCAGAACGTCTGATCACTCTGCTCCCAGAGCATCAGCACGTCCTGCTGCCAGAACCACGGATACAGACTCTTCAACAGCCTTTACACCTGTATCCTTCCCAATCAATGTTGTTGATTCTTCTCCCTCCAATAACTCTGAATCAATTAGAAAATTCATGGAGGTTAGAAAAGAGAAGGTGTCTGCCTTGGAAGAGTATTACCTTACCTGTCCAAGCCCTAGGAGATATCCTGGCCCTAGACCTGAACGTCTAGTTGACCCAGATGAACCTATCTTGGCCAATCCTATCCAAGAGGCAGACCCCTTAGTTCAACAAGCTCACCCTGTCCCTGACCAACAAGAGCCCATTCAACCAGACCCTGAACCCGAACAATCAGTGTCTAACCAATCCTCGGTTAGATCACCTCACCCTCTGGTTGAAACTTCAGACCCTCACCTTGGAACCTCTGAACCCAATGCTCCCATGATTAACATTGGTTCTCCACAAGGTGCCTCTGAAGCTCATAGCAGCAATCACCCAGCCTCTCCTGCACCCAACCTCTCCATAATTCCTTATACTCACCTTCAACCCACATCTCTCTCTGAGTGCATCAATATCTTCTATCATGAAGCCTCCTTGAGGCTCCGCAATGTGCACGGTCAGACTGATCTCAGTGAGAATGCTGAAAATGTGGCTGATGAGTGGAACAATCTGAGCACTTGGCTAGTGGCTCAAGTTCCGATTATGATGCAGCTCCTGCATGCAGAGGGCAGTCAGAGCATTGAGGCTGCAAAGCAAAAGTTTGCTAGAAGGGTGGCTCTTCATGAACTAGAACAGAGAAATAAGCTTCTTGAAGCTATTGAAGAAGCCAAGAGAAAGAAAGAACAAGCAGAAGAAGCTGCACGTCAAGCAGCAGCTCAAGCTGCACAAGCCAGACTTGAGGCAGAGCGACTTGAAGCTGAGGCTGAAGCTCTTAGATGCCAAGCACTTGCACCAGTTGTGTTTACTCCTGCTGCTTCTGCTTCCATTCCAGATCCTCAAGCTGCTCAGAATGTTCCTTCCAGTTCTACTCAGACAAGCTCATCCAGACTCGACATCATGGAACAACGTCTTGACACTCATGAATCCATGCTGATTGAGATGAAGCACATGATGATGGAACTTCTGCGACGCACTAACAAACCTTAGTTTTAGGATCTCTTCTTTTTCTTCTTTTTCGTTACCTTTGTTTTCCTTTGTTAAACTCTGTTTCTTTTTATTTATTTATTCTCTTTTGTTCGTTTGTGATTATATATGCATACCTATATACTTATGTCACATATGTTTGCTAAACTCGTTTTATTCATAATTGTTTTGTGTTTACATCATATTTCTTTCCATCATATAATCTAGAATGGAGGATCTCTCCTCATTCTTCTGCACTCCTGGCGCTGCTCTGACCTATCCTTCTCCAGACGCTCCAGTACATGCTGGATGTTGCTGAGCCTGATCTTTAGCTCATCCCTCTCCAGAATCTCTTCTGAAGTCTTGAGCTTCTCTTCCAAACTCTCTTTCTCTTCCAGCAGCTTGAGTTCAAGCCGGCTGAGTTCTTGCACCTCCTCCACGAAGGCAAGAAATTCCTTCAGGTCTCTCTCCAACTCTGGACGCAGGTCCTCTTCCAGCAGTGTCCGTGTCAGCTCCGCGATGGTAGTTGCACCCTCTGGATGCCTGATGTTCAGGAACAAGTCCTCTTCAAAGGCCTTCTTCCTCAGCTCTTCTAGTGCTACGTTGTATGATGCCATTTTTTCTTACTGAAAATTATTCGAGGTGTGAAGCTTACCTTTCTCTCCAACGCTTTTTATAGGCTTCACTTTCTCTCTGAAAGTTAATGCTCTTACAGTTTCTCGAGTTTAAGTTCTTGGTAACTGACCCTTCTATTTACTCACTTGACCGGTGGTAAACGTTCATCCCTTGCATTAACTCTTCTATTTATTTTCGCCTAACTCTGATTCTTACATCGTTTTCATTTTCTTTTAAACTTAGACCTTCTCTAAGGGGGAGTACCTTGTACTTCAAGCTAAGTTTTTCACACCCCAAGCTTTTTGCTTATGACAAAAAGGGGGAGTAAACCCAGTTTTTGATTTGTAAGATGTGTTAGTGTGACTTATTTTTCTTTTGGAGATTTTAAGAGTTCCACCTTCATGACCATAGATGTGTCACTGGGCAAATACAAGGAATACATTTCACTTCTTCTGAAGTGATTCTAAGTTGACTCTGATACCCAAGACTCTGATACCTTGTCCCTGACTCTGATCACTTATGCGCTCTGATTATTCGTTTTTCATCTATGTCATAAGCTTTTCACTCTGAACTCTTATATTTTTTAGCTCAGAATCTAGACTTTACTAACGTTTTCATCAAGTATTAGATTCAGGGGGAGCTAAGCTCAGAATCAAGCAGTGACTTGAATTCAGAATGAGCAAGATAAACTATTCACATCAGGATAAGTCTTAATCTATATCTCTAAACTCTGAGTGAATTCAGTTTAATGTTTAAGAATTGTTCATCAAAAATCTTAGTTTTGTCATCATCAAAAAGGGGGAGATTGTAAGATCAAGTTTTGATCTAGTAGTACAACTCTATGTTTTGATGATTACAAGTTAACCTTTTGATATGAACAATTGTGGTACTCTAACGTGTTTTTCTGAGTGTGCTATTTACAGGCTCTGACCTCAACTCAATCTCACACAAATCAGAAGCACTGTGTATAAAGGGTAACCCAAGCAACGCTTTCGCATTCACCATGTTCAGTATGAACAGTGGAAAAGCTTCAGAAGTTCTGAAGCTATACAAACTCTGATGTGGACTCAGTCGCTAGAAGCTCTGAAGATCCAGAAGTTCTGATAACCAAGAAACACTGAAGGTTCAGATGTTCTGATGGTGTAGAAGACTCTGAAGATCCAGAAGCTGAATAGTGGAAACTCTGAAGTCCAGAAGCAAGAAACTCTGAAGGCCATGTTCTTCCCTCTGAGTTCAGAATCAGAAGATACAATGGTCAGAGGATCTGTGCTTTCCCTCTGACTCTGATCAACCGGCTTCACAAGTTCCAATATGAAGTATTCCCCTGATCAGAAGTCTCCTAGGTTAAAAGGTCAAGTCGCTATCCAAGTACAAAAGCAAGTGTACCTTCCTGACGACCTACCTAACGTTCTCAGCCACAGCAGAAGCTGGATTTTCCAGAACTACCCTCCAACGGTAGCATTTCCCATGCAACGCTCAACCCTAATCCTTGGAGTATATATAGAGGCTGAAGATTGAAAGAAGCGGCAAGAAAAAAGAAACATATACGCGCAAGACATATTCAAAATATTCTAAGCTTTCTTTCATCTGAAATTCATTGTGTTTACTATTAGCTTTTTAGAAGCAAATCTCTTGTAAACAATTCTTTGATAAACAGTTTGTTTAGTTCCTTTAGGAGATCAAGGTTGATCGGATCCTAGAGAAGACTAAGAGAGTGAATCTTAGTGTGAGCTAAGTCAGTGTAATTGTTAGTCACTTGTAGGTTTCAAGTGCAGTTGTAACTCTTACCTGATTAGTGGATTGCCTTCATTCTAAGAAGGAAGAAATCACCTTAACGGGTGGACTGGAGTAGCTTGAGTGATTTATCAAGTGAACCAGGATAAAATCCTTGTGTGCTTTTCTATCTCTTATCTTTAGCACTTAAGTTCTCGAAAGATTTGTCAAAATCTTTAAGGTGGAAGTTTTGTTCTGAAAACGTTATTCAAACCCCCCCTTTCTACCGTTTTTCATACCTTCAGTGTGTTGGCCTTAGGTTTCTTGTGTGGTTGGGTCCTAGTTGCCTTTATCTTCATATTTTATTTGTTAGCTTTGATCATTGGTCTAGAAGTTTTATGTAGAGCTTTCTGGATGGGTTGTGATATGATTTTTGCTTGTTTCTTTCAGGTTTAGACTTTAGCGCCGGTGGTGCCTGACATCCTTTTTATTAATGCTACTTATGCAATTGCTCTTATATCTTGAGAGCTTGCTCTCAAGTTTCTTTGATAATTCAATTTTTGCTTTTCAACAAAAAATTATGAGCTTTCCCTGAAAAATAGAAAGTTAACAGCTAATCCTAATTAAATGAATTAAAAACAACTAAAAGATAGAAAACATGGAGTATATGTTCCAATAAATAGTCATATAAACTATCCGGTACGAAGTTTTGGAAACATATAAAGTTATTGATTTTGGCTTGTAAAGAAGTCAACAGAGGCATGGATTGGAGCATATATGTCCATTCATCAATTATCACATATTGATAAAAATGTCATCATTCTTATCACATACGTGGCATTCCTCTCCATTTCTGATTCTCACACATTCGGATAAGTGGATAACGACTTGAGCATACAAAATCTTTGCTTTTCCTTGATATATCCTTGATTCTTTGCTTTTTCGTCTTTATATTAATCTGATTATGATACTTTATTTCATAATGATGCCAAAAGAAAGTTTCCATGATAGGCCGCATATGGCAAATCAGAAACATATTGTGCAAAAAAACATATGTATAATTTTAATTATTTTTTTTACTCACAAATTTAATTTAACTTAAGTAAAGTTAGTATTGCATAGATATAAAAAGAAATATTAGGTAAACTGTAATGACATGGGGTCATTCTCATTTGGGCAAGCATTTTGATGTTGACACATGATTTTCTAAATAAGGAATTAAGGATTAAAAGGGAGTTTTATACGTGCCACGTGAGGTATGCTCTCAGCTCTATCGTAATTAATCATATTTCTAGACCAAAACAAACCACATTTTGATATAGAGTAAAAACACGTTGAAAATTTGCTGCATATATTATTAAGAAACAAAGGAAAATGCTTACAAGATTCAGTTAACACACATTTAGATGAAAACAGAGCATATAATAATATATGGCTTGCGAAATTTGACTGAAACTTTTCTCCTAAAAGAAATGTCATGACTAATATGAAAAGTGACTTAAGTAGAGTCCTGTCATATTAAATTTAATTCGACTGGATAAGAATAAGTTTGGTTTGGATTTGATTACTAGATAAGAACTGCAATTTAATTCTTTTATCATCCAAGTTTTAATAAAGTAGAATTTTTTTTTTATAACTGTTGAATTTAGAGAATTGAAATAAACTTAAGAGCTAATATGATTTCATTAGATTAAAAAAGAATATAAGATAACTATTAAAATTGAGCTATGTTAGAAGTCTTGCATTGGCTAGAGATAGAATATAAATAACATTTATAACGGTAGTGCAAACCTCAACTCTTGAGTTATCTTTTGTGGTCGAGTATAGACCTCCCAATTTCTAATATGGTATCAGAATCTATCCTATATTCATTTATTGTTTGTTGTGGAGACCTCGCATATTTGGGCCACCCGTTGTTGTTGATTTCATGTTCCAGTTTGTTTAGTTTTGAACGTGAGCGAGTGTGTTAAAAGTCTCACATTAGCAAGAGATAGAGCATAGATATATAGTCTTTTAAAGGTAGTGCAAACCTCAACTCTCCAGCTAGCTTTTGTGGTTGAATATATGTCTCCCAATTTTTAAAAAACTATATAAGTACAAGAGAAACCATAGTCTAACAAACTCTATTGTTACCTTATAACTCGCCAAGTGGCGGGGTTGTTATAGGGTGAACTAATTTTACGACAAACAACCTACCAATACCCTTTTAAAACCCGAATGGGAAGCACAAAGACCTAACAAAAAACCTAGCATCTACGCAGCAAGGATAATTCCCTATTAGAAAATAAAGACTCATCCCAGCCACACAAATCAAAAGACCCACAGAAAAACCCACAAGTGCCATAAGAGCTGCTACCTAGAACCTAAAGAAACATACAAAGATAAAAAGATACAAACACGAAACGATAAGAAGCCTGGTGAGAGAGCAACAATCAGCCCCAGCACAACCACCAGACCACCTCCACCGCAACGTTTGTCAAGAAAAAAGGTTGAGGCCGGAAGGGAACCATAGCCTCTATGTCGTTCGCTTAACCCACACGACATAGAAGATGACCAAACTCAAAAATCCACTTCAAGAAGCGCCACCGTCAACGTCTTGCAAAGAACCAAAACAGCCCAAACCCATCCAGAGATGGCCAAACCGAGTAAACGCCACCAACAACCACCACCTTCAGCCTCAATCCACAGCTCTGCTGTTCCGAAGACCCACCAACCCAATAACATACTCACCATGGACAAAACCCAAAACCCTGCAACAACAAACCCCAAGAACACCAGATCCGTAGCAATCATGAAGCAAGGGCGAGCTACGACGGTGCAAGGAGCCAGGAGAAGCACCGGTGATGCCTTGGAAGGCGAAGAAAACCAACGAAAGCAAGATACGAGGACATAGCACAACGAGAAGATTGGTGAGCAGCAGCGGGGAAGAGAAGAAGTCGGTGTTCTCCCGCGGTCAAGGGCGACCACAACCGTCGTAAGAGATGCCGGAGGCATAGAGAGGAAGTCCTTGAAACCGCGAGCACCACGAAAGTTGGATCTAAGCCTAGCTGGAGGAAGGAGAGGAACCGTGAACAGAAGAAGGGAGGAAGGTTCAGAAGAGGGGTTTCCGCCGCGCAAGGAGGCGGCGTGACGGCCACCCTACAGGTTCCAGATGTAGACAATGAGAAGAGAGAGGTCAGAGGGTTTATGTTAGAGAGAAGTCCTTGTTTGGTAATTTTATTTTGTTAGGGTGGACTAATTTTAAAATGGTTTATCGGTAGATTTTGTTTTGTTTGTTACATCATAAAATTAAAAAACAAGCAAAAAACTACACCCCTAGAGCATTTTGAAAGATTAACAGGATAACCTGATCAGGAGGATCCTCAAGAACAGTGAATGCACACTGAGCAGAAATACCAATCTCAGCAAGGCAATCTGCAGGACCATTAGCTTCCCGAGAAATATGTCTAAGTTGAATCTGTCAATCTCAGGAAAAAGAAAAGCCAATGGAACACCGTTATCCTCCTCGCTCCCTCTCCCCAAACTTGTAAGAAACCAATCTTACTCCGACAGTAAGACACGATCACGGACCGAACAATAATGGTCGGCCACGATATCACGCCAAGAGAGAGAAGAAGGAGTCAACCGAACAACCTTAACTAATTTATTCTGCAACTTGGAATCTGCATCACTCTGTTTTGGAACTAAAACCCCCAAATCCAGCTTCCGAGGAGACGAATCCCTCCCTTACATCGGAAAATTAAAAAAACAAGCAAAAAACTACACCCCTAGAGCATTCTGAAAGATTAACAGGATAACCTGGTCAGGAGGATCCTCAAGAACAGTGAACGCACACTGAGCAGAAACACCCATCTCAGCAAGGCAATCTGCAGGACCATTAGCTTCCCGAAAAATATGTCTAAGCTGAATCTCCCAATCCCGGTCCAACAAGTGTTAAACATCCGCAAAATCACTGGCATGAACATAACGCTCGTACTGTCCATCCATAAGCGTCTCCACACACTCCAAACAGTGGGTGTAATATTGAAATAGTTGGAAATAATTAGTTAAATTATATTAAGAGATACATTTTCTATTAATATTTTTTTGATAATATGGAGGGCTATTTTCTATAAATTTTAATATGTAAGTATTTTCATATAGGTACTAAATTTTAATATTTAAGTAACCAAAAAATACTAAATTTATGTTAAATATAATAATTTATTATTTTTAGTATAAAAATAGTTTCATGTCAAATTTTCATTTGAGGGTATTTATCATGTAAATTTTTTATATAATATGAACAATAATAAAAGTAGACTATATATAAATATGTAAAGAGTAGAGGATGGACCAATAGGGCATCAACACATCACCAAAATTCTACGACATAGATGGATCACAAAAAAGAAACCATTAATATAGTTGAAATTTTAAATGACTATGGTCGTAGAATTGATAACCCTAGAGGAGTGATAGGAAAAGGTGATACAAGGAGAAAAGACTAGGCGAGAGACCAATAGAGTATTGACACATCACCAAAAAGTTAGTACATCAACGCATCACCCAAATTAAAAATTTGAATGGCTATGATCATATATGTGAAACTATAAAATACCTTATATCTTCTCCTCTTCACATCCCCTAGGAATCTATCTTCCTTGGATCCCATCATTGTTGTGGGCCGGACTGGCCCATTTTTTCTTTTCCTTATCTCGTTGTCTTTTTTTTTGAAGCAACATTACTCAACCTAAACCCCACCATTAAGGCCACACACTATACACGTAACCATCCCCAAAAGTGCTCATCAGTGGCGGAGCCGGAATTTTTGTGGAGTCTGTGCAAGGTTAAGTCTAAGTCCAATTGCCCACACCTGACGCTTGACCCAAAGTTTTAAATTGCAGTTGCAGTTAAGGTTAAGGTTTGCGGTACGTGACCTATAAAGTATTCGATACGAGGGGCTATACACTGACAGTTCGCAAGTGGTTCGTTCTAATTAAATTTATATAATAATTATTTAAGTAAATATACCACAATACTAATAATATTTATTTATTATTATTTTCCCATAAAGAATTTCATTTAGGTTAAAGTATTATATCATTTTTATTTATATAGGTTTTGATTTGTCTTTTATTTATATATATATATATATATATATATATATTTGTTTTATTTTTATTTTTTGTCAACAATCTCTTTATTTATATAAGTTATGTGATATAAAATAAAAATTGTGAACCCAGTTAGTTATAAATTGGGCTTGTGTGCAGGGGAAAAAATGTACAATAAAAAGTGATATTGTTGGCCCATTGTGAAAAGTTCTATTACTTAGATGAAACCCTAAGGTCTATTCGTTGAACAATGCCGCATTATACACAACAGCCTCAGCGCCTTCTTCAAATTCTCTTTTTTTTCTTGTTTGGCTTGCTAATGGAGACGATTTCTATGCTTCCATCGCGTCTACATCCTTTGCTTCCATGACTTCAATATCCACCTCTCTTTATCTACGACTGTGCCTCAAATTCCCCAGCGGTCCTGCCCACATTTGAAAACGAAGTAAGGCCATGGAGCCCGGGCAAGTGCATAGGGTCGCCGGGCGATGGATCCGCTACTAGTGCTCATTCTCCCCTTTATTTCTCCACAAAAATTGTCTAAATTCACATGTGATTAAGAACTACAAAAATAAGACGTTGCAGAAAGGTTTGTTTGATCATTCATAAAATTTGATATTTCATTTTTAAAAATTTGTATACCAAAAAACGTTACTGATGTTTCAATTTGATTTCACAGTTTATGTTTCAACTATATATCATGAGGATCATGATTAATCACAGAGAAATCCCTAAATCAATTTTAGTTCTTATTTATTTGTGTTGGAGAAATTTTAATTTCCTAAAAAAATAGGGTTTCTGGAAATCGCAGAAATGTTTTATCACACCGCGGCTCAGATCTCCTTTGTACCATACCTAATGGTGTAAAGCAAAATGTGGAACTTCGTTATTTGTTGAAAGCAAGTCGTAGAAGCGGCACATGCATGTCACGCTAGCAAGCCTCGATGAATATCAGTGGTATATTTGTAATATAAGATTAATTTAAAAGTAAAATCGAAATCGAGATTTCATTTTCAAAAAGAAATTATTAGCAAAAATAATGTTATATATGCCTTGATTTGATTTCACATATTATGTTTCAATTTTATTACATGAGCATCGTGATTCAACAAGGAGAAAACCTTGAAATCAGTACTAATCATTGTTTATTTGTGATAGAGAAATTTGGCATAGGAATGTTTAATCTCATGATGACGAATCAGATCTCCATGGTTCTATTACTAACGGTGCAAGGCAAAAGATGAAACTCCATTTTTGGTTGAAAGCAAGTCATAGAAGTGTCACATGCATGCCACGTTGGATAGCCCCGATGAAGATCGATGGTATATCTACAATTTCAAATTTTTTATATGCATAAAACACATTTTACTTATATCTTGATTTGATATGATATTTAATGTTTCAGTTTTATACAATGAGGATCATGACAACGACTCAGATCTCCATGTTGGCTAACCCAATTAAGACCAATGGTATGTTGGTAATTTAAAATTAATTTAAGATTAAATTTTCGTTAAATAATTTTTTATAGGTTTGTATTAAATTTCTTTATGTTCCGGGATGAACACTCAGAAAGGGTATAGGCCTCAAACCCCAAGCAAAGAGGGTGGGGTAATAATCTAATCCTTTTAGATAAAATGCCAAAGTCCTTTACAATGATGTCAAAATCCCTTTTTATATGGAGGTTACACGGAGCCTTAATTCTTTCACTAACGGGGCTAGTTGGGCCTTAATGCACTCGGCCCAATTCCCTTATACATCTCGACCGCCATTGGTGATCACCCTAGATGAGACCCTAACTTACCTAAGTCTTTTCCTTCGCCACTGGCGGGTTCCGCTTTATTCGATCTTCATTGTCCCTGGGCGAGTCCCTCTAGGGTATGAGGGTCTCGCCCTGTCCACTTTACTCTTTAGTTGTTAGTTTGAATGATTATTTTAAAAATAATTTCTTTTTATATTATAATAAAAATACATTTGTAATATTTTTTAAATAATCTCTAGAATGAAATTAAAAATAAAATCATACTCAAATTTTTATCATACACTAGCCTAGTTAAACACTGCATTTTTCCTCTCTCACCACATAAACCAAACTAATTACTCAAACTCTGAAACGTGTTGTACATATCAAATAAAGTAACTAGAAAAATAAGGGTGTAAAAGTTGGAGAAATGATGATTTAATTTCTAAGGTCCTTGATCTAAAAATAGGTCCTTCCTTGATACCAGCATATTTTCAAGCAACTTATGAGAACTCACGCCTTTATGACTAATGTTACATCTTCAGTTGATTAGACTTTGCATAATGAAATGTATGTTGTCTGTTTCCTATATTGTTTTTTTTTACAGCAAAATAGAATTAATATATAAAAACTCCTTGACGAAGCAAGTAGGAATAAATAAAATGGGGAATGAAGGTTAATACATCAAAAAGCTAACCAACACACGAAATAAACAGCCCCAAAGAAAAAGATCCAAGTCAAACCCATCAAAAAACCATCCAAAACATACTCCTATAAACAGACCTGAGCACGCCGGAAGCGGCCAAACAATCAATCAAGCCTCAACCTACGGGACCTAATGTTTTCGGCAATTCCATGAAGGGCAACCTCATCAGAGAAATCATAAACCATCCCAAAACGTATACCAATGGCCAAAGCCGCCCTCGCCCTCGTCATAACCCCCGGAGGCCCCTTTGGAATCGGAGATTCAACAATCATCAACTAGTTACTCGATTCAGCCAACACAAGATCTGAAGAAGAAAAACTCCCAAAATCCAACTCAAGCCCTAATTTCTTCAACTTCTGGGGTCGCCCTCGAGGACGAGGAGGCACCACCGAGTGACTACCGATGATAATCCCTTCTCTAGAAACGATCCCAATATCAGAAGTACAAGAACCTCTACCAGATTTTCTAGGACGACCTTGCCTCTTAGGTAACTTGTAAACATCAGCACTATCAGAACCCTGATCATGACGAACCCTTTCACTAGGAAAACCAGTAGACCTGCACACGTCGTCCTCCAAAGAAAGTGCAGTGATAACGTCAACAGAATCATTGCACAGGCTTGCCCCATCCATTATAGACTTCATAGCCTCCCTCACTCTGGCCCACTAGGAAGGATCCTCCACTACCCAAGGCAAAGCCCGACCAGGGGCGAAACAGGTAACTCTGAATAGGGGATTTTTTACACAAATCCACCGAACAAAGCCATGATTCACCAGGGCAGCCCAGCTTAAAGGAGAATAAGGCTCACAAACCCCATAAAAACTCATAGTACAATCACAACAGAGTCGTGGTGGTAGGGGAAACACGCTTTGATCCAACGCAGGACGAAGAAGCTCGACACCACTGTCTTCCAACACATCGCCAGACTAAGCAGCAAAGGTCCTCGCCCTGACCATCCCAGGCGCAGATTCAGGGAACAAATCATCGTCTAGGACCTTGAATGTCTCCGACCCAAACAAGTGGACCTCCAAAGAACGACCAGCAGATTCAATCTCAAGAAAAAGAAAAGCCAATGGAACACTGTTATCCTCCTCGCTCCTTCTCCGCAAACTTGTAAGAAATCAATCTTACTCCGGCAGCAAGACACGATCACGGACCGAACAATAATGGTCGGCCACGATATCACGCCAAGAGAGAGAAGAAGGAGTCAACCTAACAACCTTAACAAATTTCTTCTACAACTTGGAATCTGCATCACTCTGTTTAGAAACTAAAACCCCCAAATCCAGCTTCCGAGGAGACGAATCCCTCACTAACGGATATCTCGCCACCGTAATCGAGAGGTGAGTTCCCCCACCTTGAAGCCGTTAAGCCGCCGCACCGCCGCCTCGGCATGGGCCCTCGAAAGGAAATGCACGAAGCCAAATCGAAACCTCCTGCCAATCTTGCAATAACGTTGAACAAACACCTTTCCTATCCTTTCAATTTGAGCAAACAAAGCCCTAATATGAGGATAACCAACCGCTTCAGAGTTGCCATCGATGAACAACGTAGAGCTCTCAGGAGAAGGCACTCCACTCTTGTGCGACCCTTTATCTTCACCCCTTCCACCTCGTCTTCCTTTGCCTCAACGTCTCCTGACGCAACAGAGCATTCGTCCTTCGCACCTCCATGGCTAGATGGTGGCGGCGCTGAAGAAGAAGGAGATCATGCCCTAGTAGAGGAGGAATTTTTCGCTTTTCGTTTTGTCATCTAATCTTAAAAAAACTTTGGGATTGGAGTTTTGTTGTTTCCTATATTGTTTAAAGTCTCACCATTTTTTATATCAAAAGAGATTTATTAGAATGAAAAAGATAAGGTCTGGGAACAAGCTCTCCCAAGTGAGAAAAGGTACATCAAAGCAATAACAAGAAAACATAACATAAAACATGATAGGAAACATAACAGAAAGCATAACAAAGAAAAATTACAAAGAAACACAACCTTATATTGTGAAAATTTCCTAACAAATGTTGAATATTTGTTTTATGATTGTAATAAGGTGCTCTTAAGAGTCATGAAATTTTTAATCAATACAAAGTCAAAATATAGTTCACATGTGAAAATCTCATGTATGTCTTGTTAGGTAAAGCAGATATAATTGAGTTAAATATTTTGTATTTGGATTTAACTGGAAATGTTGGTGAAGCCATATAACTTCCTCAACATCTTCAAGTATATATTCAGATCGGAAGTATCTTAGTCAAATCTATCTTGTATGGTAACAAACCTACAAAAGTTTTCCACATGTGAATTCTTTTTGGTATTAATTAAAAATTTATGATTCTCATTAACACCTCATTACAATCATCCAACAGATATTAACCTTTTAAAAGTATATTTGACAACACCAAGAAGAAGATAGGTAGCAAAAACTCTATGGAAAACAATATCTATTTCTTCATGCAAAGTCTTGTCAACAGAAGACGAATTGTAATAGATAAATACTTGTGTTTTCTTAAGCTGCTTGAAGTAGTGAGCTGCAGCCCAAAAAGGACATGTCCTTGGATTAATGCTCTTGAAAGTCAACATCTATTTCTCCATATTTTATTGCTTGGATGACTGTCTATGTATTTTATGATTCTTCAATGCTTGGAATAATGTCAAATAACTCAAACATTATTTGACACATAAAATTGAATTATTTGACATTTTTCAACTATATAAACATATCCAAACATGGTTCATTTCCAAAACAAAATCTGCTCACTACATACATACATCATGATCATAATTATTCCCTTTTTCTTCTTGTATTTTATACTCTCTATTCTACAGGTATCTTTTTTCATACATACACATATTCTTACATTATCGTTTTTCTTTCCAGAGGTCCAAATGTCTTTCCTCAAAAGATAAAAAATAGTGTGTGTATATGTATATGTATGAAAGAAGACACATGTAGTGAAGAGAGTAGAAAAGGCTAGAAGAAAGAGGGATGCATATGATGATAATGTATGTAGCGAGAAGATTTTGTTTTGGAAATGAACTGTGTTAGCATGTCTTAATCGATGATTGTGTATGTATTTTAGGGTTGTTCAATGCTTAACATAATGTCAAATATTCATCTTTGTGCTGACAATGGTTATATTTTTTTTTTCATGAGCTGAAGAATGAATTTATGTGCACTAAATAAACATTTTAGACATTATTCTAATTATCGAACAACCCTATAAAATATGAACCCGGAATAATTAAGATCTTGTCTTGTAAATCAACTCACTTTTTACTCATTAGAAAAGTGAAAAACCATTAAACTCATCACAAAATCAAAGACTAGATGAGACCAAATTTCATAAATTAGGACTTGTAGGACCAAAATCGCTTATTTTAATCATGAGATTCGACTGGATAAGAATAAGTTTAGTTTGGATTTGACTAGTTAAGAACTGCAACTAAGTTCTTTTTTTACCGTACAAGTTTAATAAAGTAGACAAAAAAAATTATAACTGTTGAATTCAGAGAAATGAAATGAACTGAAAAACTGAATATGATTTCATTACATTGAAAAATAATACAAGAGAACTATATAAAGTTGAGCTATATAACTGCAAGAGAAAAAAGAGTCTAACAAACTCTATTGTTACCTTATAACTCACCAAGTGGTGGGGTTGTTCTAGCAAGGACTATTTTTAAAATGGTTTACGGGTAGACTAAGGGTGTATTAGTAAATTAGCCAATTCAAATCTTTGGTGTTCTACATTTACTTATTATGGTTCGCTATTGACAACCGACGACCACCTTTACCTTCTTCCCCTCCATCCTCGTTCGACTCTATGCTCTGCATAAAATAATTAGTGCAGTTCATGGTGGTGAAATCGGATTTTGGTGGCAACACAAGTGAGCGCGCCCTACAACGCAACTCATTGGATAGAAGTAAGTGTTGAGGATTTTAAGGGGCTGCAATGTCTAAGGCCCTCCAATAGTGTGTTTGGACCTTGTCGTTGGGAGGAATCCTCTAAGGATTGGGCTTAGGATGAAGCGCTACATCGTATTGTGACTGATATGTGCAGTCAGTGGCCGGGTCAGTTTGGGGTTTTGATCTGGGTGTTTGGTGGCTTGATTTTTCGATGGCTCAACCTTGTGGTGGTGATTTTGGCAAAGATTTTTATTTTTGAAAGGCGTGGTTTTTGGCAAAGTATCAGCCACGATGGAGCTTGTGTTTTTTTTTTGGTGGCTTGATGGGATATGTTACAAAAACTGAGCTTTATGTGGGAGGAGATTGATGGGATATGTTAAAGCCACCGTTCATCTTGTCAATAACCCATTGACGAGGAGATTGCAATTGAAGTTCTTTAGGATTCCAAACTTCGCGTAGAGAGTGCGACTCTAGTGGTTTGAGGAATGGTTAATTTGGGGTGGTTTTATGCTTGATGGAGAAGTAATATACCATGGTAATGATGTTCGCCATAAAGACTGGGAGGAGCAGGATGAGATGGACCAATATGGCTAGTGAAGGGGATACTAAGGTTTAGGGAAAGAAATATGAAGTTTAAATGTCGTTTATACATTTTATCTTTCATTCAACTCTAACCATTGATTTTAAAAATATGCGTAAAATCTTAGATCTACCAATTCTCAACTTTTGATTCATCGATGGACGAAAATGCTTATAATTCACCCTATACAGGCCATATAAGCTAACTTATACCTAGAGATAAGAAAAACTCCCCAAAATTGACTATAGATAAAAATATATCTAGTATATATTCACTTAATTGTTTTTTATATATTATTTGAACTTGTTCAATTAACTCTAATTTTGGATGCAAAATATTGGGCAATCCAAGGTGAACCGGCTAGGCCCAAAACCAATCTAATCGACACACACACACACACGAAGATCTATTCTTTTTTGTTGCCTTCACCGTCTCCAAGAATGTGAATGAGAGATATTAGTTGATGGCCTTATCAAGGTATGAAAAACACTAGAAGGGGGTTGAATAGGGTTTTACGTTTAAAAAACTTTCCCTTTAAGATTTTAGCAAATCTTCTCGGTTTCTAAGAACACAACGTGCAAGAGATAAAGAGAGGAGAAAAGCACACAAGTGTTTTATCCTGGTTCACTTGATAAATCTTTCAAGCTAATCCAGTCCACCCGTTAAGGTGATTTCTTCCTTCATCGAATGAAGGTAATCCATTAATCAAATATTGTTACAACTGCACTAGCACACCTTGCTCAATGACTAACAAATCTAAGAACTAGCAATACTAAGACACACAAGTCTTAGTCTTCTCAAGGAATCTGACCTACCCGGTCCTTTAAGGAAAACACAGACAAAGTTTGTGAAAGGTTTGGGTTTACAAAGAGTTGCTTCTAAACAAGCAGATCAGAATAGTACAAGGCTGATCCTCGTAGGTAGACGCGTCAGGATAGTACACTGAAATTGTACTATTTGATAGTGACCTTTTGTCTTGTACAGTTGACTTCTGATCTTCAGAGGTGCGCTTCAAATGAACTTGTGAAGCTTCTAGTCAGAGTCACGAGGATGCTTGGATCTTAAGAACTTCAAGTCTTCAACTTCTAGACCGTTCACTTCAGAACTTCTGATCTTCAAAATAGAAGCACTTGATCTTCAGAGCCAGCTTTCTTGGGTCTTCAGAATCTTTAAGTCTTCAGAGTCTTTGACCGTTCACTCAGAACTTCTGGTCTTCAGAGTTTTTAGCACTTGATTCTTCAGAGCCCACATCAGAGCTTAATCTTCAGAACATCTAAAGCATTAACTACCGTTCAATAGAACGTGGTGACTGCAGAAGCGTTTCAATGGTCACTCTTTGGTCTTTATCTTCTGATGAATATGTCTTTGGATCAGAATCAGAACCTGTTTGTCAAACACTTAAAAAGACAAACGTTAGAGTACCATAATTGTTCATACACAAATATAAACTTGTTGTCATCAAAACATAGAGTTGTACAACCTGACCAAAACTTGGTCTTACACCTTAGAGTACTCTTTGAGAATAAACAAAACTTTCAACCTAGACATCTATTTAGGGGTGCCTCTTCTTCATTCTGATGTAACTAAAGAAAATTTTATTTTCTTATTGATAAGGTGAAAACTGTAACACCCTCTAAACCCCGCGGAAATATTTTAGCATAAATCAGAGTAAAATGCATAACACAGAGGGTATCACATTTATTCTCTAGAAACATAAATCAAAAAGATCTATCATGCTCATAATTTAGATATAAATTTTCAACTTTGATGTCTCAACATCATATGCATAGCACATCGGATTTGTTTCAACTCCAAAATTTAACATAATACAAAAATAAAATAAAGTGAATACATGAAATATTTCTTAACATTCAGGTACAATACTAAACGTTTCCCCGTGTTACATAACAAAGCATGACTCCCATCACTAAAAACATATCTAAAAGACTGGCTTCTCCGACTAACCCTTGCGAGAAACTCCGCTATCCTCGGTACCTGACCGATGTCGCATAGAACATCATTCCAACATAAGGGTGAGAACTCATATCATATGGATAAGCATAATAATAAGTAATGCAAAAGCTTATAAAAATTATCCATAAATACCTCATACACAATTTAGAAAATAAATCATGAAATTTAATATAATCAATTAAATTCACAGTATGTCAATACTCCATAATTATAGCTCAGATAAAGCAAATATAAATATCTCCAATGACCACAACAACAAATTCTCCAAAAATATAGCAGTTATCATTATTTAACATCAACAGCTCCCTACAGTAACATATATGACTCAAGTGTGACTCCGTGCAAATGTCTTTGGTACCAAAGTTGTTATCCTTAGCGGTATCACCACGTCCACTCCAGACAGATAACCACCAACAAAGCCCTCACTCTAGGCTTTCAAAACCACTCCAGTTTTGGGACAAGTCACTAGCCTCCACGAGAACTAGCAAACATTGCCTCTTAACAACTATGCAGTGTATTGTGCAAAACTCAACTAACATATGCATATTCAGACCATCTCCAAGTCTTAATTATTTTAGCATATTCATCACCAGTTCAACAATACGAAATCATCTCCAATTTCACAAAACATAGTTTTCATGTTATATATTACACAACTAGCAATCACGGTAACTTAGCAACTCAACACATAACATCAATTCATAAACAACACCATATAATGAAATTCAAAGTAACACCCTCCAAAAATTCTAATATTTTTACCATGGGTTCTTTTACAAGTTTTCTAAATCCCTGTAAATTTTCAAGTCGAAATTCAAAGCATAAAATTCAGGAAAAATCTAACACTAACAACCGTTCGTGAGGAACGGGACAGCTTAACCCATCCTCACTAAAATGCATATAACTTGGGCTACAAATGTCGAGTTTCATAATAGAAAAGGCTACAACTTTTATGAAGACTACTTCTTCAAATTCGGTCATTAACACAGCTCGAAAAAGGGTTCAAGAGCTCGTAAATTTCTGCTGAGTTTTCCTTTTCAAAACCGCGCCATGCTCCACGCGCTGCGCCACCGCGCATCAAGCGCACTACCCACTTTCATTCTAGAAAAATCTGCATCCTAGGGTTCCTAAATCATGCTTTCTATCACTACCCACTATTATACCAATCCAGAAAATATGAATTCAAACCCTTACCTCTTGTAGATAAACTCTAGGTTTTCTCCACTTTTCTCCTCTCCTTCTTGCTTTCACGTGTTCTCTTATGCTCTTCTAATCCTTATTTTTCTTTTCTTTCTTTTATTCTATTTCACTCATAACCTCTAATATAGTAGTACTAGTGAGCTCCACTCCATATATCACCTAAACCCAACAACCTTATCTAATTTAATGTTATCTCACTCAGATACAAATTAAATAAATTACTCACTGCATATATCACGTAACCACTTAATTATCTAATAAAATCACATAATTATCATATATCATAATAATAATTAAAATAAAATAGTAAATAACCTAATAACGGAAAATAGGGTGTTACAAAAACGAAGCTATAAGGCTGGAATGTTAATACTCTCTCTTTGCTAGTAGGGTGTCTCTCACTCAATCATGTTTACTCAATTTGCATTTTTGTGCTATGCAAACCACGCCAATTCTGATTGGAGTGTGTAAGTATGTGGGAAGACTTTGTAGGAATTTATTTGGGGTTCTACTATAGATAAGAAGATATGCCACTTAATTAGTTGGAAATTAATTTGTTCTCTTGAAGATCAAAGTGGTTTGGGATATTGAGATCATCTTAGTCTCAACAAGACTTACTCACATGACCAAACTTACATGGATAATCAAGTATGAAGATTGATCTGTTGAGATTTGAGGCATGCAAGAAGATGGATATGTAATATGTTACTTTTGGGATTTTGGGTTATTTGATTTGTGTGGATCTATTATTTAGCTTCTTCTTTATTAGCATTTTTATTCTTTATTAGAAATTTGTAAGAATGTGTCAAGATTTGGTTTAGATCTGTTTCCTTCTTCTTTCTCTTTTTTGCGATAATTTTCTGGATCTACAACCCGTGCGAACCCACCTAAAAAATTGAGCCCTAACAACGCGTAGTAAGTGAATGGGCGGCAGCATGCCTGGTGGTTTGGTATTTTTCAACTGAAAAAACCGACGATCTTGATCTGAAATTGTCTGAAATCGTCCGGTGGATTCGCTACATAATATAATACTCACTCTTTTTCAAAACAGTCGTTGTTTTAGCTTTTAGTTTATTTTTCAAAACAATTATTGTTTTAGAAATCTAAGGTTATTTACCACTTCTTCTTTCATCTATACTCTCATTTAATATTATCTATCACCTAATGATCATTATTCTATCACTTAAATATAATTTAACTTTAAATAATTTAAAGATATTTTAGTTAAAATATACATCAATTAATGAACTCTTAAATTTTGTGCATAATTTTAAGTAACAACTGTTGTGAAATGGAGAAGTATAATAGATGAGGTTCATGTATTAAATTTTTATTTTGATTCCTCCACATATGTTTTTTTTTTCAACTTCCAAAATGTTTAATGCTTTAAAATTCTCTCATATCATAAGAAGTATGAACACTCCATAACATGCATGTTAATTAAAGATTATGAAAAGATGATTCTTAATCATATTAAGCATGTGTTGAAGACTAACATGAAGTGGTAAATTAAATGAGAATTGAAGCTGTGGGTCCGGGTCAGCCACCCACAGAATGATAGAATTAATGGGCTTCACGAGTATAGAAAACCGCTGGTGTGAGCGTGTGAGTGAGTGCCACGTGAGGTCAAAGGAGTCAAATCGGAGCTTCTTACATTGACACGTGTGTGACTCGTCGGAGAGATTCGTGTCATGCTGTGGTAGCGTTTTCTTCCACGCGCTTGTGAAATGCGATGCTAGCTAGTTGCGGATAATACTGTAGTAATAATATCATGAGACGTCACGGGTGATGCATGAATTGTCAGCTCGTCAAGTTCAACCTCACCTGAGGCGCGTGTGGACACATCCTCCTTTATTTTTGAGTAATGAATTCATAATACTTTTTTGAAGTAAGTAATAAATTAATAATATTATTTCTGTTATATACACTCTCATTGCCTTTTATAAGTAATTTTTACCAAATTTTTAGGATTAAAAAAATAATTACTAACCATAGAGAAGAATGAGACTACGATCGTCTCACGCACATTGACCATGTCAATTAAACATTATATTCATACATCTTTTTATAAATATTTAAATAGTCTCATTATACACATATATAATTTTAATTTGAGAAAGTTTGAAAAGAACATGACTACTTGAGAGTATTCGGATCTGAAAAAATATCAAGTTTGAAATAATTTAACTTGAGAGTATTCGGATCCGGAAAATGATGAGAAAAACATGACTTATAAAATTAAATGAAGTTTTGATAAACAAAACTAAAAATAACACATAATTTAATTATTTTTAAGAAAAAAAGTTTGAGATAATTTTGTCTAAATAAAAATTTGTTGTGTGCTATATATTCCTTTTAAAATTGTATGAGAGTACATTGCAAATTTAATTATAATGTTTCTATTATGCATCAAGAAAAACATGATACACAAGTTATAAGTATATAAAATTCGACTCAATCTCTTCACCCGTTTTGGTCCAAGTCTTGCAAACTTGCACTTCATTATGTTTTGTCGGGTCTAGGGACGAGATTCGGTTAAAAAATTGGACCATGTTAATATTTAGGGCTAGGTGAGAGATGGTAAACTTGTTTCAACGTGTCCCACGAACACCATTTTACCCACTAGCTTCAAAATATTATTTTGTGAGAACTGTGCACAAGGGATACAATATCTTAAATTATTATTGGTAAATGCCACGGTGCCTCTCAAAATAAGAGAGACATTGGTACATTGATGTTTAGGCTTATTTTGACCATAGATATAACATAAAAATATTTGATGGTTGAGAGTGGATCATTAAAATTACTAAAATATATTTTAAACCCTAATTTCATCTTTGAACATTGAAATATATATTAAGAGTAACTTTGTAATCTCACCCCAAAAAGTAAACACCATAAATATCATCATTATTATCACACGAAGATAATTTCGTATAATAGTAACTTCATTCATCGAACAATATAATTCGATATATATATATATATATATATGATAAAATATTATAATAGAAATACATTTGTTAGATTAGAATCTTTATCATGTAAAATTTAGTATAAATAATCTGGTAATACTTGTAGAGTTTCATAGGTGTATTTGAACAATAGAGAAACACAACTCAATCTATGGACACTCATATCACAAGTTATTAAAAGGTATTCTCTCAAAATAAATTTTAGCACATAAAGAATATATTATATATAGGTGTTTGCTATAGTACCTTAACCCAAATCAAGATATGGTACCAAAAATGAGATAATTCAATAATAAAGAAGCATGTACAAGTTATAATTTTGATGTTATTTTATCGTAGTGATGCAACGTTTCAGTCTTAGAGACATGAGATTTGTAGGTTGTGTTTTTTTAGCCTTTGTTCACACGTCAATAATGGTCATTTTACGCGCATCTCAACCATCATCGTTCATCTCTACAACTAAACCATTTTTCATTAAAAAAAAAATTTCATGAGATGAAATTAATTGAATAGTAAAATGAAATGCGAAAATGTAAAATTTACCTAAAAAAATATAATAATCATCTATTAAATTACTCAATGCAAGTACCATACCCAAAATATTTTATGGGTACCACAAAATTTACCTTATATATAACTTGCACTAAGTTATACTCCCTCCGCTCCTATTTATCTGTCCAGGAAGAGAAAGTTCACACAAATTAAGGAAAACAATTAATTGTGTTGATTTTCATAAAAGTATTATTTGTTTTCCTATATAACCCTTTAGAATGTATTTTATCTTTCTTCATTTATTGTTTTTGTAAGAGCATTTCTTGGAAAAACATCAATTAATACTCTCTTGAAACTCTAAGTAGACAGATATATAGGAACACAATTTTTTTTTCAAAGTCGACGATTAATAAGGAACGAAGGGAAGGGAGTATATAATAAGGTTCATTAGATGAGTTGGAAAAAGTTGTGCTAGTTGTAAATACATGGTTCATACACAAATTAGTTTTTAACATGGTTCACATTGCTCTCATACATTTATTTATTTTTGATTAATGTAGCACGCACTAACCTTGATCCAAGTTCCTCTAGTCACCAATTCATGGATATCATTCATTTACTATTCTCGCCACGCTCCAAAGCAGAGAGTGTGTAACACAGCCCCGTGTTTAGCTGGAGCTGAAGCTGAGAGTTGAAAAAACCAGGAATGTTCTGTTAACGTGTGGTCGGCTCCGTTGAATGAAACTCAGCTGTAAAATCCCCACACCTCTGTTACCGTCATTATTCCTCTATATATACCCCTGCAACATAAGCATCCTTTTCTTCAAGTAACCCAAACCGAGAGAGAGAAAATCAAAAACGAAAACAATATAAAACTCGAAGCCGCAAAAATTCATTCGCACACAGCGTAGTATAAAGAAATCTGCAAACTCAAGTTTCAATCAGATTCAGTGGGCGCTGAAATTTGCTTTGTTGAATTGAGTTTTTCTTCTTTTTGAGGTAAATTTTCTTCCTTTCCTATCTGAGATTGCATTTTGACTATTTTCCCCTTATCATTCTCATTCTGCTGTGATAAACATCGGTTTCATGCTTCAAACTAGTTCAAGGTCGGTGATTGTCTGAAATGAACAAGCATCCATATATCTGATTTCTCTCTTCTCTTTTTCCATTACATGGATTTCTTTTCTTTCATTTTTTTTTTTTGGTTTTTCACATCATGTTACAGCAATTTTATTAATTTATTGATAAAGTAAGCTCTTTTTTGCCCTTAATATTTTGTTTTGGATTCGGTTAATTGGTGGGGTTTGAATTAGGCAAGTGATTGGGTTGGGACTTGGGGACAAATTTTATACATTCATGGGTACAAAATAGTAGCTAATATATGATGTTTCCATATGAAAGTAAACTCACCTACTGGGTTTGGTAGAATTTATGAATCAGCACCAACAAACAAATTATATTTAACTTTGATAGAGGAAATTTTGGTTGCATGGTTCAACACAACACTGCCCTCTTGAGTTTTTGAACAAATGATTTGGTGGATATGACCAGGAACTATTTTATTAAGGCTAACACCTTCTTTTCTTGTTTTTGTTTTCATGGTACTAGAAGGTATTCACTTGCTGTTTTACATTTGAGATGAAATATTTTTACCCTTTTGATTCTGAAATGATTTGGGAAAGTTGAATCTGCTTCCTTTTCAATAAACTTGTGACAACGTATGATTTTTAGCACAGGGTGTGTGTATCCTTTATTTGACTTCCATTTTTATTACCAACAAGCTTAAACTAAAGAACATGTGTTTGTTGTTATCATGTTATGTCTCTGAGTGGCTGTAACATGTGCTATCTCTCATAGATCTGCACCATTGAGGACACAACCACACCCTAACTAGTTGAGTTGAGTGTATTGTGAACAAACTTTCACCCCCAATCCATAAAAGACTTTCATTCACTTTTTGTCTTAAAGTGAGTGCTAATATCCATTTGTATCGGTGCCAACGGGTATCCGGGTATCCAAAAATAGCAGGAATGAGTTACCCCAAATCTAGTGGGGACAAAAGGACAATGATGGATTTGATTTTTTTTAAAATGTTTGGTTAGTTTCTTTGTTTCTTGTGTGCATGTGCATCTTATTTCATATTGGTGCTTCTCTACCAGTTGCACTTGGGCTAGAAGATTAGCAGGGTGAACCTGTGATTATGGTGTTGTGAAAATAGTCACTCATGCTTGTCTATATCATCCTTGCAGGTTTATATGCTTTTATTGAAACCATTGGAGTTTAAGTCCCAAGCAGAATATCAGGATCTCCTCTCACATAAAGCATCATCACAATATGGACTCTCAACAGCTTTTCAGTTTCAATGCGACTAGTGCAGGATTACCTTACATGCCATCTTTTCCCACTATTCCATCGCTACCCAACTTGCTTGGATCCTTCAAAGCTGACAGAGGAAACTCACCCAATTCACCTTTTTCCACTCACTTCGATTCTGATGCTCTTTCTGCACTGAGTGACACCCAGGATCCACCCTGCTCAGGAGAATTCTTCTCTGGTCTCAGCTCCTCTTGTAACTCTTCACCGGAAACCAACCATTACATGCATAGATCAATCTCATCAGTGGTAAACAGTTTGCAGCTATATTCTGCTAGGAATACAAGTTCTCTTCTACAGAATACAAGTTGTAACCAGAAAATCAGACACGCATTGCTTGAACTTGAAACTGCTCTTATGGCCCCTGATGACAATGAAGTTACTACATCTAATACTTCATTTGCTGAAAGCACCAGGCCAATGCGATCTATGTCCTGGAGCCATGAACACCAGGGGTCACAATCACAATATATTCAACGTCAAGTATCACATGTTTCCAGCAGCACTCAGTCAAGAGAAGGTGTACATGTAGAGAAAAGGCAGAAGTTGATGGAGGAAGCAAAAGCATCGCCACAAGGGTTCCCATCAAGCAATGATTTGAAGCAATTGCTGATTGCATGTGCCAGAGCCATGTCTGAAAACAACATGAGAGACTTTGATCAACTAATAGAAAAGGCCAGAAGTGCTGTCTCTATCAACGGTGAGCCGATTCAGCGGCTCGGTGCTTACATGGTAGAAGGGCTTGTTGCAAGGAAGGAAGCATCAGGTAACAGCATCTACCATGCCCTTAACTGCAGGGAGCCTGAAGGGGAAGAATTGCTATCTTACATGCAATTGCTTTTTGAAATCTGCCCTTACTTAAAATTTGGTTACATGGCTGCCAATGGAGCCATTGCTGAAGCTTGCAGAAATGAGGACCGCATACACATCATAGACTTTCAGATTGCTCAGGGAAGTCAATGGATGACTCTTCTTCAAGCTCTTGCAGCAAGACCTGGTGGGGCACCCCATGTGAGGATCACCGGGATTGATGACCCTGTTTCGAAGTACGCTCGCGGAGATGGACTAGACATAGTTGGTAAAAGGTTGGCATTGATGTCTGAGAAGTTTGGCATACCAGTGGAGTTTCATGGAGTACCTGTTTTTGGTCCTGATGTGACAAGAGACATGCTTGATATCAGGCCAGGGGAGGCTCTGGCTGTGAATTTTCCCTTGCAGCTCCATCACACTGCTGATGAGAGCGTTGATGTGAGTAACCCAAGGGATGGGCTGTTGAGATTGGTGAAGTCACTTTCTCCCAAGGTGGTGACACTGGTGGAGCAGGAATCAAATACAAACACAACCCCTTTCTTCAACAGGTTCATGGAGACCTTGGATTACTACTTGGCGATCTTCGAGTCGATCGATGTCACCCTCGCGAGAAATAGCAAGGAGAGGATTAATGTGGAGCAGCATTGTCTGGCCCGGGATGTCGTGAATGTCATTGCTTGCGAAGGGAAGGAAAGGGTAGAGCGGCATGAACTGTTCGGTAAGTGGAAGTCTAGGTTAACAATGGCTGGGTTTCGTCAATCTCCTTTGAGTTCTTATGTGAATTCTGTGATAAAAAACCTTCTGAGATGCTATTCAGAACACTATACACTAATTGAGAAAGATGGTGCCATGCTGTTGGGGTGGAAGAACAGAAGTTTGATATCAGCTTCAGCATGGCATTGATAAGAACATAGATAGGGAATAGTGTAGTAGTAGTAATTGTAGAAATATCATGATGATGGAAAACCTCATGCTAGCTGAGCCAGTGCTATGTCATATTTCATTGTTTTATAGGTCTATGCTTGTTACATTTGTCCATATAGAGTCTCATGTACTAGTGGCGTAGTATATTAATTCTTTTACAAAATGTTTGGGCATGTAAGCATGTTCACTGTTTTGTTTTGTAGACCTTGTGTCTGAAAATTATGTCAATCACAAAATTATGAACTGGCTGGCTTACTGCGTTTTTATGCTATACAACAACAATAAAAGCCTTATTCAACTAAGTGAGGTCGGATAATACGGATCACAATACGCCATTGCGTTCTTACGCTATGCTCTTACATTTTTTTTCCCATATGTTTTTGGGTGCTTATGACAAATTAGTCTAAGCTTGTACATCGGTTAACTTGAGTGGATCTTGTACAGGGCCCGAGTTCAATAGTCTAATTCTTTGCACTGCCTTTGTGTATAAACTATTTTTTTTTCATATGTTTTGGGCGTTATGACAAATTAGTCTAAGCCCGTACATGGTTAACTTGAGTGGATCTTGTAAAGGGCCTGAATTTTTTTTGTCAATGTAAAGGGCCTGACTTCAATAGTCAAATTCTTTGCACTGCCTTTATGTATGAACTAATTAGCATCGGTTTGTGTTATTGTTTTGGGCTTTTTGTTGTGAAAATTGTTACCTATAATTGTTATTAGAAAACCAAAAAAAAAGTCTTATAATTAGTCAATAGTTTTGAGCTGTATAGTTATGATTAGTGGAACATATAGAAACGATGCTCATATTGATGCAAACCAATGTAAGAGCAAACTGGAAATGCAAATTGTAAGAAAGGAAACTGATTGAATATTAATAATACTGAAAGAGGGATTACAATAGTCACTGCTATTCCAGAGCAAAGCTCCTATAGAGAAAGTAATTCTCTATTCTCTATTACAGCAATAAGACTCTCAGATACCTCTCTCTCACTAACAGCCATTACCCTTTATACACATATTCCCGTGATTCCCGTAACTAACTACCTAGCCCTCATTCTCACACTGCCAGCGCATTACATTCTAGGTGCTTATATTCTTTTCCTTCCTGGCATACACGCGCCACACCTTGGGCCTTGGGTTAGATATCTCAGCCCATTCCTGACTTGGGGGCCTATCAATTCCATCTCCTTGAGTTACAACCTTGTCCTCAAGGTTGAAAGCGGGAAATTGGTTCAAAAGAGTTTGTTCCTCCTCCCACGTGGCTTCATCTGCATACTTCCCCTGCCACTGGATTAGGTATTGATTCACGGTTTCGCCTTGTTGAGTGATGGCGCGGGTTGCTAAGATGTAAGACCCAAGTTTTTAAGTTTATGCCAAGTGAATAAAATTCCTATTCACAATTAGGTTTGATGTATCGTGAAGGAAAACCTGAACAAGGGTTATCGAAAGGAATAAATTTATGAATGAGAAAGTTCAGGAAAAGTCTAAGGATTGTATCAAAATCGATAAAAGGTATAGCACGGTCGATTCGCTTAAACCTAGGACAAGAACCTTAGGAAAAGACTAAGTTCCACCCTTGGAACACTGTAGGAATAAATTCCAAAAATCTTCCACCCTTGGAACACTATAGGAATAAATTCCAAAAATCTTCAAGAGGAATATAAGACTTTCTCTTATTCCTTTCCATAACAAGCGTTTAAAGGCGAAACCCTATGATCTACGAACGTCCGATTCCAATCCACGGAAGTTTGCCGAAACTAAAACCCTGATAGTTCAAGAAACCTAAAATCAACCGACAATGAAGACTTTTTCTATTCGGAGCTCCAAATGAAGATTCCACACGCGTACACTCATTTCTCCTGATGTTTCCCATCTTTCTTCAGAAGGATGTTTTCTCTTCCGACATCCACTGCAAAAAGTAACTTATCGGGTAAAATAGTTTTACACCGACTTTGCATTAGTCACCTAAAATACAAGGAAACCTCTGTTGAGTTTTGGAATTCTGTCGCCAGAACCTATCTTAGAATTCACGGAGAATGAAGCCGGAAAAATAGGAATCACTCTTATATTTTTATTTTAACTCTATGAGTTAAATCCTCCGATATCTAAACAAATCTGTACCGGTTTACAAAATATCTTCTCAAAATATCTTTGACATATATCTATTCATCCTTATCCAATCTTTGATAAATATCTATTCATCCTTATCCAATCTTTGATAAAATATCTATTCATCCTTATCCGATCTTGATAAATATCTATTCATCCTTATCCGATCTTTGATAAATATCTTCAATTTCATTCCCTATATATATGTGTAGCTTGAAGAATGAAAAACCAAAAATCTCACCCAAAAACCCACCCAAAACCCGCGGCCAAGAGGAGAAGGAGGAGAAGAGTTTTTCGCCGATTCTTGCTTGATCATTCCACAGTTCGTTGCTACGCGTAGGTCTCAAGGTACTGATGCTAATCCTTACTTCTGATCGTAAATTCTGCCGCTTTTCTCTATGCTTTTCTGTGCTCTAAGTTTTGAGCTTTTTGCAAAACTATCCAAATAACTTAATCTTTCTATCTAAACTTATTCCCTGCGTGCCCCTGAGCATGTTTAGCGGATTACATTTCGCCGATTCTCGCCGAATTGCTGCCGACTTTCAATTCTGCTCATAATACCCATTTTTGGCTAAAGTTCCAACCTTTGGGCTTAAAACCCTCGACTGAGCTTAGCGTTAGTAAGATTAGTCGTCATAATCGTCGTTAGTATCAACCCCATCTAATTTGTTTTTCGAAACTCTGATTTTGAAATTCTGAGCTGAAAATAATGACCAAAATACCCCTGCGACAGTTTTCGATCCGATAATTTTTCCGAGTTTAGATTCACCTTAGTTACTACTAATGATAACCTAGGAACCAAGTTTGATCGGAGAAAAATCGACACACACAATTACCATGTGTGGCCGAGAGCTACCCTAGGAGGAGGAAGAAAATTCTTTTTTTTTTTCGAAAACTTGTCCTTTCGCGCTAGATTATCGTACCTCGAAGTATATGCTACTTCGTGTAACCTTAGTGAGTATTGATTGCTGAGTTTCCGATAGATTTTGATGGAATTCTGTGGTTTTTACTCTAAAGGTTCTTTTGAGGAATTTCCCGAAGAACAAGGAGCTGATTGTGAAGGGGTGTTAGAAGAGAACCCTAGAGAATCTACAGGTGAGGGCTTCTCACTGAATACTAGATAATGATTTAGGTGTCGACGAATTCGACTTGATTTACTGTTTATGCAATTGTTTGTGTTTGACTGGGAAAAATGTTTTCTGAGGCTTCGGCTGACAATGATGAGTATTCATCTATTGATTGTTTTTGAGATTGACTTACATGCTATGTGCTAAATGGTTAATTTAGGATGTGTGATATTTGCTTTATATGCTAAGTGCTACGTGGTTATTCTAGAATGTGTTGATATATGTGATATGTTGTTGATTGTGCTGACTTAACTATGCTATTACACATATATTTGTTATGCTTCAGAGTGAGGATAACGGGCAAGTCATGCCGATTTTATTATGAGATTTTGGGAGAGTTTGATGGGACGAATGGAGTTTGGGCCTTGTTATTGGTTTAGTGGATCGAGACATTCTCTGGGAATTACTTAGGAATTTAGAATCTTCGAAAACTCGTAGGAAATACGATAAGACTAAAAGGAAGCTATTTTTACAAAGAAAATTCATAAGATATTAAACAACCTCTAAAACTTTAAATAAAGATAACAATCTCGGATGCAAGCTTTGGATTGAAGTTTAGTTTTGGAAAATGAGAGGTGTCGTCGAATCCAAGTTTTGGGAAAACTTTAAGTTTCTGAGTATGTTGATACTCCTTCGCTCTTTGAGCAGTTTGTTTAGCCATCCAAGGGACGAGCCGAGAATCTTCACTGAGGCGTGAGACCTCGTGAAAAGCATGGATCTTCACTGAGGCGTGAGACCTCGTGAACAGCATGAAACTTCATTGAAGCGTACGACTTCGTGCAAGTGTGTAAATTCACTGAGGAGTGAGACCTTGTGAAAGCATAAAACTTCACTGAAGCGTGAGACTTCGTGATTGTATAAGACTCCACTGAAGCGTGAGACTTCGTGAGAGCATTGATGACTCGAAGAGTTATCGTGAGTGTTTGCACTCATTTTTACGATTAATTGTATTTTGTCGCAGAATCGACTTTTACCTTAGGGTATTCTTTTTAGAGACAATAAGTTAGCTAGAACACGTGGCGACGTGTCGAGTGAGGTCGGAGACGTTGTTTGGCTAATCACTTTGCATTCATGCACTCATTTTGAGGTATTAACACGAGACGAACTTCGGACCTCGGTGGATTCCAAAATGGTCATAAGACCCGGATTTCCATATAAGAACACTGCGGTGATTCTTAGTAGCAGACGGAAATGGCAGACCTTCGGGTTCACTGCTGATCTGACTACACTTTGTGTGGTGTAAGAGACACGTGAGCGGAAATGGTCCCACCGTTGCTGGTGCTAGGATTGACTCGTTGATGCCCATCCGTTCCGGAATGCATTTTGTTAACCAGCATTGCATTTCATGAAACATGCATACTGACTTAGTTGCTGAGTGTGATTGATACTTGTTAATCCTATTTGATGCATGTTAATTATTATTATCATCTTTTATATTCATTGTGAAATATACAACTCTAGGATGCTATCTCTAACTTATAAGCCTAAGTAGCTACCCCTTAAACTGTATCTATTGGATTTATTATTTACGTAATTCTTTGGAGTTGACCCTCGCGTCTTCTGTGTGTGCTTTGGCGGACTACGCCCTTTGTCAGATGTCCATGGCGGACTGATTCACGATGGTTCACCCTTCGGGGGGAACTAGGGTTGAGATGCTGGAACAGGAGCGCATCGCGGTAGCGGGAGGAGGACGGATGGCGTACATAGACTTGGTCGTTCTGGATTCAGATTCGGACGACGATCATGCTAGCACATAGTTTTGAGTGCTGGTGTGAGCTTCTCGAGATAGGATTAGTGTAGGAGTAGAGTCGTAGCTCTGACCGTCATTGTTTCTTTTGGGAACAGGGTAGTTTCCCGCCTATAGCTTTTTGTGTGGTTTCTCTACGGGAATCACAGAGAGTTGGTTGGGCTAGGAGGTCGTGTTTTAGGCCGTTTGGGCTAACTCATTCTCATTTTTGAGGTTTGTGTTGCGGACACTTAACCTTTTCTTTTGGATTGTACCTCTTGCCTACGGGCGTTACCTTCTGTTACTTCCCGTCACTGGAGGTTTACTCGTGACGTGGTTTGCTACTTACAGCGGGGGCTGTATTTATTATTATATATTAGTTATGTTATCTTTCGTTGTCGAGTTTCATTTCTTTCAGTTTCTAATTCTATTATCGAAAAAAAAAGTATTCACGTTTTTCCGCTTAAACTTTCTTTTTGGTTACTAAAGTGACGCCACCGAAATCGGGGTGTTACATAAGACCTGTTCTGGTTCCACAGAGACCATAAATTCACCAGTTAACCCGCTAGGAAGTTCTTTTTCAACATGGTAATTTCCTACTGCTCGCTTGAGCAAAGAGATATGAAAAACAGGGTGAATGCGGGAGGTTGCAGGTAGATCAAGCTTGTAAGCTACAGCTCCTATGCGCTCAATGATCTCAAAAGGTCGAAAAAAAGAGCTGCCAGCTTAGGATTAATCTGTTGTGCCACCGATTGTTGTCGATGGGGTCTCAACTTGACAAACACCCATTCTCCCACAACAATTTGTTTATCCTGTCTTTTTTTATCAGCCTGAGCCTTCATCCTTCCTTGCGCGCGAACCAAATGAGCTTTGAGTTAACGTAAGTGACGAACGCACTGTCGCGGGTGCGTGCCAAAATATTTTTGCTTTGAATGCAGTACAAGGTGTTGAACACGAGGATCGTTCTCACAAGGACTTGATAAATTATTAATTGATATTAGAGTAAAACAAAAGCAAATAAAAATGGGTTTTTTGATTGATTTGATAGAAGGTAACAAAGCAATAATTAAGTAGATCAAACAGAAGAGAGAAAGCGTTAGTCATCGGATTATAACATTCAAGTGCAACAAACCTTCATTGGTTACAAAAGATTAATTCTTCCTTATCAATTCCCTAATTCGTGAGAACTAATTAACTAAGCGGAAATTAATTCACAGTTTCCTAAACTAAGCGATTAAGAAACAGTTACGAACTAACATGAACTAAGCGAACATGCATCAACTCTTATTTCTAAAACTATGGAATTAAGCAAACCCTAGATCAGAAATAGAGATGAAGAAAATTAATAAATAAGGAATTTGCATTAAGAACAAAACCTCAAGTTTGCAAACACAAGAATATTAAAAACCCTAAGACTAACTAAGGAGTTTAGCAACTCATACTAGAAAAGAGGGAGAGATATGAGGGGGAGGAGGTGGTTATGGTGTGATGAGGTGGTGAGGTCTAACAAAAACCTAAATCTCACTTATTTATACTAATAAATAAACTTCTTTTCCAAGTAACGATCCTTGTTATCTAAATCTTTTCTAAATCTTCACAAAATCGGGCCCACATAAAGGAGTAAGCTGCTTAACACTCAGGTGTTCGTGGGTCCCACAAAAAGTCTGAATCTTCAATCGAGGTAAACATAAGAGTTGTAGCACTTTAAGTCAGCTTCGCGGGCCTTCAATCGGATCATAATTCGGAGGTTTGTAGCCCAAGATATGATTGTTTTAGGGCAGACTGTTCCAGACTCGCAAGATTAGCGATAGCAACTTTGCAAGTCCATTATGAGCATGTTAGAAGCTTTTTCTCGAATTGTGCTGAACATCAAAGGAGTAGGGCTTCGAGTTAGCTTTCCAACGACATATTATTCATCCTATTGAAATATTTATAACTCCAGATTCAACTTGTTCTAGCAAAACATTCACAGAAACTAAAAGTGTAGAATTAAGCTCTTTTCCATGAATAATCCAAATAAACACTAATGGTCAAAACATGACAAAGTCATAACAATTAAGCACAAGAATGTACATAACAAAGCTTAGAAAGACAAACATAAAGTGCATCAATTATACGCTTATCAGTAAGGCTTCATCTCTATCCTGAAGTTCTTGGGCCACTGCCTCAACCTTTGTTTCCCCAATGGAGAACCGCAAAATAGTTGGGGGCTCGCGACCGTAAACTGCTGCAAACAAAGTGATTCCTGTGGACGCATGGTAAGTAGTATTATACCAATACTCAGCCCATGGTAGCCAGCAACCCCAAGAACGGGGCTGATCCCCAATGAAGCAGAGTAAATATGTTTCCAAGCATCGGTTGATGACTTCCGTTTGCCCATCTGTTTCGGGGTGATACGCGGTACTCATGGCCAGATGAGTCCCCTGTAATTTGAACAACTCTTTCCAGAAATTACTCACGAAAACCGGGTCACGGTCACTGACAATTGATCGGGGAATACCGTGGAGCCTCACCACTTCTTTGGCAAAACCTCAGCCACCATGCGAGCAGTATAAGGATGCTTGAGGGGAATGAAATGGGCATACTTTGAGAGCATGTCTACAACCACAAATACTGTATCAATTCCCCTTACTTTTGGCAATCCATTTATGAAGTCCATGGATAAATCGTCCTAAATCTTTTCTGGAATTGGCAGCGGTTGGAGTAGTCCACCCGGGGTCGCAACCAGATATTTTTGTCTTTGGCATACATCACACTCTTGCACAAATAGTTGGCTTGTGTTCTTCATGCCAATCCAATAGAGATTTGTTGCGATCCTTCGGTAGGTACGATAGAAACCTGAGTGCCCCCCTCGTGGGGTTGCGTGGAATTCCAGAAGTAACTTGGGGATTAAGGATGAGGAAGCAGAAATTACCAAGCGATCTTTGTAGTAGAGAACACCTTGAGTGTAAGAAAAACCTAGTTTGTTGCTGGCATCTTGTTGCAGGCTTGCAATGATACTGGAAAGCTTGGTGTCCTGATGAGCCTCGTGGACCAATTCACTTCCCTCAACCCAGCTTGGGTAGGATGTTAAGGATTGCAATTCACCCTCCTCAAAAAATTCTTGAAAGAGCGTCAGCCCATTTGTTTGCATTGTCGGGCTTGTAAACGATGTCAAAACGGTAGCCCAATAGCTTAGCAGCCCAATTTTGTTGATCCACCGTAGCTATGCGTTGGTGAAGAAGTTGACGTAGACACCTCTGATCAGTGCAAACGGTGAAATGTCTCCCAAGAAGATAGGGGCGCCAATGCTGTATCGCTAACACGATTGCCATCAACTCTTTTTCGTAAGCAGATTTTGTCAAATTGCGCTCATTGAGAGCCTTTCTGTAGTACGCCACTGGTTTCTTATTTTGGAGAAGAATGGCACCAATGCCACGGCCTGAGGCATCGCATTCTATTGTAAAAGGTTGGGAGAAATCTGGTAAGACCAACACTGGTGCGGTAGTCATGCGTTCTTTTAAAGTCTCGAACGCTGCCTGCGCCTTGGAATTCCATGAGAAACCATCTTTCTTGGTTAATTCAGTGAGAGGTCGGGCTATTTTCCCATAGTCCTTAATAAACTTGCGATAGTAACCTGTGATTCCTAGGAACCCTCGAACCCCTTTCACGTTCTTGGGTGTTGGCCAATTTGTAATGCTCTGAATCTTCCCTGGGTCCATAGTTACCCCTTCCTGCGAAACCACATGACCCAAATATTCCACTGAGAGCTGCGCGAATGAGCACTTCTTTTGGTTTACCACCAATTTTTGTTTCCTCAATGTCTCCAGCACCGTTGCTAAATGGCTCATGTGTGAATTCCAGTCAACGATGTATACCAAAATGTCGTCAAAAAAGACTAATACATAACGACGGAGCATACTCCTGAAAACCTCATTCATTAGTGCTTGAAAGGTTGACGAGGCATTCATCAACCCAAAAGGCATTACCAAATACTCGTAGTGGCCTTCATGAGTGCGAAAAGCAGTCTTGTGGATATCTCCTTCCTTCATTAACACTTGATGATAACTGGATTTTAAATCCAGTTTGGAGAAATAGAGTGCCCCGTGTAATTCATCCAACAATTCATCAATTACTGGAATTGGGAATTTATCAGGTATTGTAGCTTCATTTAGCTCCCGGTAATCGACACACATTCTCCATGAGTCGTCCTTCTTCTTCACCAAGATCACTGGACTTGAGAAAGAACTTTGGCTGTGTCTGATTATGCCAGATTGCAGCATCTCCTTAACTTGTCTTTCAATCTCATCCTTATGATGATGAGAGTAGTGATAGGGTCGTACGTTTACTAGCCCTTTTCCTGCAATCAAGGTGATTTGGTGCTCCTTTTGTCTCTTCAGTGGCAGGCTCGTTGGCGATGCAAAAACATCTCCATACGCAGTCAACAATGCTGCCAACTGATGCTCTTATTTTTCAGACAATTAGGATTTACCATCCTGCGGTTTGGTGATGGTCTTGGTGCTCAACATAGAGGCTAAAGAGCACTCTGCTTTTCCCCACTGGTCTTGACCAAATACACTTTGCAAAGCTCCTTTTTCCTCTTGTGCGTAATACCGACCCTGCAAACAGATCCATTTGCCATTCTCTTGGAATTTCATTGTCTGTTTTCCCCAATGCACCTTCATTTAGCCCAAAGAGGCTAACCAAGCTATGCCTAAAACCAAGTCCAGATCATCCAATTCAAACAAATAAGCTTCCACTGCGGTGGTGTAGTCACTTATCCTGATCTCCAATTGTTTGCAAGTACCACTAGCAATTGCTTTGTGGCCATCTCCCAAACGGATTCGCAACTCGGGGGTAGGATGGATGTTCCAACCCATGGCTTCCACTACGCGTCTGGAAACGAAGTTGTGGGTGGCCCCACTGTCCACCAAAATGACGACGGGGACGCCATTGATGGAACCTTGGAGCTTCATGGTGTACGTTTGAATGGGTTCAGTCCCCAACATCATGATGCTGCAAGCGCCATCTACCTCCGCTTCTTCCGCTTCGTCTTCTGCTTCCGATTCTCCTCCTTCTTCTTCAGCTTCATCGATCAACATAATGCGTAGCTGCCGATCGGGGCATTGATGTAATGGGTCATATTTTCCCCCACATTTAAAACACAAGCCCTTCTAACGCCGATCCAACAACTCTTGGTATGGTAGATGTCGTACTCCTCTATCGCGAGGGGGTGTGCGCGGGTTTCCCCTGTCATTGCGCCGCTCCCCTTTGTCCTCTCTGTTCTTGATCATAACCTAACCTTGGTTGGTTGTGTGACCCGTAGAACCCGATCCAGGAGCAGATTGATGGGCTGGTCGGGTACGCGAGGCACCTCCTTTCGACCCGGCCCACGAACGTGTTGGGCCTTGGAGCTTCGTCTCCACCGCTCGAGCCAAAGGAATCAAACAAGATCGGGGCAAGGTTACCAAGGCTCGCAGGCTTCGAACGCGAGCACTAATGTCCTCTCGAAGACCATGGATAAAATACCCAAAAAAATGTTCATCAGGAAGATTGGGAGCTTGTGACAACAGTCTCTCGAATTCAAGCACATATTCATCCACAGATCCTTTCTGCTGAAGTAGAGATTTGAAGTAATGAATTGTTGAGCCTTCCATACACAGGTGAGCGAGATTGACCTTGACTTTCGGGTTCGTACCCAAAATATGGAAATAGACCTCCGCGCGAGCGATCCAACCCGCTGAGTCCTCTCCGTTGAACAGTGGTAGCTCGACCTTCTTCGCCGATTTGCAGAACTCATCTAGCAATCCTCCGTCCCGCTTGGTCCAACCGGAAACGCCAGAGGGGTTGCCTTCCTCATACACCGATTTGCCAGGGGTGACGTTGTTGCGAACACTCCCTGCATCGTCTTTCTCCAACTGTTGTTTGGACAAGCTCGTTGCCAGCAGATCCAACAGCTGAGCCTGATGATTCTCCGCGCGTTCCTGCATCGTGACCAGGGTGCAGGTTGGCTACTTCGTTCTCCATGGATGTTACTTTCGCTTCCATCTTCTTCGCCAGTGGCATTCGTTGTCAGACACAACGATGAAGAACACTGGTTTCCGTCTCGTAATGATCCGGCAGGTCGGACCAATTTGATGCAAACCAATGTAAGAGCAAATTGGAAATGCAAATTGTAAGAAAGGAAACTGATTGAATTTGATTAATTAATAATACTGAAAGAGGGATTACAATAGTCACTGCTATTCCAGAGCAAAGCTCCTATAGAGAAAGTAATTCTCTATTCTCTATTACAGCAATAAGACTCTCAGATACCTCTCTCTCACTAACAGCCATTACCCTTTATACACATATTCCCCTGATTCCCGTAACTAACGTCCTAGCCCTCATTCTCACACTGCCAGCGCATTACATTCTAGGTGCTTATATTCTTTTCCTTCCTGGCATACACGCGCCACACCTTGGGCCTTGGGTTAGCTATCTCAGCCCATTCCTGCCTTGGGGGCCTATCACATATTGACAAAAAAAAAACGATGCTCATTATTTGTCATGGAATTCAATGTGTCGTCATTGTATGTTTTAAACTCGATTTTGTAGGTTGGTCACTTTTGAGTTTTGACCGACGTTAGTAAACGCTTTTGTGCTCTGCCAAGATATGCTTAAGTCACAAAGATCCACTGTGCTATATCGAATCGAATGAGAATGCCATAACAATCAGTTCCACATTAGCAAAGTTAATTTTCTTTACAATTCAGTTTAGTAGTCAAACACAACAGTCGTAGATGGATCCATCATCCATGTTAGGAGGTATGAGGACAATTTCCCTCACTTGTTTTTGACAAAAATGATTAGAAAAAAAAATTGAGTAGTAAAAATATGTGGTTTTAGATGGTCCATTTGGTAAAAGATACTCTCACTTGTGTGTCTCATATTACTAAATGCTCTCACTTGAGTAGTAAAAGTATGTGGTAAATGTTACTAAATGCTCTTGTGTCTCATATTACTAAATGTCCTCACTGATCTAATAGTAAATGTTATTTTTTTTTTTACAAATTTACATATATATATATATATATATATATACCATAAACAGAAAAATAAAACTTGAACAAGATATATATTACATAAACATAGATTACAAAACTGAAACTTAAAAACTGGAAAACTGAAACTTAAAAACAGAAAAGATTGAAAGAAAGGAAAACTGAAGGAGAACTTACAGAAGGAATTCTCTCAGTGTTTCTCTCTCTAAACTCTCTATCTAAGCTCTACCAAACTCTGATTCACAAGGTTCAGAATGAGCCTATTTAAAGAAAAGATTGGACACTGTTTGAATAGTTCCGGTTGAATAGTTCCGGTAGACGGTACTATTTGACTGGCACTATTTGCTACAGTAAAAAGTCAATTTTACTGTTGCTACAGTACAAAAATTGAATTATTACAGAATAAAATGATTACAAGACGACAAACTTAGCAGAAGTCATCATCATCTGATTCTGTGGTTTGGACAAAATCTGACGACCCAAGAGAGGATGGCTCGGAGACTTTGTGTTGAGGGGCCTTTGAAGATGAGGCCTGCTCAATTGGTTCCTTCAATAATTGAAGAGCAGATTGAAGATTTCTTAGCAAGTCTTCTTCTGTTGAAGCTCCTGCAAGGGCCGCTGTGATGTGGGCCTTTTGATTTAGCAAGAGGCTGGTTTGCGGACTTGCATGCTTGAGATATTTCTGGTTGTTTTTGAACCATTGAATTACTTTATCCTTGTGAGCTTTGGAAGCATCAAAAGCCTTCCACCACTTGATGAGGGCATGTTTGTTGAGAATTGGTTGGGGTTTGGCTTTAAGACCGTACCTCCAAGAGAATACCCAAGAAAGGGAAAAGATTGTATAAAAGTTTAAACAATCAGGATAATTGTTAAACTCTTTGTCCCAATGTTTCAAGAAAAGATTGTATCCCTCCAGAACTTCAGGGGGAAAGATTTCAGTAGTTGGACCAAAGAAGCTCCACCAGGAATGGAACCAAATTGGAAAGGAATATTTGTTGGTCCATTTGAAGTAAATGAGCCAAGAATGCTTGAAATTTTGGTTTTGCAAGCCAAGGATTGTAAATTCCCAAGCTTTGATGTAATCCCAATAATTAAAACCTATAGGGTCAAAATTCTGGGAAAATTTTCTGTAGGTGTTTGGATTAGGTCCAAAGTCAGTGGGACGAAGGACACGGAGAATTTGGAGTGTGGAGTGGGTAATTAGGGAGTTGTCATTTTTATCCCTAAAATGCTTAATATCCACACTGTTTGTATCAACCAAGATAAACTCATAGAATCTCTGGGTTTTGTTTGGGTGGATTGGATCAAGATAACCAGGGAAAAGTTTAGTACCAATTTTATTGGCGAGGTTCCCTCCTGAATGGTCCCACCATTCTGGTTCAATCAAGGTTTGGAATTTGGAGATAGTTTTGGTCAAATATTCCGATTTTGGGTTAGATTGGGTAACTGGGCTAGATTGGGCAACAACAACAGGTTTCTTTCCATCATGAGTTGCTAAGCTTTTTGTTCTTTCAATAAAAGATTGGAGGGATTGGGGATCTAGGTCATCATCTTTATCAGCGATGCTGGCCCAAGATTTATTCGGAAGTTTAGTGAGGCCTTGAGGTATTTCATCTAAGCCTGATTGTTTGAAGTTGAGGAATGTTTCAATGGGCAAAGCATAGTCAGCTTTGGTTTGCTTTGGTTGTGAAGATTGGATTTGAGCAGTGGGCTCAGATTTTTGGACAGTGGGTCCAGATTGGTGGGCAGTGGGCCCAGATAAGATTAAAGAGTCAGAGATTATAATATCTTTGACTTTTTCTCTGCCTCTTCCTTTTCCTCGGGAGGAGGATCCTCCTCTGGAGGACATCTTAAGATCTTCCCTGCAAATACTCACGAGTAAGAAAATCAGGGAGAGAATTGGTAGATCCTTTTATATATTCAATATCAAAGTCAAAAACACTTAATATAGCTTGCCATCTGGCAAAGATATGTTTTGAAGCTAAGTTTTTGACATCTTTTTGTAAGATTTCTTTCGCAGATTTGCAGTCCACACGGACCAAGAATTTTTGATTGATCAAATCAGATTGAAATTTTGAAATAGATAAAACGATTGCTAAAACTTCTTTCTTGACAGTAGAATAATTCTGCTGAGCAGGATTCCAATGTTTTGAAGTAAAAGCAATAATTTGTTCCTTGTCAAAAACCTTTTGTTTCAAAATACCACCAAAGCCAATATCAGAGGCATCAGTTTCAATAATTTTGAAAGCTTGAGGGTTAGGGAGATAAAGACAAGGGAGATTCTTGACACGAAGTTTGATTTGTTTGACCACATTGGTATGAATATCGGACCAAGGTGGAGGATCCTTCTTGAGTCTATCATGAAGGGGTTTGATTATGGTACTGAGTTGAGGACAGAAGTCCGCAACATAATTGAGACAACCCAGGAATCTCTGTAGTTGGGTTTTGTCAATGATTTGATCAGGGAATTTATCAGTGAACTCGATGGCTCTATTGATAGGAATGATGGTTCCTTGGTGGATATTGTGACCAAGGAATCTAATTTTGGTTCTGAACAAGCTGACTTTGGTTTTGGAAACAGCCAGGCCATTTCTTTTGATAACACAGATGAAAGTATTGAGATGTTTGAAGTGTTGATCTATGGTTTGAGAAAAGATCAGAACATCATCAATGTAGACAATCGTGAATTTGGAATATGGATTGAAGATTTCGTTCATAATCCTTTGGAATTCAGAAGGGGCATTCTTTAGCCCAAAAGGCATAACGTTCCACTCATATTGTCCAAAAGGGACAGTGAAAGCAGTTTTATACCTATCCTTTTCTTGTAATTGGATTTGCCAAAATCCAGACTTCATGTCGAATTTTGAAAAGATCTTGGCGTCATGAAGCCTAGCCAGGAGATCTTTCTTGTTGGGAATAGGATATCTAATCCAACAAAGAGCTTGATTGAGAGGTTTGTAGTTGATGACCAGCCTAGGGGTTCCACGTTCTATCTCAGCTTGCTTGTTGACATAGAAGGTTGCACAGGACCAAGGGCTCTTACTCCTGCGAATAAGTTTCTTTTCAAGAAGATCATTAATCTCCTTTTGGCAGAAATGAAGAAGTTCTTCATTCATTTGAATAGGCCTAGCCTTGGTTGGAATCTGTTTGTCTAAAAAATCTTTTTCATAAGGAAGTTCCACCATATGGCTCTTCCTTTCCCAAAAGGCGTTGGGTAGATCAGAACAGATGTTAGATTGAATATCTTCCAAAATATTCTCAATCCTTGATTTGACAGAAGGTTGTTGCAATTGAACCTCAGTGGTTTTGTAAGAGATTTCTTCCTTGAGGAAGTTAATCTGCTTCTCCTTGTAGGATATGACATTCAAAGTCTTTTCTATGGGGGGTTCAGAGAATTTGAATAAAATCGGCTGTCCAAGGTGCTGGACAGTAATGTCATCTACGTCAGCATTATAGGGGAAGAGCTTCTTAATGAAAGGGGTCCCTATAATGATTTTTTGACTCAAATTTCTGACTAACAGAAATTGAGTTTCGATTTCAAGACTACCATTTTTTATGATAGCTGAGGGGATTTTATACTTGATTTTTAGTCTAGATCCTTCGGCAGCGCTGAGCTTCTCAGTTGTTTTCTCAAAATATCTGGTGGGAATGAGTCCCTCCGAAATACAACTGGAATCTGCCCCTGTGTCAAAGAGGGCAGGGATTTCGAGAATAAAACCACCTATGAGGATTTTGACATGGATGAAGAATTTCTGAATGGTGACCTGGTTAATATTTTCCAGAAAGTCCTCGCAGTTGTCGTTAGGAGCTGGATTGGAATCAGGTACAGAAGAATCATCTTCCTCATAATTTCTAGTCAGTTTCTCCAAAATAAGCTGCTGACTGCTTTGGATTTGTTTGAGGCTTTTAACCTCAGTCTTAAGGGAATTGACTTCAGATTGGAGGTCTTGAATAGTGACGGGCTTGACCGTAGATTTCTCAAGACGCTTGAAAGTATCCCTAAGATTGAATTTATTAGTGGTTATAGGACTTTTGGGAGGCCTATCTTCAAGAGTAGACCTGAGGCGTTCCAAATAGATTTTCTTTTCCTCAGGATCAGGGATAGAATTAATGGCCCTGAAGAGTAGATCTTGTTCATTGGTCAAAATGTTGATAGACAAGGTATTGACGGAGGATGATGATTGAGAATCATCATTCTGAATTTGATTTAGGTCTTCAGAGACCTCATAATCCGAAGGATTAGATTCTTCTTCATCAAAAGTTTGAATGAGAAGATTGTTGATCTTGTCTTCGATCTCAGGTTCAAGATGAAGCTCAGAGATTCTCTTTTTGAGTCTGCAATACCTGCTAATATGGCCCGGCTTGCCGCAGTTGTAGCAGGTAACATCTTTTCCTTGAGAGGGTCTAGTCTCAGGAGGGTTCTTTGGAATTTGCGAAGATTGGGGTTTTGATCTAGGCTTGGGTTTTCTATGATCATTCCTGCTAGATCTCTTTCTCCATTGTTGTTTGGGAGGAGGATCTTGCTTTCTGGGTTTAGGTTTCTTGGGACAACCTTGAATACCAAATTGTTCGCAGAAAGTACCCAAATCCCTGCGATTCTGAGACTTCTCCTTAGTGAGTTGCTGTTGGATTTTGTCGTCCTGACAGATTTTGAGAGCAACTCTTTGAATGATAGCTATGAGCTGTCCATAACTAAGGGTATGATATGGGATTTCTCCCCCCGGATTTTGGCTTCTAAGTTTCTCACGAACTTTGTCGCCAAAAGATTTAGGAAGACCGGCCAGGAATTTCTCTTTCCAGAAAGCTTGTTGGCTGTCTTCTCGGGTGTAAACCCTGGTCAAGAAGGTATCCTTATACCATCTAAAATCACCCAAAGATTTACACTTCAGATTGGACAAAAGATTACCAGATCTATCCTTGATGAGGGAAGGATCTCCAACAAAGTGTTGGGCTATGGTAAAGATTAAGGAGTTGACAGCATCAGGAATGAATTTTCCATCTTCGATGATAGGATTACCTTCTTCATCAGTCTTGATAGCAGTCAAGATCTGATTCTTCTCGTCTTCAGTGAGATAATTATCCCACCAACCTTTGAGCTGGCCACAGAAACCAGCAACCAAGACTTCGACAATAAGAGATTCAGGACAACTATTGGCGGTAACATAGGCTCTGGCTACCATAGTCATATTTTGGAGGATTTTGGTGATACCATACTCATTTTCACCATCAATATTCCATTCATAGACATTGTTGGCGCTGAAGCTTTTGAAGTTTGAGGATTCTTCTAAAAGAAGATCAGGAGCAGTAGCTCTAGGATAATAGAGTTTGGTCTCTTTTCTCCACTGATTCCTAGAATTGTGATTAACAGTGTTGATAGGAATACTCTTGACAGATTGGATATCAGAATCAGACTCAACCTTACCATCTTCAATATTGTTTAAAGAAGTAGAGGCATTACGAGTAGAAGTCCGAGTTTTTGGAGGAGCAGGAGCAGAGACTGTGGGATTAGAAACTGCTTCCGGAGTTGGAGTTTCCTGAGTCGGAGTTTCAAGGATCACTTGATTGAGAAGCTTCAGTTGCTCCACAACTTTCTGAAGAAGCTCATTATCAGATTCATTCTTGGCACGAAGAGATTGAGCTGAGTGCCTAGATCGGTTACTGATTTGGAAAGGTTTGAATAAAGGTTTCTCCAGTTGACATCCTTTAGGGATATCAAGATCTGAGGAAGAGGGTTCAGTCTTGACCTTTCCTTTTCCTTTTCTAGCAGAATCATCATGAGTCTGAGATTCTCCAAGAGTTTGAAGATACTTATTGGTGTAATTGGCCTGTTCCATGAGGTCTTTAATGTCCTTACTGGTGACCTCACCTTCTTCTTCCCTAGTCTTGAAGGGAGAAGCCAAGACAGGTGTAGATTGAGCTCCTTTAAGAAGGAAAGGAGTTTTAGGAGGTAGATTAGAAAGGGTTTCTTTTCCATCCTTATGCTGCCACTTAATCATGTCAACATGGAAGGGGTAAGATTTTCTATTCTTGTTGGCATAATCTTGAAACCATTCAAAAAAGAAGACGTTTTGCTGGGTTTTCTCAAGGAACCCATAGAATTTTTCTTGGATCTTTTTTCTCTTTTCACCCTGATACTTTGCAAAGAACCATTTTCTTTGCTGAGTCCAACGGTCAGAGTAGAAATCTGCTTTGATACTTTCTTTGTCAACGACAAATTCAGTAGTGATTGCTCCAATGAAATCAGAAGCTTCTCCAGGAGTTTCTAGAGAAGAATAAGTTGGAGACAAAGTAGATTGACGATCTTCTTCACCCTTGTCATAGGTAGTCTTGACCGGAGTGGAATTGACATATCCAGCCAGATGGATAGTAGATCCGTCATGAGAGAGGGAAGGTCGAGCACTAGACTCAGGCTGGTTCCTTCTAGTCATAGAAAAAGATCTTCTGGACATGGCAGATTGGGAATCAGAGGATGTCCTAATAGATCTAGGGATGGAGAAAGAATTTCTTCTATCAAAGATGAGATCTACTTGGCCAGATTGGTGTTGGACAATTTCACGAAACTCAGGAGTTTCAACAGGTTGGGCTGGAGTAGCCTTTTCCAAAGACCATTTCTCTGGAAGGGTGATATCACTCCATTGGATGGTTTTGGGAACAATAACGTTTGCCTTATCATAATCTGTAAGGAAAAGAGTTGTTTCTCCAGATTTCTCACAATTGGTTCGCAAGAAATAAGATTTGATAGAGTTCATTACCTTGTATTGAACCCTGTAGATCAAAGAGATTGGTATGGAATCTTCTTTCATATCAAGGCCGTGAAGCTTGATATTTAGGAAGAGAACGTCAAGGATGTTTTTGTCTTCCAGACTGACAGTTAGATCTGGAAAGCAATTGAAAAAGATTGGTCCATTACTCAGGCTGGTTTCAACCGTTCCTAAGAGGGAGTCATGGAATTGATTATGTCTAATATCCCTAAGACAAAGAAGAACAGAGATGTTCAGAGACTTCCTAGTTAGGGGTTTGAGACCAACTTGAACACTACCTATGTGAAGATAATTGAAGTTCTTGCTGATATGATCTTTGACGCTTTTCTCAGAAAGCAGATGGATTTCTTCATTATCAGATCTGAGCTTGTAGGTTTGCTCAACGGTTTTGATGATGAAGTCTGATCGTTTGAAAAAGGATCCGTTTGGTTTGTAGATCTCAGCATGAGAGATTTTAGGGATTTCCCAATTGTCGAGATCTTGATTGATATCTTCAAAATGAATTTCTTCTTTGAAGACAGATTTGGATAATTGATTGGATTGATGAGGATGATCGATAGAAGAAGAAGAGGGTTGGGAAGATTTGAAAGAAAGCTTGGAGGAAAAAGAACGAAGCATCATGAAAGATAAATCTTCCTCACCCGTAAGTATCATCGCCATCACCTGGTTCTATAGAAACAGATAAATAAATTAGAAATATAAGTTAGGTTCTGCGTTGTTCTTAATAGTTGAGCAGTATAGATCTGGATCAGACTTAAGCCACCACAAAAAGAAACTAAACAAGGACATTAAAAATATTCAGAACTTAATAACATGTCTGTAGTATGGCCAATATAGACTTACTGCCATACAGGGACTTACTGCCTTCAACGCCTCCGCTGCAGAGATGATCATAAGTCTGAATAGTAATAATCCTAGAAGGTTTTCAAGAGAGTTTTCATTTTAGTTTAGTTCAAAGTGTACTACCAGTCCAGATCCCGACCATAGTGCTTAATTATATAAGAACAGAACAGAGAAATAACTTATATCTAACATATTTAGCATGTTCCTACTTCCCCATCAGGCTCTGATACCAAGAGGGGGTCGGAAGCAGAAGGAGGGGGATGAGAGGAGGATTAAGAGAAGTAGGACGCCACCACGGAGGGGCTTCTTTGGTCCAACTACTGAAATCTTTCCCCCTGAAGTTCTGGAGGGATACAATCTTTTCCTGAAACATTGGGACAAAGAGTTTAACAATTATCCTGATTGTTTAAACTTTTATACAATCTTTTCCCTTTCTTGGGTATTCTCTTGGAGGTACGGTCTTAAAGCCAAACCCCAACCAAGGATAGGGTAGATTCGTCCCACAGTTAATTACTTTAATATCACCAAAGTGAATTCTTATTATTACATAGAAAAAAAGAAAACAAGGTGAATTATTTGATTATTGAATAAAAGTATATTTTTTTTTGTCAACAGGGAGAAGTATCATAGATCAATTAAGTGGGCTTTGGGCCCAAAAGCCAACAATGAGGTCACGGTAAAACTCAAAGTCGCATCTTCTATCATTTTTTTTTAGCAATAATGATATATTCACATCTCATTTTTTATACATTTCATTTTCACATATTTTTATTTCTATCTATCTTCTTTTATCATCTATCACATCTTATATTTTGTCTCTCTTACTTTTTTTTCTTCTTATCTTTTTTTTCCTTCACCTCTTTCCACCTTATCTTTAAATCTTTAAAGTGTGAACAAACAATTATTCCTTTTTTTTCAGTCATACATCGAAAAACACATTGGTCTCGCACACCCAAAGTGAGAATGTGAGATGACAAAACTTTTTACAATTTATCACTGTTAAATTATAAAAACTTTTGTCATCATCTCAATGTCATTCACGCTCCCGAAAACGGTCAAAGCGATAGGCCCACCCCTGCATCTATCCAAGATAGCGGTGACACCTACCAAAAGCGAAGGAGAAAATGAGTTTCAAGAAGAAAGGACAGAACTGCACTCGCCAACTAATCTGTAATACATTCTTTAAATAACACACTATAACACAATTACTGTTTTATTGTGATCGATTAATTTTTTGAAAATTCTAACACATTTTTTTATGTGTACGAGTGTCTTTTAAATAGTACTATATAGCTAACATTTTTCGTTGTTCAATGGTGGTAGATAAATTGAAGTTGAGAAATGCTAATAATACAATGTTCAGAAAGATGTGTTCCTTAATGGTGAGGGAGTTTGTTCCCTCCCATACGCTAGTCATTGCCCATGCATACTTTACATGTAAAATTCCCCATCTCTCTAGCCATACACAACACATGATCCTTCATGCCAAGCATGGCTCCTGATTTCATGAACAATTTCATGTTGAACTTTCATTCCTTTGCCACGTGCCTGCCTCACCCATAGTGTCATGGCACGTGCGTAACCAGCTTATTGTCCCTCCCATGCATCATATTTATATATTCAATGCCTATGCTTAAAGCTCATCACCATATAACAAACCATTTTCCATAAGAACAGATATCTTTTATAGAAAATAACCATGTCTCTTGCACCTACTGATTCGACCCAACATGCAGCAGCATCTCACATCACAAGACCTTGTGTCAATTTTCCTCCTAGCATTTGGGGAGATTTTTTCCTTCAATATGATTCTGAATCCTTGGTATTACATTTCCTTCAATATGGGTGTTTTATAACCTCTTTATTAATTATTTTCATGAAATATTAGATTATTTTGATCTTTCATTAGTCTCGTTCATATCATATGCAAGAGACTCACCACACATAGAAATTAACATCAAATATCAAATACAAAAGAGAAATTACTTTTCCTCTGAAACAAAAAAGAAATACATAAAAGAAATTAAAAATCTCAACCACTTGTTAGGCAACTGTTAAATTTGAATAGAATTTAATGTTTATATTATTTATCATTTTTTTAAGAATTAGTAAAATTTAAATTTGAAACCTCAAAAATATGTATAATAAATAATTTAATACATACCGATACAACTCATCATTGACAGTAAACATTTCTTCAATTTCTTGTGACTAATTGTATGACAGGAGCTCAACGACAATATGAAGCAACAAGTTGAAATGCAAAAAGAGGAAGTGAAGAAGATATTTCTATCTTCAAGCAATGATATCTAAAAAAACTTAACTTGATTGACTCATTGCAACGTTTGGGTATATCTTATCATTTGGAAGGTGAAATAGATGAAACATTAGAACAAATCCACAAAAATTTTACTAACAATAACATGATCACCATCAAAGGTAGCTTGCACTTTCTTGCGTTAGCATTTCGCTTGCTTAGACAAAAAGGATATCGCATTTCATCAGGTATGTTGTGGAACTTTGTTTGCGATATTCAACATTACCAAGAAATTAAGTCTAGCCAGCTACTAGGCCACCAATCATATTATATATACACTTATATCCTAAGTAATCACTTTAATTAAAATCTCATAGCTAATTTTTATAGATATATTTGAACAATTCAAGAATAAGAAAGGAAACTTCAATGAAAAAGTTGCCAAAGATGTTGAAGGAATGTGGAGCTTGTACGAAGCAGCGCAATTAAGGGTTCAAGGGGAAGACATACTTGATGAAGCACTTGATTTCACATACACTCATTTGAATTCCGTGACTGATAAACTGAGTCCATCTCTTGCTGCTCAAATAAGTCACCACTTAAGGAAACCTTTTCACAAGAGATTTCCTAGGCTGGAGTCAAGGTGTTACATCTCTTTCTATGAACAAGATCCTTCTCATATCAAAGTTCTTCTAACCTTTGCAAAGTTAGATTTCAACATGCTACAAAAATTGCATCAAAAAGAACTTGGAAGTATCACCAGGCAAGTCCTTATATATATCAAAGAAAATTTAGAAGTTCCATAAATTTTTATCAAACAATTGCCAATCAACTTATAAATTAGTAATTAATATGATATAATTAGTTGTGTTTGTATAATTACAGGTGGTGGAAAAAATCAGAGTTTGCGACAAAGGTCCCTTATGCTAGGGAAAGAGTGGTTGAAGGTGAATTTTGGCCATTGGCCATGTCCTATGAGCCTAAATATAGCATTGAGAGAAAGATAGTCGGCAAATTGGTTGCATGTATCTCTGTGCTTGATGATACTTATGACGCCTTTGGCACAATTGAAGAACTTGAACTCTTCACCCAGGCAATCCAAAGGTTGATTTAAAAAATCTTGACATTTAATTTAGTGTTGCAATCCTCCTAATTAATGAATTCAATATTTTAATATATAGTTTTGGGTCGTAATTCTCTGTTGTTTTGAATTTCAGATGGGATATTAGCCTTATTCAATCTCTTCCAGAATGCATGAATGTTGTGTATAGCGCAATTGTAGGACTTTGGGATGAAATAGACATGACTATTGCAGAAGAAAGAAAATCGGCTTTGGTGTTGCCATATATTAAACATGCCGTAGGATTTCAGTTCCTATATTCTTTAAGACTGAAATATGAAGATTTAATTACACAATTTACTTAAATAATTAATCAATAATTTGTTTGTTTTACCTACAGTTCTATAACTTGGCACAATCCTACTTTATTGAAACTAAATGGTGTCATGAGAGCTATGTTCCAACATATGATGAATACAAGGCTAACGGAGTTGTATCTTCTACATGCCCACTTCAAATAGTATCGTTTGTTGGCCTGGGAGAATTTTCAACCAAAGAGTTGCTTGATTGGATTTCCAGCAATCCAAGAATCATTGAAGCTGTATCAATTACTAGCAGACTCATGGATGACATATCCTCACATAAGGCAATCAATCTTCCCTTACTTTTTATTTGGTTTGATATATATACATTTTGAATCTATGACCTACGTCCTACGTTACAACTCTTTTCAACTTTTTTGTTTAATATTTGTAGTTTGAGCAGCAAAGGGTACATGTTGCTTCAGCAGTTGAATGTTGTATGAAGCAATATAACATTTCACAAGAAGAGGCTTATAAGCTCATTCACAAGGACATGACAGATTTATGGATGGTTATAAATGAAGAGTGTCTCAAGTTAGATCGCATCCCCAACCCCGTGCTTGAATGTATTCTTAATGTGGCGCGAGTGACTGAGTTTACCTATGAAAACTTTGAGGATAGGTACACAAATGCGGAACTGCTGAAAGAATATGTGGTTTCACTGCTAGTAGACCCAATATAAGCATTGAGAAACATGAGGAGGAGAAGTGAAATGATTGTTATAAGTTGCTATGTTACACTTTTTTCACATCCTGTACTAAGTAATAACTAATAACACACAACTTAATTAGTTGTAAGTCTTATGCTTTATTTATAATTTATACAAAATAAATGTTACTCGAGTTTGGTATCTAGCTACCTTATCTTCTCATGATTTTGATTTTGTTCGTATAGAAATTCTAGTGTTGTTAGTAGTTGTAAGGAAAAGAATAAGAAATGCTAAGGCTTAATTGCACTTTTGGTCCCCCAACTTTGACCTTCCTGCAAAAATCGTCCCCAAACTTTAAAATTAGCAAAAATCATCCCTAACGTTTACACCCGGTTGCAAAATTGGTTTTCCATCCAATTCCATCCACTATTTAACGAATTATGGGATAAAAATTAATAAAAAATAAAAAATAAAACAAAAACCTTAAATTCATCATTTTTCTATCCTTTTACTGGAAATCTTTTTTTTTTTCTGGGTTCATTGTTGGAGAGAGAGGTTGAAGAAGAAGAACCCAGATCACACCAATAACAATTGCAACTCTATCACCCAAGCTAGGACCAGCTACTACATCAATTGCAACTCCTTCACTCAAATGGCTCAATTTCCCACCCACCCTTTCATCAACATGATCCAACATCTCACCACTACCTACATTTTTTGCCTGATCCATCTCACCAATAACAATTCATTCCACTCAATGTGTCCAAACCTGAAAAGAAATTCCTAAAGTACACACATTCCACAGTGACAAACCCAGCAAACAGAAGGAAAACAAAATTAATTATTTACAGTGGATGAACAATGTGATCAAATGGAAGGTACAAAATTCAAATCTCTCAATGACCCATTTCATGGTTTGAGATAAAACATTCAGACAATGTAACTAACACCTCTCCCTCTCTCCCAACCACCAACACCACAACCACTACCCAAAAACCACTGCCTCCTCCTCCGCCAGCAGAGTCATAGACGATATAAAACCAGAGGATGATGGTGATGGCGGCGAACATAGTGGTTGCGCGAAAACGTGGTGGTATGCAGAGGTTCAGATTTGAGATAGTGATGAATGAGTGGTGGTGGTGATGGGCAGATCGGGAAAGGGTGAGCGACAACGGCGCTAAAACCAACAAGGAGAGGTTCAGATCGGGAAAGGGCAGATATGAGGAGAAGCGACTGCAGGCAAACGTGGTGGTGTGTAGAGGTTCAGATCGGAGAGCGAGAACGAGTGTGGTGATGATGTGATTTGGGGAAGTGAGAGGAGTGATCCATGGCACGACGGTGGTGGCTTGAAGTTGAAGTGCAGAGGTTATGGTGGAAAGGTGAAAAAGAAAAGGGTGTTAATTAAGATGATGAAGATAAAGGAAAAATGAGATAAAGATGATGAATTTCTGGGCTTTTAATATGAAAATGATGAATGTTTGAGAGACTAAATTTTTTAATTAATTTTTTGAGGAATATTCTGTTAGTTTTTGGATGGAATTGGACGGAAAACCAATTTTGCAACCGGGTGTAAACGTTAGGGACGTTTTTTGCTAATTTTAAAGTTTAGGGACGATTTTCGCAGGAAGGCCAAAGTTAGGGGACCAAAAATGCAATTAAGCCAAATGCTAAAAGCTTGCTGTGGAGGTGAATCTATGATGATATATAAAAATTAAAAAGTAATTTCTAGAGTCATTATTTCAATTTTTTAAACTTCCATATTTCCCCATATATGAAAACTTAGGGTTTGTTTCTTTCTTATTTTTAAAACAGTTTTCAATTTTTAAAAACTGAAAACCTGTTTGGTATGACCAATTTTCAAAAACTGTTTTTTAAAACAGTTCTCATTTTCAGTTTTTAAAACTAAAAAACCAAAACAGCTAAAAGATGTTTTCAGTTTCAGTTTTTAGTTTTCAGATATCAGTTTTCTGAATGTTGGAAAACATGTCATTCAACCTGTTTTCTTCTTCTGAAAATTGTTTTAAAAGCTAAAAAACAAAACTGCAACCAAACAGACCCTTAGTATTTTCACTTCTTTTTTACCTCTGAATTTACTTCATTTCTTGAGTTAATGGTCAAATTGGTCACTGTCTTTGTAGCAAGTTTTGAATTTTGTCCCTTCTTGGAAAGTACTAAAAGATAGCTCGTCGGATGGTGGAGCTTCAGCGAGGTTGTCCAGTGGCAGGTCAACGCTTACGTGGCAAAATCCACGTAATTTTTAATTCCACCATGTAATTAATAATTAAAATAAAATAAATTATTAATTAAATTAGTTTAAAATTATTAATTAAAAAAATCATCATTTTTTCAATTCTGTATATCCATTTCCCAACCCCTATCAAACCCAACACCAACAACCCCACCATTTCCCCAAAATCCTCAACATCACGGGCAGATTTACCGCCCGGCGAGCCTGGGCATGCTGAGGGTTTAGGGAGTTTTTTTTCTTTGGACCAGGATACCTTTGGGCCCAAAAAAAGAAAGAAAAAAAGGGCAAAATTAAGTAAGGGAAAAATTGAGGGAATGAAGTAAAAACCTAATCTGGAGCCAAGTGTAATTTCAAAAAATTAGAAAAAGAGGGGAAAATGAAACGGGTGTGAAACCCTATCTATGGCTTGATCGATTCCTTCCACTGCTCCCTTCACGGCTTCACCATAATCGAAATTGAATACTCTGGCTTGAAATTGATCGATCGGAACCTCCTCTGGCTTGATTGATTGTTGTCTCTTTCTCTAGCTTGAAATTGATCGATTGGAAGCTTCCTCTCAGGTATTGTAATCTCCATAATCTCGTCCCTAATCTACATAAATCTCGTTCCGTGGACTGTGGGAAAGGAAAAGTGAGAATTGAGAAATGAATTGGGGAAAATTGTTTAAGATGGGAAATTGGGAATGAGAACTGAATTGGGAAGTTGGGAATGAGAAAAGTGAGACTTGAATTCATGAATTGGAACCCAAATTAGCTATACTTTTGTTGGTAAAATTGCGAGTCTTTGCGGTTTGAAAATTTGTCAAGGCTTCACAAAATTCAAACGAAGACAAAAACCACCACCAACAATCAGTAAAGGCCTCTCCTCTCTGGTCTCGATCTTAGAGAAACAACCACCAACAACAACCAGAAACCACCTTCACATTCTCATCCTCGTATTTCTCCCTCTCTATTTTTGGTTTCTCTCAGATCTCAAAGAAATAAGGAAAAAAAGGACAACAATCCCTTCTGAGCATCGTCCCCTTTCTGATCTCGATGCTGTTGACGAAAATTCATCACTTTCTCTATTTTCCTCTTCTTCATCTTTTTTTTGGTTCTAGATGGGGTTTCTGGGATCAATTTCTGGGTGGGGGTGGGTTTCTGGGTAGGGTTGGGGGTGATGGTGGGGTGGGTTGCGATGGATTTTCAATCGGTGAGGGTGGGTTTATGAGTTTTTGGGGGTTGAGGGTTCTGGGTGGGTCCTAGGATGGGGTCTTGATAGGTTATGGGGATGAGGATCTGGGTGGGGGTGGGTTCGATGGGTTCGGGGATGGGTTTAAGGTGGGTTGCGATGGTGGTTGGGTGGTTGCGTTTGGGCGGGGGAGATAGGGTCCAGTGGTGGTTGGTCACCATAGGGGATTGTGGCTTGGGCAGTGGAGGTGGGGGGGCAGTGGTGGATGGTGAGATGTTGAAGATGACGAGGGTAGACAAAATTGGAAAAGAACATGTTTAAAAAAAAAATGTTTTTATTTTTTTGAAAGAAGAATTAATTATGCTATGTTACTCACTTGGGAGAGTATGGTCCCAATATTTTTTATCTATAATTTTTTTAATTAATAATTTATTTTATTTTAAAATTTAATTAAAAATTGGGTGGACTTTACTACGTAAGTGTTGACCTGCCACTAGCGAGATTGTTGGGCTCCACCCGCGAGGACTGATACCAAAATGCGTGAAAGTTTAGGGAGATATTGCTTATTATTTTTTGAGGAGGGACTAAATTCAAAACTCGCTACAAAGACAAAGATTAATTTGACCATTAACCTTCATTTCTTTATATTCATCATCCATTCATTTATCTTCTATATTAAATAAATGCCAACTGACAACTGAATAACCATGATATGGCGACTATCTTAGAGAAGTACGAGACTCTTGTTGAGTTATTTTATAATAATTTAATGTAGCTCATGTAACTGATAGGACTAACTTTTATTAAGATATGCTCAATGTGATGGTCATTACCAATTAAAGAGATAAAGTAAGAAGGTTGGACATTTTAAGAATGATTGTCTGAAAAGAAAGGCTTGATTTAAAAAGTAAGGTAAATGATATGTTTCAGTTAGTTTCGAATCAAACCTTATTGAAGTACCCAATAGTACCTTGTGGTTGGATTTTGGTGAAACTACTCAATGTCACATATAATGCAAGGATTCATTTCAATCTAGCTCATAAGTGGAACTGAAAGTTTATGTACATGGGGAACATGATGAAGGCACAAATTGAAGATTTGGAACTTATAGAGTGATCTTGGACACTGACTGTCAGCTAGATCTAGAAAAGTGTCTTTATGTTCCTGGATGTGCTAGAAACCTTAGCTTGTTTCAATAAGGAAGATGGATTGTGTAGGTTTCAATTTTAAGATTGGACATGGTGATTTTTCTTTATAAAATTGTGTACGATTACGGTTCAGGTACTTTGATGGATAATTTATATAGTTTCAATCTTAATGTTATTTTTGTAGCATCCCTATTTTATATTGAACACAATGTTAGTACTAATTGTATTGCGGGTGGGAGGGGTAGCTCACTTGGTTGAGCTAAGGGTAAAAATAGGTGTTGGAGATGGAGGTCCAGGGTTCCAATCCTGATGAGAAGAATTTGTATTTACTAACAACTAACCACTAACATTTGCCTATAAAAAAAAGTACTAATTGTATTGCACTTAATGAATTATCTTTAGGTCTCATATCCAAATAAAGGATGATGAGGTTAATGAAAAGTGAAACATTACGATAGCATTTGGAAGCTGAACAGAATAGAACATAAGCGAACGTAACAGAACTGAACTAGACAAAAAAAAAAATTAGTATCGTATTTGGTATATACATCATAGACGAAACAGGACCACAAGATTGATTACATATATACCCATATCATGTTTAATGATTTTGGTTAGACATAAAAAATAAATTAATTGTTAAAAGATGTAATCAATTAGTCATAATAAAATTTAAACATTTAACCCTAAATTTTTTCCCCCAAATCTGAAGTTTAGGAGATCCGAACAAACAAGTGAAGCTCCCATCACAAAATCCCACCGCCATTTCAATATTCATTCAACGAAAAAGGCTACATGTAGTAGAGTTACTCGAGGCTCCCATCAATACAATTATTTGATCCATATAAACCTTGCAAGGATGATACGATGATTGGGTTTGAAAAGTCCAGATAAATTTAGAAGCAAAAGATTAAAAAATGGCACATATTGTATGAAATTGGTTGGTAGATCTGATGATGTTGGAGAAGACGATTGATTCATGTACGTGTATACAATAAGTACTTCGATTGAAATATCTAGTACTCAGTGACATAGATGAAGAAAGACGAGATGGGGATGACGACTCAGTAAAAACAAAGCACGAGTGATGAGAAAATAAACTCGGTATTTCTGTCGTAATAAAATATTTTATTTGAGTTTTGTTTCGTTTCCTTCTGTTCCACCCTTTTTCAGGAAATCAAAGTGTACCAAAGTGTTCGTTCCTGGAGTTTTATGTCCTGTTCTGTTTCATCTTAAAAACATGTCAAACACAGAACAGAACCAGTATATCCCGTTCCGTTCCCTTCGCACCCGTCTACCAAATGATACCGTAACATCACTAAGATTTTACTGATTAGAATGTATGTTTGGATTGCATTAAAGAGGCAAGAAAACCAAACACATATCAAAAAAACATTAATAAAACTCAAGCTAAGCTATCATTTTTTTTTATTAAAGAAGCAAAAGAAAAAAAACATAAAAAGAGACCACTGCCTCAATTAATATATATCATTTCTACAATATATAATTGATGAAAGGATATTTAATGAAGAAGTTTTCCTCCACTAACTACTATCAAATCTCTTTCAAGACTCAATCGTAGTATAGTATCGGGTTTTGTCGTCTCCACAGGGATTGTGTTGCTACGTATTAATTTCACTAGCTAGACATTGTTTGAACAGTTTAAACATGATATGTGTTTTATTTAAATTTAGGAAAAACTACAATTAGAGTGATAAAACAAGTTTCACGGAGGCAGACAAAGAAAATGCATTTGGAAAATGAGTTCATTTGATTTACAACTTATTCTCAACCAATATACTTTTATAAGATGAAGTTAACATTTAAGATGTCGATAAGAGCTATTCACCCACTAATTTCTTAGCTAAGTGAATCTACTAATTAAGAACCTAGCATTAATTCCTTAAGCCCTAGTGATCATAAAAGGAGCATTATAGCACATACATACTCGATAAGACATTCCCAAGCTTTGTTCCTAACCCAAGAAGTTCATGTCCTAGTGGATAGAATCTCTGGCTGTCACTCAAGAAATCCTAATAGTTCCTACTAGATAATCCTATCCTAGAGAGGTGAGTATCCCGACTTGTCACTCGGTTTAGATCTCTTTTCCAACTCATGATATTCATACCTAAGAGTTAATGTATCCTATTGTCACCTAGAAAACCTTAACCCTACCTAAGACATGTCTTTCTTAAGATGACTGATACAAGGGTGGTTTCTCTCATTAACTAAACTCACACCAACTTCTCAATTGTCATGCAAATCCTAAAAATCATCATATTGGCAAAAGATACATGAACGCGCAACGAGAATTATTAAACCTAAGACATAGGTGTTTTTTCCCTTTCTATGAACTAAGCTACATTAACTCATATCAATTTCCCGATCTATTTATGAATTAATATAAACTCTTTAGAACACCAATGAACCAATTGAAGCATTAAACATAGAGAGAAACACCAAATAATAAAAATTCATACTTATAATTGCATAAAAGTATATTGAATAAGAAAGAAAATCAAATTAAGTCATCCCAAATACTAAAAGAGAGTCAACACAAAAATAGGTAAAGAGAAAAGCAAAACCCAAAATAGAACGGAGCCATGGACGTCCGGAGAAGCTGTCACCTCCTCCATGGCCCTGACACCGGCCCTCAAGGGCCTAGCCTTCCTCTCCACCAAGCAATTGCCTCCAAGAGTCTCAAAGGTTTTTTATTAGGTTTAGAAGAAAAGAAAGATGAAAAAGATCCTCAAAAAATAGGTTAAAAACTCAATTTATAGTGATTTTTGGTGTTCTGAGCGTTTTTTTTTCCTATCTGATGCAGAAAATAATTTTGTGCGGTCAGGTGCACCGCAAGCCCGTGCACTCTCACAAATCTGAAGCGTTGGATGCCAATCTGGTGAATCGGTGTTGCAGATGGGTGATGGTCCACCGTAATATCATGTGCGTAAATCAGGGAGGAAAAACCCACGTGTTTGTCTTTTATGCAGCAAGAATGATACGGCGCGGTCGCGTGCACTGTAAGCCATGGTCTCGCGAAATCCGGCGCGTTAAATTCCAGTGAGCTGACAAGTGGCGCGACCGCGCCGCAGGTACAAGGTAAACTCGCGCGGTCGCGCGGTATACGATCACAGACTCAGAATTTATAATTAACTTTCATACTTTCTTATTCTTCTCCAAATCTTCTCCTAAAATAACAACAAAATAAAAGATAAAATTAAGATAACAACTTGAAATAAAATTATCTAATCCTAAATTAAACGAAATAAATCCTAATAATATCTAGAAACTAATATAAAATGTAGAAAAATACTAAAACCAAATAAAACATTAAAATTCATGAAAAAGGCCTAAAGTGTCCTAAAATGACTAAAATATCTTAAATAATATAGTAAAATGCATGCAAATAAACTAGGAAAATAGCCTTAAATCCCGGGTCATCAATAATCAAATTTCACAACGCTGTCTTGCATTCTTTTAGTTCATCCAAACAACATAAGCATAAAGAGATTTAGAGATCATTGTCTAAATGACCCAAGAAAAATTTGGTTTAAATAACTCATCATTCAATCACATCGAAGACAAATGAGTTGAAATTTTTATATTTTATTTATTAAATTATTTTCAACTCACTTATTTCTAATGTGATTGGATGATGGATTATTTAACTCAAACTTTCTCATGGGTCATTTAGACAACCCCTTCTAAAAAACCACAAAATCACACATGCAATCATTCTAACTATTTAAAAACTTAGTCTTTAAATCACACAGCCCCACTCCCAATAGAATATCAACCATGAGTATTAATATGAAAATTTGGAATTTTACCCAAACCGCATAATTAATAATAGTGATTTCTCAAGTATTGAACCATATATATAGATACACTTAAAACCCCCAAATAAAAGTTCAGAACACAAATTAGTAGCTCAAGTATAATTGTCAAGAGATTTCACTCACATGCAAGTTTCACAATCAAATCACATAGCACCACTACATTCACCACGAAATCAAAGCAAAACAGATGAAAGGAATTGAAGCACTTATTTCTTCTATGAGTGAAACTTGTTTTCAAGCTCAGATTTCATAAAATTTTCAGTTTAGAATTGAAATTTCAGTTCACAAACTTTGGAGTATAGAGGATTTTGATGTGGAACCTCGATGAATTGAAAAAAAAAAATTGAAATTGAGATCAAAATCTATTTGGAGTGTAGCTAGGATGCATGGTACCCGGTACAGGTGCGGTACCGGGTACGTGGTACGACATTTTCAGAAAATCCTAGGTGCGGGTATGCCTGAGTAAGTTAATATAGATATATGTATATTTATGTATATAGTGAAGTAAAAATAGAAAATAAAGGCTATATCAATCCTCTAACATAGACAATAGCACAAAATCAGAATAGCTCATAAACAACTCTAGGCAGAAACTTGTAGCAAAACGTGAGAGAGAAGAGGAGAAGAGAGATAGAGGCGTAGAGAACTTACGTGAGACTGTGAGAGAGAAGGGGAGAAGAAACGCCGTGCAGAAAAGAGGAGAAAAGCGGCTCAAGTGGAGAGGGTGAGAATTGAGAACGTGACTGAGGAGTAAATTATGTATTATTTACTATCTGGGAATTGAGAAAATATTTTTTAATTATTTAATTAGTAAAAAAATAGGTTAAAGTACCCAGCGGCGTACCCGGGTCGCACCGCCAACGCACCCAATGACCTGTGGCGTACTCGTTGATTTTCGGTGCACGCCGGAGCGCACCGGAGCGTACCCACGGCGTTCCCGCACCCGGTACGCACTCGGTGCCGTTGCAGTGGCCAAATTGGCGTACCCGTTCTTCACAGGAGTGTAGGAACCCCAGAATCAAAATGAAACTAAAATCAAAATCAAAAACGAAAATGAAATGGACTTCTTTGTCTCTGTGAACCTTACAGTGGTGGTTAGAGGAGGAATAGCCGAAACGGTTATGATTTTGGGAGGAAGAGGAATCTCCGTGAACCCTGTGTATCAGACATAAAAAGCACACGAGTAGTAAACGCGCAGACTAAAGTAAAAACCCTCTTAAGAATCATTACAACAAAACTGGTATTTAGCGACGCTCATTCTGCGCGGTTCAACGAAAACCGCTGTTAGAAGTCACTCTGCGGCGCTTCCCGAGGCGGTTCATATAACTGCGGCGATTTTATTGTGTTTAGCAGTGGTTTTATCTCATTTAGCGGCGGTTTCTAAAGGGTCAAATTGAACTTGTAAATTGAAAAAAATAAGCATATAATTAGTTGAAACCCTAACACGTTAAAACAATTCCTCTTTCTCGTGTCTCTCACTCCCTCTCTGTGAACCAATTCCTTCGTGTCGTTCACCTTGCCGCCACCGCTCTCACCTCACTGTCGTTGCGCCCCCACCAAGAACCCTCAGGTTCCCATTGAATCGCGGTTTCAGATCTGAAACAGTAAAAAAAAAAAACAAAAATGATGTAATGGTGGCGGCGAGGTGAACGATCCGGCTATGCGGTTCCCACTGAGGGTTGTTTTTTACTTAGCAACCCTCAGTTTGTAGTTTCATTTACTTAAGTTGGAAAATGTAATGGTGTCATTTGGCTTGAATGATGTTAAGAACTTCTACTCTTCAATTTAGGATGTCTTCACATTTAGCTCATATTAAGTGTTGAGATTTTTGGTGGATATCTCTTTTACTTGTTCATTCAATGAGCACATTTTTATTTTATGTAGGTTGTCCTTGCTATACAATAGTTATTAGACAAGATTGCATTTTACGTTCATTGTTCAATATAAATCAATCTCTGCTTTACTAGATTTAATTGTTGGCTACCTAATTAAGAACCATTGTAGAAGGGTTGAAAAAATTCATTTTAGTATTTCGCGGCGGTTTATTATTCGCGGCAAGGCGGAATGAAGTACACACTTTGCGGCGGTTTCAAGCGTCACTATATATCTGCGGCGGTTATTCCCACGATTGGCAAAATCGCCGCAGAACGCCTCCCCGACGCTCGTAACTACGGCGCTTTAGCAAACGCCTCAGCATACATTTTGCGGCGGTTTGAACCACCGCAAATGGCTCCCTGCCGCAAAATGCTGATTTTTTTGTAGTGAATTCTTTTTGGTAATTCAAACCCTCTAAAGACAAATGAAAATAAACATACCAAATATTTTTTCTTAATAAGAATAAGAATTCGGGAAAATTGTACTGATTAATTCCTTAAATGTTTATCATTATTACATTGTTCTCCCCCTCTATTGCTTAATAAGACACTAGTAGCTCTTAATTTATTTGGAAAATTGCACTAACCCTTTCTGAGGTTTATCATTTTTTCATTGACCCCTAAGATTTATCATTACAACATTCAACGCTCTTGTGTTGTTCTATATGATCTATGGAAAAAACTCAATGCATTTTACAAAATAAATGGGAGGTAGATGCAAAAATGACAAATCATATGGGAGATGTGTGTGCAATTCGTTCCATTGAATAAGTAAGGTCTATTTTTTTTACCAATTGTATAATACTATTTGAACTTTAAATTAGAAATAATCATATTCTGGTGATATTAGATTTGCTGATGATTTAAAAAAAAAAATTTGCTGATGAAGTTTTTTCTATACCTCATCACATTGCTAAAAAAAAATGTATCACTTAAAGCTACTACTTGCGTAGCTTTTTGTTTTGTTTTGATTTACCTTTTGAAAGAAATTTTTTTCTTTCATTTATATATAATTTTATTCATACATAATGATAACTTTATTTTAATAATTTTTTTTACAAAATTGTATGCATTAGAAAAATAATATAAAAATAATTGCAGTTTTTGTTCTTCTATTACTACTCATGTGTTGTTTTAACTATTTATTAATTTTTTAGCAAATAGAGTTCCTCAATTTTACAACAATTATAATGAAATACCTACTTTTATTTTGCAAGAAACAATGGAGATCCTTATATTACATCAAATTCAGCATGAGGTGGACAATTCGCAGTGGAAACCGATTCACCATTCCAAAGGGGATCGCCAATTACTCACCGTTTCTTTGCGAATGATCTCTTACTGTTTGGAGAGGCTTCAGAAGGGCAAATGGGTTAATGATGAAGTGTTTGGATGATTTTTGCATGGCGTCGGGTCAGAAGGTTAGTAAGGACAAGTCACATATATTTGTATCTGAGAAGACTATCGCCGGGAGCAGCCGAGCAAGTGCCATCAAGTTACAAGTTTATTTGGGATATTTTAAGAAAGCTATCTCCTTATAATTATATTGTCCCCATGGTATAACCCTCTGGCAGGACATGGGCCCGCTTGGAAGGCCTCTACCTTAAGCCTTGCAGGGAGGGTGAACTTGGCGAAGTCGGATGTGGCAGCGCTCCCATCATATTGTATACAAACTATGTTGCTACTGAAAGGTGTTTGTGATACACTGGACCATCTCCAAATGAAGTTTGTTTGGGGGTCTGAGAATGACACGAAGAAGGTAAGCCAAGTGAAGGTGGACGTGGTCTGTACTCAGTAGCCCCAAGAACCAGGGAGGATTGGGGTTTTTTAACACCTCCGATTTTAACCAAGCACTGATTATGAAGGTGGGATGGGGTTTAATCCATCAACCAAACTCTCTGTGGGTGAGGGTTATGCGAGGGAATTATGGTTGCGGTTCTGACGCTATTACGGTAGTGAAATAGTGCAATAGGGAGTCGTTGATGTGGCGAGGGATTTGAAAAACCTGGGACAAGCTGCTCGATGGGTGTCGGGGGAAAGTTGGGGACGACAGCACCATTCGTTTTTGTAGAGATCAGTGGCTCTACTCTGGCCACAAGTTGCACCAAGTGGTGTGTCGATTAACCCCCCCCATGAGCTCTTGGAGGTTCCTTTGAAGCACTATTATGAAGATAGCACATGATGGAAAGTGTACTTATTTGCTAGCTTTCTCCCGCATCATTTTGTTCAAGAGATTCTGAGTTTTCACCGGTTCGGGAGAGGTGGAGCCCATGATGAGGTGTTTTGGTCAGGTACAAACTCTGGGATTTTTCTACTAAGTCTGCGTTTGAGCTTGTGTCAGAGAGGATTACTCGCCGTTCAGAGGAGAGCCTTTGGAAAGTGGTGTGGCGTTTGAAGGGTTCCCAACGCATCAGGGTGTTTTTCTGGAAGCTCCTTAACAAGTGGGTCTTGACAAATGCTGTTAGAAGGAGAAGGCATATGATCAATGAGGATTTGTGCCCTCTATGTCGGAGTTACACGGAGGGATACTTGCATTTATTCAGGGTTTGTAGCGTTGTGCAGCCTTTTTGGTATGATGCTTAAGAGGGGGGTGTAACTAGTAAGTTCTTTTTGGCAGGTTGGGAAGAGTGGGTTGCGGGTAATCTCTTGGGTAAGGTTCATGGAAGCTCATCAGTGGATTGGCAGTGTTTCTTTGCCACGACGATATCGACAATTTGGAGGATGAGAAACGACACTGTCTTCAACGGTACTCCTCATAGTGTTTCGCGAATTTGGAGCCACATTCGGGATCTTGGTATGGAGCAGTAGGCGGCGGATGCAACGTTGGGTAATTCACTTGCAGGTCTGCAGGGACAACATATGAATATCTTTGATTGCAGGCCAGGGAGTAGTCAGCCAAGGGGTTGGCAGAAACCGAGCCAAGGATGGATGAAGCTCAACATGGACGGGGTAGTGAGTAGCGGTTTCATCGCTAGTTGCGATGGCGTGTTTAGAGATGAAGAGGGGAATTGGAGGGGAGGCTTATGTCGTAATCCCGGAGTATGGATATTGTGCCTTATGGATATTGGATCTTATGCAATTTATCTTTTTATTGTTTACTCTTATTAGGTGTCAAGCTTCTAGTATATTCCATGCATTAGGATGATGTCACTTGTTGGTCATCTAGAGAATTAAGCTTTAGCTATAAATTATATCTTTTGATGTTGAAATGGATAACAAGAAAATTGATCAAGTCTTCATTTTCTATCTTTTTCTTAGTTCAGATTTTAGGGTTCTAATATTCTTTGTTTAGCTTCCTATCACGTACCTATGTGTATCCTGCAAATTTCTTTAGTTAATATCAAATTTTGCTATTATTAATTTTTTTGAAACTTTGAAAGCAATCTAACATGAAGGATTGAAAGTAGATTTATTGATTTCAGCTGGCAGCTTGAGTCGATCCCCTTACCTGCTAATGGTATATACTATATATACTGTATACATCATCAGTGCAATAATCAAAATTCACTAGTGTATGTGAGTCATCGATCTTGAATATTATGTTTATTACATTAAAGGGTCGTGTTCGGCGGCGTGTCATCCTCTTCTTTAGTTGCCTGGCTGGGGATCTCAGTATCGAGCCACCAACCCACCAAAAGTCCAGTTACCTAATCTAAGTAAAAAACAAAAAGCTGGGAATGGAAATTTCTATCTTATTTCTCTATCTCACTATTTCTCATATTATTATTTTTTCACTCTTTTCTTTATATATCACTTAGTAGGATGGATTTCATTCGTGAAGATAAGTTTATTTTGTTTAAAAAAATACTTATTATTTAAAAAATAAAAAATATTTAAGTATTTTTGGTACAAGAAAAAAATATTAATATCAAAAAAATAATTTTAAGTATGCTAGATTCTTTTAATTAACAAAATTTTGAATTTTTATCAAATATTAAATATATATGAATTACAAAATTATTCAATCTATTTTATTGAATATTAACATTATTATTAATATTAAATATATAATAAAAGAAAGTAATAAATATTTTTTTGAAATTAAAAGTAACTACTATTATGGTTTTTCTTTTTGGTACATTACTATTATGGGTTTTTTTTGCTGTCACTAAAACTATTTTGGGTTTAAAATTAATATTTATATTTTGTATTATCTCTTAATGTTAAAACATTTAATCCAATTATACTGGTTATCATTTTTTTACAAATGTAAGATAAACGAAAAGAACAAATATACTAATTGATCCTGGTAAAGAAAGGGTACCACCATAGATGGCGGTAACCTCCAAACTCGCCAACTGCACCGAATTATAGTTGCAAACTTAGATAGAACATCCACCACCATATTTTGATCTCGAGGAAGATGAAGCACCCTGATCTGCCAACTTCGCTGAAACATTTAATCAAATTATACTTGTTACTATAAAGTTCATTTAAAAAAAAAGAATACTATAAAGTTTTAATTTTGAAATAATAAATGTATTTTGAAAAGGGAAAATAACTATTTATCATTAATGCAGAAAGCAATCAGAGAATATTCTTAAATATCCTTTACAACCTTCATTTATCTCTTATTTCAAATATTATATCTTTTCATCACACTACTCTCTCAACAGATTTACACTCCCTTGAAGAAGCCATCATATTCGTGTGTTCTTTTTATATTGGAATAACGGTCCCAACAACGTTGCGCACGGAAGCTGAACCAACCAAAACCAGCGGAGAAAAACAAGAGAGAAGAACACACGCCCTAAATGGCGGCCACATTGTCCGACGACCTCCGTACGCCGATGCTCCCGGCGGCCGAGAAGAAGGCGGAGGTGGAGAAGATCTGCATCGACGAGATGCTGCAGAAGTATTGCGGGGAGTTTGGGCGGTGGCAGCTGAAGCACTTTGTCCTCACCAGTCTTGCTTGGGCGCTTGAGGCGTTTCACACCATGGTGATGATTTTTGCCGATAGAGAACCGGATTGGAGGTGCGTCGCCGGCTCCGGTTGCAGCGCCGCCGTGGGAAGTGTTTGTGGTCTCCGTCCGGGGGAGTGGGAGTGGGTCGGCGGGAACGGTGCGTCGACGGTGTCAGAGTGGGGATTGATTTGCGGTGAGAAATATAAGGTGGGGCTGGTCCAGGCCATCTTTTTCGCCGGCTGTATGATCGGTTAGTTCACTTTCTCATTCTCTTTCTCTTTGTTTTTTATTTTTTTATATTAATGAATTTTTTTAAATCAAAAACATAAATTATACCCATCTTTGGACCTTCCCATTCTCAACTCAAATTTCTCTAGCTCTTATCATTTAAAATTCAAATTATTTTTGTAGGATGAAAACATTTTTTATTCCTAAATAGTTTAATATAAAAACTGGGTGAGTTGGTTTAGTGATTCAGCATTTAGTGGTTTCAATAAAAAAAAACTCATTGTACAAAATCTTAGTGTTTAATGCGTTGATAGTACACTAGAGATTAGTCTTGGAGTATTGGTTATGAGATATCTTACTTAACACCGAATAAAATAATGCACTTGCTGCATAATATGAGAATAGATAATATTTTTGTAGCTCAATATGATATATACGTTTTTGTGAAACAGAGATGGTTTTTTTTTTTTTGGTGCTTGAGAGATGGTTCTTTTTAAATCAAACATGTCACATGCAACTATTTATTTATTTACGAAGTAAACAAAAATTGAATAGTTGTATTTTGAAGTTGTCAGGAGGGTGTGAATGGTTCAGAAAATATGAGAAAAATATAGATATGTATGATCTTGTGAGATTCTTGTTTGTTAGAGGGTATTGGGTTAGGACGAGGGAGAATATGAATAAAGAATAAAGATGATGATGAGCAACGAGGTCGGCGTGACAGAGAGGAGAAGAAGGAGAAAACGGAACACGATTACTCTGAGTCTGTTACAGAATGATAAAAAAGTCTAAAACAGAAACGGACCAAAGTAGACCTTTCTGGTTGTCGTTTCGGTACTGATTTATTTGACTACTAGTCTAGTAGTATCTCTTTAGATAAGATTGTTGTCTCAACAACCAAGTGGATGACAGTACGTCAGACTAGTTTAGATGAGATAATAATATTTTAACGTAAGTTAAATTTTTTTAAAATAAATGTTAGGGTGAAATCAGAAATATTGGGTCAGGGGTTAAACTTTAACACAACAAATAAATTAACAACTACTACTTGAAAGAGACCTTAAAAAATTGTTTGGGCAAAAATAACAATTGAATATTATGAGACTTTTTTATGAGGCAACCACCTATTTTGGTATGACTTGGTTAAGTCCCAAATACTTGTTACGATATTTTATTTGGAGTGATTTGAGTAAATTTATCTATAGAATAATATTTTTGACAAATACACATCCTCCCATAAGATTTTTTATTATTGTTCTGATCACATATTATTTAACAAAACATAAAAGGTCTTATATTATCAAAAAAAAATATGCGCATTTTATAAAATAGGGCAATTAGTAAGATGAGTTTAATTTCTATGCACTAAAGATGTAAAGTTTTTTTACACCGTCAACCAATTAAATTTCAAGGATGCATCACGTCAATTAATGAAATTAAATAAAAAGAGAGATATGATTTTCTCACATCCTTAAAATTTGATTGGTTTGCGGTGAAAAAAAATCTTACACCAATAGTGCATCATCATTTTTCTCTAGTGAGATTAGCTCTTATATTTTAATATCAAACAAGCTTATCCGTAAAGGTTATAGACCTACTCACAATTAATTTATTTATATGTACATCTAATTGAATGTTCACAAATTAGAAAATAAATGTAATTGTTGTTTCTACGTCATATAGTGTTATTTTAGACCAACTATGCTCATTATTGAACTCTATCTACAACAAATAAAATGAGTTTATCTTCAATGATTATTTACAATTTAAAAAAAAAATAAAAAAAAAATGATTATTTACGGTTCACTTTCATTTTACATTATTTTTATATTTTTGTTAAGTAGTAGATAAACTCATATTTTTTAATAATGACTTTTTTACAAAGGCATATGCTTTCCAACTTAGTTTAACTGGATAGATATGCTCCCCGGCCCGCCGGCTTCATTATATTAATATATCCTTGATTTCCGTGTACTATTGTTTCACTTAACCATAATTAAAAACTTGAATTTTAACAGGAGAATTATTTATGAAAAAAATTACTATTAGTTAATTTTCTCTACAATGAGATGTGATTTTAAAAGTTTTCTATGGAAAAGCAAACCAAACATGTAGAATGATTTCGAGCACACAACTAGTTTAGTCCATGCTTCCTTTTTCACATTGTGTTTCATTTCTTTAATGTATATAGTGACCTTAAAGTTCTATACACACTAACATCTAATATTACTCAAATTTGACTTTTACTCTCTTTTTGTTTTCACTTTTTCTCTCTTTTGTTTTCACTTTTTCTTTCTCTTCCAACCACGACATGAGTAGTCCAATTTCTGTTCATTGGTCCATCTGTCTTTAATAAGAATTGATTGATAACGTTCCCCTGCATCATGCCATGGTGGTGCCGGCATTTATTTATGTAGGAACAGAAGTGAATATCCCCCCATTTCACCGTGTCCACTTAACACTTGTGTGATGATCACTCACGTACCTTGACAGAGTAGTGGACCAGTGGTAGTAAAATTGCCATTCTTGAGAGAGTTATTGATGCCAACATTGATACATTTGTGGTTACTTTCCTTTTCATTTCAATTTTACATCCCATATCTCTAATTTTTTCCCATCACATTTAGAGATAACAATTTTCAACTGAAATGACAATGGTGATCCCCATGTTAATTGTCCCATTTGGGATCCGATCTCAATAACATTTGTTCATGAAAAATGAAGATGAGGTAAAAATCTTCTCGAGATGAATTTGAAATTGAGGACAAGGATCATACTTCTTGTTTAGTAGAGTCCTCGCTCCGGTATTTATTTATAAAATTATAATAAGAGGAGGACTCCATTCACTCCAAGTTAAGTAGTTAAAAGTGTTGGATGGATTGGATGGAGATGATCCAAATTGAATATAACAGGTACTATTCACTATGGCATAGAAACAATATGATACTAATCCTATTGCAATTTCAGGTGCTGGCGTATTTGGTCACCTCTCAGACTCCTCTCTTGGAAGGAAAGGCTCTCTCACAGTGGTTTGCGCCCTCAATGCAGTCTTCGGCTGCTTAACAGCAATGTCCCCTAACTACATCACCTACGTCTTCCTCCGCCTCCTCACCGGCTTCACTACCGGTGGTGTCGGCCTCTGCGCCTTTGTCCTTGCCACCGAACCCGTCGGCCCCACCAAGCGAGGCGCTGCGGGAATGTCCACCTTCTACTTCTTCTCCACCGGCATCGCGCTCCTATCCGGCATCGCCTATGTCTTCCAAACATGGCGAACCCTCTACATCGTCACCTCCATCCCCTCGTTCCTCTACATCCTCCTCGTCCTTCCCTTCATCTCTGAGTCCCCAAGATGGTACAGTTACAAATATAATATAAAATTATTCATGTATCTCAATAACTCAAATTTTTAGGATAATTAATTCATGACATTGGAATAATTGGTTCATGACAGGTACCTTGTTCGTGGAAGAATAACCGAGGCCACAAAGATCATGTCCTCGATCGCTTCATCCAACGGAAAGCACCTACCAGAAGGGGTGCTTCTCGGACTGGATGAAGACGTATCAGCATCAGGATCAGCATCAACATTACCATTACTAACACACAATGGCTCATGCAACAAGGATGCAGTTGCTGGGTCCATAGTGGACGTGCTTCGCTCTCCCATAACACGCATTAGATTGTTCCTAGCCGTGACTCTAAACTTCTTAGCCTCTGTAGTGTACTATGGTCTCAGTTTAAACGTGACGAACCTCGAAACCAACCTCTACATGAGCGTATTGCTGAACGCGGTGGCCGAGATGCCTGCGTTCACGATAACCGCGGTGTTGCTGGACAAGTTCGGGAGGAGGCCGCTGGCGATAGGGACAATGTGGTTCAGCGGGTTCTTTTGCTTTTTGGGGTGTCTGACTGGAAATGTTGGAGTGTGGAAGGTGGTGAGGATGGTGTGCGGTGTATTGGGGATTTTTGGGATGGCGGGGACTTATAACTTGTTGTTTATTTACACGTCGGAGCTGTTTCCCACGGTGGTGAGAAATGCCGCGCTTGGTTGCGCCACGCAGGCCTCGCAGATGGGGGCTATACTGGCGCCGGTTGTGGTGGTTATGGGTGGTGCTTGGCCATTTGTGGTGTTTGCTGCCTGCGGGATGTTTGGTGGGGTGTTTGCGTTTTATCTGCCGGAGACGCTGAACCTGCCACTCTATGATACTTTTAATGGATTAGAAGCTGGACTTGCATAATGCTGTGTCTATTAGTACCACTATCTACATGTTTATGTGTTAGGCAATTGTTTTGCTTTTCTTTTCAATTTTGCTTTGATATGGCAAATTTTTGTACAATAGAAAAAAGAAATCTCAGAAGTTTGAAGGCTTTACTTTGTGGGAAAAAAGGGTAGATATATTGCTTAAACTTGAGAGCATTTCAGATTTGGTTCTTATCTCCCTTGAGTTGAACACTTCAAAAAATTATTACATAGTGTAATTCTCTTAAACTCGTTTCAAAGCTACCACCAGCACGACTAATATTGCCAACCCCATAAAAGTTCCTCCCATGACTATGTGATCATTGAAGTTTGCTGTTGTTGTTCCATGATCATCAGCACCAGCAGACAAATTTTGAAGAGTTGAGAGCCCAAATATGGTATGAAAGTAGTTTGACACATTGCTTACCATTTCAGATACGGTAAGCTTGACATTGTGGATTACTCTTAACAAATCAACAAAATCAATTCCTGAGTTAGAATCAGGTAACTCTCCAGCTTTTTCAAGAGCTCCCTTTACATCAAAACCAGAAACTGCAGCAAAATCTGTCTTAGCATCCAATAGCATAGATTAGAAAAAGAGTAATGGAAGGTATGTAATAGGAAAAAAAAGAAAAAGAGGGATCTAATTTTTCTCCGTAGTCAATTCTATAAGTCATAAGTTACTCAAAGAAGCTTCTGTCCAAAATTGATTGACTTTAGAATCAATTGTATACGAGGATTTCAAATTAAGTTATGTTACCACTTACCTATGTGCTGTGATTGGAAGAAATCTTGTAACGTGGGATTTTGCGCAATTGCGTTCCATATATTCGGGTCACAAGCAATAGAAGCAACAGCATTCTGGTTAAGGGCAAAGTCAAGTAACTTCTATTAGTTTAACAAAATGAAGTGCAGCAAGGATTTTATGTATAAAACCTTGTTTAATTCTTTGAAAAAAATTGCTTACCAAATAATTTATCCTTAATCTTTGTTCACCAAAGAAGACAAATTAAAGGACATGCATCATTTGGTAATATAACATCTCCAATTACCTGTGCCTCAGGACTTGCACTAAGCAACTGAAAAGCCTGAAGAGCATGGTTTGGAACTGGAGGATTTGAAATAGCCTCAATGACACGAGATTCTGTTTCCAATCCAGAATTATATGGAAACTGAACAGCAGAGACTTGACTATATGGAGAAGAACCCTCACATTCAGCAGAATTGGAAGGCTGGTATATCCTAAAATATGATATAATAGAAATGGAATGAAACTATATATATCAGATGTAATAATAATGTGCAGGGATTGTTTAAACGACTCAGCAGTTAAATCATTCTAGTCTTAGTCGGATCAATGATATCATAAATATTATTAGTCCACATATGACTGGTAATTTGACCCAAGTTTTTTATGCTCATTTAAACAACATGATAAAATGTAAAGTGATAGAGAGAGTGAGAGAGAACTATACTTATCAATAGCATGTTTCAGTTCCGTGGTGGCTGCCTGGGCCTCCTGCAAACTAGGGACACCGCCAAACACTAATGTTGGCGGCATAACCTCACAGTCATCTATAACAAGTCCATCACCACCAGCGGCGTCTTCCCAGTCACTCACTTCCCATGGCGCTGCAGACACGGGCCGCGAGGCGCTCCAGACCGACTGCGCACCCCTGATCGCAGCAGCAAACTTGGCGGCCGTCCTCATTGCTCCTCCGCCACCCATGAACCCGAGGTGTTAAGTAACTGAGGAGGCCAAATGGTTGATGTGGGTATTTATAAAGATCAAAATTCTAAGATTTATAATTTACACACCAAGATGGTTCCTTTAATTGCTTTGTTTTTAGTATTTTTGTACAAAATTTATTAGTACTCACTAATGCTACCTGTTAAATTTCATCAATTTCGTTCGCATCTTCCATGAATCTTCCATTTTTGTCCTAATGGTATGCCCCTCACTTCACTTGATGTGTCTATTAAGTTACACTTCACTCGAATCCAAATTGAAGTAACCATACTTAATAGACTACAATGATTCAATCCCAAAAATTGTTGCATTCTTGTATATCATTGAGTTCACTCTTCATCAAGATGTTTTAGATCACCAATTTTAAGAATATAAATAAAACTTGAATGTGTACAATATATGTCTACATAACACCTCCACAAGTTCTAGAGGTAAAAAAATAGAAAAACAAATGTGAGACCTAATATACAAAACATATGGATTAAAGAAATGGAATAAGAGGCATTCCCACTAATATTGGGTTCGTGTGCATGGTTGATATTGGGGAAAGTGGCATCCATTGCAATACCACATAAGCCTTCCTCTGCATCTATGTCTCTCTGCATTCTTATATATCCTTCTTCTCCCCATTCAGTGCCCCATGAGTTCTTCACTATCCAATATTTTGTACCATCATTATCGCTACCATAACCAACTACTGTAACAGCATGGTCTAGCTCAGTTCCACATTCTCCTGTAAAAACTCCACTTGAGTAAAATTGAAAATTGCTTCCAGCATCAATGGAAACTGACACGGGTTGATTGGCGACAGCTTTGAGGAGTGCCTCCTCACTATTACTAGGGACTTCCACATAGCTCTGAATCTGAACTATGTGAGACGCCTCATTGTTAATGTTGCATGTTCCATCAACTCCTATGTATGGATAGTTTGCTTCAGTGGTGATTCCACCATTTCTTATAATGAATTCAAATCCATCTTCCACATAGCCACCCTCACATCCTTGGCTCTCGCCGTTTGTGTCACAATCCACAAGTTCCTGCTCTGAGAGGGACACTAATTCTCCACTAGCTATTTGGAACATACCTTCTGTTGACGCCACAGCTGAAAATGCCCAGCAACCACCTAGTATATCACAAACCAAAATTACAAACTCTATAAATTAACAAGAAAGCATGATAACATAATGTAGTGAAACAAGAAAGCATGCATGATATATAACATAATTTGATGTTGTCATTTATCTTACCACATTTCCCTTGGTCTTTAATTGGAGTAACAGCTCCTTTGTTCCTCCAGTCTATGCTAGCAGGAATATCAGTTACATTTTCATACTTAAATGATGATGTTGTTGCTGTTGTATTCCTCATCTGTCCTTGTGATCGGTTGGACCCTTTACGGGAAGACTTAAACTCATCATTGGTTTGGTCAGCAAGATGATTGATGCTGAGTTTGTATGATTTGTTTCCGGCAAAATTGAAGGATTCAATGTAGGCCACATTGTCTTTGAATATCTGAAAACGTTTTTCCTTCTCTGCATCATCCTTATAGACCTTGCCATATTTTGCCATCCATTGCTCATGTCTTTCGGATAAGGAAACTTCTTCAAGGGTTCGAGACATTGCCTGAGAACTCCATACTACAATTATGAGAAAAAGAGCTACAAGATATTGGATTTTCCCCATGGAAGTCTATTACTCAGTAATGGCTAAGGACTATTGATGATAGATTAAACTTTTTAGATGTATGTTTATGTGAGGCTTAAGTTGATAGTAATGGCTAAATTAAATAGTTTATATAGAAGTGACATGTTGATGCTCTTCATGAGAAATTTCTGATTCTGAATCAGTTTGAAAATTGAAATTGGTTTATTTTTTAGTTACATGGCAAATTTATGTTCCATGAAAGATGATAACTGTGAAGTCAATGAATGTACTACTTTTTGTCTTGTTTATATTTATATTAGAAAACAAAAGATACCCGAAGTGTGTCCGTGGGGTAGTTATTTAAAAAAAAATTACAAAAGGTTCTTAAGTTTGATTTTTCTATGTTTTGAATAATGTTTAATTAACTATTTATTTTAAAGAACAGAAAATGTACCATGATAAAATTTTCATAACCAGACAAAGAATGGTCAAAGGTTTATGAAGAAGAAAGGATCCTTAACATTTTTGTATCTTGTGGGTTGAACATTTTTTTTTTTGAGGGTGGGTTGAACATATTACTAGCAGTTTTTGGTTTGAGATGCCGCAGCTTGCTTTATTTGTGATGGCGAACTTCTCGTACGTGTTATTTTCAACACTTTGCTTGGAAAAAGTGTTGAAAAGCTTAATTAATAACAAACTCAATTAATTTTTTAATTGTTTTTAATTCCAAAACTACCATTTAAATAAAAAGCTTAACCTAAAACTATTATTTACACATCGAATTTTTTTCTCCAACTTTCCATAATTTAATACGTTTTTCAATTCTCTCTTTTACCTTGGGTTTTTATTCACAACTCAACACTTCCAAATCAAAATTTTAAATTATCATTTAATTATATGTGAGAAACATTATTCTCCTTTATCCCAAGTTGTTGACAAGAACCTACGCAGCAATTTTCCGGCACTTCAACTTTCAAAAGCTAAATTTTTATGTTCCGAAAATTCAACTTCCGAAGGTTCAAACTAAAAGGATTTTTAGTTTCAGAAACACAAATTTAGCTCAAATTCCAAAAACATTCAAAGTCACTTAGGGTGTTTTAGCCAAAAAAAGATTATTTTGGGTGTGCAAATATCAGTTGATAGGTGTGCAAAAACTTCCCCATTTCTCAAATTCCTCTCAAACGAAAGGGTTCAAAAGTAAAAAAAAAAAAAAAAACCAAATACAAGAGAGAAACATGAAATATTGTTAGGATTTTGATTTTGTATTCTTAAAAATAGATTAAAGCTCTATTTTCTCCAAATATAGGAAAGAAACCCTTTCACCTCAGTTTACAAGTCATCTGGAGGTTCTCATTGGAACAAATACTGTACCTTATTGCAATAATATAATCCTGACACAAAAATCCTAGGCACATCAAATCAAATTTAAAACGAAAAAAATGTCTTATAAACCATTTTGCAGCTGGTACTCTTGGTACATAGCAATGGCACAGAGGTTACTGAACCCATTTATCATGCAGTCAAAAAATAATACAACAACCTACTGTCAATTGAGTAATACGTTCACCTTAATGGAGGAGTCTGTTAAGATAATATCCCTTCCATTTTCAGCCTTTGGATGATCAAGAGTATTCAATCTAATTCTGATGTGAAGTGGTTTCATGAATACAAGATCTCTCAAATCACCCTTATATTGCAATAGATATTCATTCCATAATTCTCTCTCTCTTTTCCCAGATCTCTTAGAGCTCAAAATGTCAAGTATCCTTGCTGCATGTTTTACCCGGTTGCCATCATTTGAGTTTGGGTCTCTTCTAAGTTTACAATACAATACAGCGTAAACAATAACCTGAGTTAAATGAAAAAGATATTAGTACTGATACTCTGACTTGATGACCAGCACCAAAGTTAATTTGTCATGTGCGTTCAGATTGTTTAATTTTGTCAAAAGCATAATTTAAATGGCAATGGGGCAGTGGTGGATCATAAAGTTCATGACCATTATTTCTTGGGGGTTGATATACCATTTGAGAAATAGTTCAATGGGACTTCTAACAAAATATTGCGTGAGGGGAGGAGTACTTTTGATGAAGAAAAAAACAGAGCACATCAAAGGCATTCATTCCAATTAGGGTATTTTGCTTCTAATCAAATAATATAATGACAGAAATAAGACAAGGTCAAAATAAATAAGTATACCTCACTTGTTCCAGGGCTAGTACATACACCACAGCTGATGCGAACTCCCTCATCTTCTACCACTGACTTTTTATCCAGATTATCGACATCAACAGTCATTTCAGATTCAGGCTTTGGAGCGGCAAGATAATCCAGTTCATCGTACCACTGCTGGGCAGCACCAACCTACACCATGAAGACAAAAATTAGTGCAAAGGTTGAACCAGACTACTTTACTAAATAAAGTTACCATTTGCAAAAGAAACCTTTTCTAAGGAACCTGGAACATCATCCATTCCAGAAATTTCAGTTGCTGCACCTCTTGCTTGACGCCAAATACAGGATTCTTGTAATGGTTCTACAAGCTCAATATCCAAAGGAACATTCACACTCAACTGTATGTCGATCTTGCCTGTGACACATTGCACAAAAGTTCTAGGTCACCAAAAACAATTAATAGTTTTCCATAGCATCACATTGCTGTTGATGATTAAGTTCAAATTTTGAAATTAAAAGATTTAAGAACAGCCCGTGTAATTGATAATCCTCTAGTGAGAGAACTATAACTGATAAGGGATATCATTCTTTATATAACCAACTAAACAATCTCCCAACAGATTCATGCCATGTTTAAATTCAAAAATACCCAATTTTAAAATGTAAAAATTGAAATGACCTGGTAGAAAATCAAAATGCTGTATATGATCAATTGCTGTACCCAAAAGTCCATTTCCACTGCCAAATAGGTAATATGATTTACAAGTTAGTATATTTCACAGGATACAATCTTACATTTTCAACATAATGAATTGAACACAAACAGCAAATTGAGTTTAGGAACATCACTAAAGTGTGAAGAGAAATAGCTTACACGGCATAATATGTTTCCAGAGGGGAATTCAACCAATAAGGTAATCCAAGTATCCCCAAATTACATAACTGGAAGTTTACACAGACCTTAGATTCTTCGTTGACCTTCACAATCCTCTGTCCAACTGGTCAGATACAAAAACTGGTAGTTAATAGTTTCAAAAATTGCAACCACAAAAGAAAGCATTGAATAGCAAGGGAAAAAAGAATGAATACCTGTATCGCAAATGAAAATGTGATTCTGCAAAGTTGTCAGTGAAGATAAAAGATCAGAACGTGGGATGCCCTCCAATAAATTGCCATTATCAGGTTTCTTTGGAAACCAATCACAGGGAATCTGATCTAAGATGGATAAATTTTTCATGATTGGCTGTCCACAGATCTCAAGAATTCTAGAACCTATTTTTCAATAAAAAATAATACAAGAATCAATTAGTTCTAGTTAAATACAAGATTGATTTAACAAGTGACCAAATAACTGATATCAAAGCAAACCTTCCAAAACTTCATTTATCTTCCCCGAACTGAAATCCATGGTCCACAAAGTCTGAAACCTATAAGTAATGACAATCAGTACCAAAGGATGACAGGAATAAACCTTCAACTATGTACAATTAGCATCATCATCTACTATCAATCATAGTCCAAGACAATTTAGTTGATAAGAAAATTTAAAATCTTGCTTCTCTTGAACACATTTTTTTCCATCTTAGTGCTTGAGAAGCAAACTTTAAAACATTAAAATGATGTGGCATTATTCTTTCAAAAATAATACATTTATTCCCCTAAACTTAATGGGCTCCACCATTCAAAAAACGCGACACATGAGCTTCAAAAATCAACATTAAATCCTCTCTCATGTTTGGATTACTATGTAACTCGAAGTTCCTAACTCCTCAGTTAAGTTAGATAGAAGGAGCTTGTGCTATATCATGTGCAATTCTCTTAACTGTTTTCCATCTCTTATAAACATAGAAAGATCAAAATTTGAATCAACAGCAATCTCAATTCTAACTCCCATCTAAAATTTGACCAAATTCCAAGTCAGCAATATTGTGTGAAGGAACCATGTCAAGGTCAAGCACAAAAATAAAATGCACTTTCTTTTCTTCAACCCTACAAGGTATTCAGAAATTTAACATACGGTTATATGAAATGGGTTATCAAATCACCAAGCCAATAATATTTCTTTAGATCTAGCAGATTCAAATTTTAGTGACCTTACAAATCTAGTAGCAAAGGCTGTTCTTACTTTTGTCTGTAACTCTGACCTAATTCAATCATCAATACAATCTACCTTGTATTGATAGCAGCCATTTCTATCACCGCATTACATATTTGAACCTCTTCTCGTATGTTGTGGGGATGGGGGGTGTAAATGATGTTTTACCAAAAAGTTTAAACAATTGAATCATTCACCTGCGGTCTATGATGTAGAGAGTGTCATCAACTGATTTCAAAAGATGCCATGGGAAATATAACGATTTGGAATCAAATACTTCAGATCTTTCCTCGACATTGGTCTCCTCACTGCTTTCTAAACCAAGCTTATTCATGATCCAATTCCATACGCCTCCTCCCTTGCTAGTGACGCTTGCAGGAAAGAGAGTCTCCACTGTTCGTGCTCCCATGTCAGCTTTCCTGATAGCATGGTTCTTAGGATACATGAACCAGAATCAAAGAAATGATAAGGGACAACACTATCAAGAGAAATAAAAATACAAGCATTTTTTCCTGAAGACAATACAGAAATGAGAGAAGAGAGAAGTAGCTATCATCAGGTTCCCACTCCTTCTCTCCTTTGTAAATTTTTAACCGTTAGTAAAAACCACTAGTTCAAAGTCCTACCCCTTTCTGAATTAATGTTAGTCTTAAATGATAAATGCCAAAGCAACAAATCCACATGCATCTCTCAAGCAATAATAGGAGTTTCCACATGTAAAAAAGGTTGAATTTATTTATTAGCAGAAAAGTTAACATTGTGTTTCATACAAACCCTGAAGAATTGGCTCAACAAATCATACAGCAGCTTTGGGAGAGAGCTATGGATAAACATTGAAAGGGATATTGATCTTTGATACTCAAATTGATGTACATAAAGTTTAAATCAAATGTGATGAAGAGATGAGCAGAAATCTGATCTTAATTATTACGTTATTCCAAATGCATACCTCTGAATCCACAAAATATAAGCAATCCTCAGAAGCATGGTAATAAGAACCTGCAGGACGCCTTAGTTTAGCAGATTCAAAATATCCATCCTCAAATCCTGGGGAAGAGCCAATCTAAAGAAGAGACAATGAAAGTAATTATAAAGTTTCAGTTCCATTGTCTTTTTTAAATACTATATATTAAAATTAAATAAAAATTCAATGCTTTATCTTGACAAGGATCCCCTTCATCGACATCTGGATAAGCTTAACATTAGTTAAATAAGGATCCTTTGATTTACAATCTTGTACTCCTTTCTCGATTCTAGATAAGATCTTGATTTTGACTACCTTGAATCTATCTCGTGCTTAAACGCATATTAGAGAGAGAGAGAGAAAGAGAGATCAACATGGGTATCCTACCAGGGAGATACATCATCGACATTGATGTTCAAAGCCATATCGTCTTAACTATCACTAGATAGCATATTAAATTAAGCTAATATAGGACCTAAAATCAAAATGCATATTGAACTGTAATTATTTCATTAATTAGTATACATACACAGTCCATAATCTCTCCATTGCCATCCGATACAATAATCCTATGATGATTGCAATCAGAAAAGAAGAGGCGGTTAGAAGTTTCATCTGCAGAGGCACAACCTGTAAAAAAGGACAAACGATATTGAAACATCAAATTAGTTTCAACATTAAAAGAAAAAAGAAACATGACATATAAGCTATTATTTCTAAAATATTCTAATTACCTGCTACAAAACCAAACTCACTTTTTAACTACTAAATGAGCTAAGACATGATGTTTTGAGTCTTCAAGATTATTAAGTGAATATCCCATTTAGGAAAGGATGAATGGATAAGGCAATAAAAATTGTCCAGAATTAGGATAGGGTTTGAGGAAAAATAGGGTGAATAATCAGTCTACGCAGGCATATATTATAATAATTAATAAGTGCAGTATTCAGACTTGAATATGATAATTTCTGATATTTCATATATTGATAAACTTGTACAATATATATAGATGTAAAAGAGATATCTAAACTATATCTTCCTAAATCTTGAAGATACTAATCTATAATAGAAACCTATATCTGAACCATATCTCTATTTCTAAACTAAATCTTAATAATAATATTCAACACTCCCCCTCAAGCTGGAGCATATATATCTAATGCATCCAGCTTGTTACATATATCTTGTATCCTAGGACCTCGTAAAGACTTGGTTAACATATCTGCAAGTTGATCCCTAGATTGAACAAAGGAAGTCTTGATTACGCCTGAGAGTATCTTTTCTCTGATAAAATGACAGTCGACCTCTATATGTTTGGTCCTCTCATGAAAAATTGGATTTGAGGAAAGATACAAAGCTGATTGGTTATCACAAGCAAGCTCCATAGGTCCTAACTCACAAAACTTCAACTCCTGAAGCAAGTGCTTTAACCAGAGCAATTCGCACGTAGTATTAGTCATAGCACGATACTCTGCTTCTGTACTAGACCTTGCAACAACAGTTTGATTCTTGCTTTTCCAGGAAATTAGATTTCCTCCAATAAGAACACAATAACCTGTAGTGGATCTTCTATCACTAACATCACCTGCCCAGTCTGCATCAGCATATGCAATGACATCAGTATGACCCTTGTCAGTATAGACAAGCCCCTTTCCAGGTGATCCTTTAATGTATTTTAGGATCCGGATGACTGCATTCCAATGACTATCACATGGTGAATTAAGAAACTGACTCACAACGCTAACTGGGAAGGCAATGTCAGGTCTAGTCATTGTAAGATAATTCAATTTCCAAACTAATCTTCTATATCTCCCTGGATCAAGATATGGCTCCCCCTGATTAGGAAGAAGCTTCACATTGGGGTCCATAGGTGTGTCAACAGGTTTACAATCAAGCATTCCAGTTTCCTCTAGAATATCAAGAACATATTTCCTTTGAGAAATAGCAATACCTGCCTTTGATTGTGTCACCTCAATCCCAAGAAAGTATCGTAACTGACCAAGATCTTTAGTTTGAAAGTTCTTGAACAAGTGTTGTTTCAACTCCTCAATACCCTTCTGATCATCACCTGTAATGACAATATCGTCCACATACACGACAAGATAAATGGATTGATTGGATGATGAGCGTTTAAGAAACACAGAATGATCGGCTTCACAACGAATCATGCCAAACTCTTGAATGACTTTGCTAAACTTCCCAAACCAAGCTCGAGGTGACTGCTTTAAACCATATAGAGATTTCTACAACCGGCAAACCTTACCTAACTCCCCCTGAGCAACAAACCCAGGTGGTTGCTCCATATAAATCTCCTCCTCTAAATCACCATGTAAGAAAGCGTTCTTAATATCAAGTTGATACAACGGCCAATGGCGAATGGCAGCAATAGCTAAAAACAAACGAACAGATGCCATCTTAGCAACGGGAGAGAAAGTATCACCATATATCTGAGTGTACCCTTTGGCAACAAGTCGGGCCTTTAAGCGATCCACCTGTCCATCAGGGCCAACCTTAATGGTAAAGACCCATCGACATCCAACTGTAGATTTACTATGAGGAAGTGGAAGAAGTGTCCACGTATGATTGGCTTCCAAGGCAGTCATCTCGTCAATCATAGCTTGTCTCCATCCAGGATGTGAAAGTGCTTCTTGAACTGTTTTAGGAATAGTAACAGAAGACAAGGCAGACACAAAGGAACAATAGGAAGGTGATATGCGATGATAACTTAGGAAGTTATAAATGGGATGAGGATTAACTGTGGAACGATTACCTTTACGAAGAGCAATAGGCTGGTCATCAAGAGGATCAGGGAGGACCGCAGCAGGAGGAGATGTTGGAGCTGGATCTGAATCACGAGTCTCAACTGTAGGAGAAGGTCCTGATATGTCTGATCGTCGTCGCTCATAAGTAATACCAAATCAACGAGAGTAAGCGAGTGGCACAAGTAATACTGGAGATGTAATACCAGGGTCAATAAAATCTTGCGAAGCCACGTCGGATGCTGAGTCAAAGAATGGTTTATCCTCAAAGAAAGTAACATCCGCACTCACATAGAATTGTTGTGTAGTTGGTGAGTAACACCGGTATCCCTTCTGACAGCGAGAGTATCCAAGAAATATACATTTAATAGCTCGTGCAGCCAACTTGTCACATCCAGGGGAAAGATTATGAACAAAGCAGGTAGAGCCAAACACCCGGAGAGGAACAACATAAAGAGTGTCTTGAGGGTGCAAAATACTGTGAGGAACCTTATTACCAAGAACAGCAGATGGCATGCGATTGATTAAATAACATGCAGTAAGAATGGCATCACTCCAAAACTTCAATGGGGTGTTAGCAGTGATTAATAAAGTTCGGGTTGTGTCTACCAAATGACGATGCTTACGTTCAGCCACACCATTTTGTTGTGGTGTATGAGGGCAACTGGATTGATGAATGATGCCATGAGATGCCAAGAATGAAGTAAACTGCGCAGAGAAATATTCTTTTGCATTATCGCTGCGTAAAGCGCGAATAGTCTTTCCAAATTGGTTCTTGATCTCAAAACAAAAAGTCTTAAAAACATCAAATAACTCAGAACGATCTTTCATTAAAAATAACCAAGTATATCTTGAAAAGTCATCAATGAAGGTAACATAATACCTAAATCCTAAAACAGACGTAACACGACTTGGACCCCAAACATCAGAATGAACAAGGTCAAACGGTGATACAGTGGGACTACTAATACTAGATGGAAAGGATGCTCTAACATGCTTTCCAAGTTGACATGACTCACACGCCAATGTCTTCAAGTGAGAAAGCTTCGGAACCATTTGCTTCAACCTTTTAAGACTTGGGTGACCCAACCGACGATGCAAAAGATCAGGAGACTCGGAGACTGCACATAGTGTTGATAGATAAGGTTGCATGTAATAGAGACCACGTGATTCATATCCAACTCCAATCGTCTTCCCGGTACTTCGGTCCTGTATGAGAAAAGAATCAGAAACAAAGGTTATGGAACAATTCAAAGCACGAGTAAGTCGGCTTATGGAAATTAAATTAAAAGGGGAACCAGGTACAAAGAAGACATAATCTAAGGATAAAGAGGAAAGGGGTGAAGCTTGACCAATGCCCTTGACTTGTGCTTTAGATCCATCAGCAAGAGTAACACTATGAGGTGCTTTAGGAGGTGTCAAATTATTGAAAAGGGAAGGATTACCAGCCATATGATCAGAAGCACCAGAATCTAAAATCCACGATCCTGCAGATTGAGAGAGACAAATGGTAGAATTACCAGCATGTGCTACGGTGGCTGAGGAAGAGAATTGTTGAGCTTCCTTAAGTTGAAGAAATTCCTTGTATTCACTAGCAGAAAGACGATGTTCCTCAGATTCGAGCTTTTGTTCAGTAGCATGTACCGGAGATTGAGCAACAGTGGCAGTTTTGCTAAGAAACCCAACTAAGTGGTAGCAACGATCCTGAGTGTGGCTGTCCATATCGCAATAGGAACAATGAAGATTGCTTCTTCCTCTACCACGACCTCCATCTCTACCTCCATATCTACCTCCACGACCTCGACCTCGACCTCGACCAGAGGAGTTAGAGGCCAAAACAGATGACTCGGAAGCGGTGTGAGAATCCATCTCTGGTGGCGGAACCCTAATTAAACGACCAATAAGCTCTGCAACTGTAGGGATAGCAGAATTTGTCAGAGTTTGATTTCGAATAGATTCATAGTCTTTATGGAGGCCATGGAGAACAAGTACCATGAGCATATTATAAATCTTCTTTTTCATCTCCTTTACATCATCATTTTCCAACATCAATTTGACTTCATCACAAAGAGACTGAGCCTTCTTCAGATAGGAGGGCAGGTCAGAATCTGTCATATGAAGAGACGATATACCTCGAGCTGTCTCATAAAGCCTTTGAACATCATTCACATAAAAGGTTTCAGCTGTCTTCCAAATATCATAACAAGTTTTGTAAGTGCGAAAGTGAAACATCAAACTCGGTTCAATCGACTGCCATAACAAGGATACAAGCTGAGCATCAACTTTCTTCCAATCGTCTTTTTTAGAAGCATCAATGTCAGAAACCTTGAAAGAAAGATGGTCAGATAATCCCTGACCAACAAACCAAATGTCAACAGCATCACGCCAACTCAAATAGTTCTTTCCATTAAGCTTTTCCGAGGTAATTTTAGGAGATCCGGAAAAAGCATAAGACACCAAACTCTTCTTCTCTTCAGCCATGAAGAAAAGACGAAAAATACCAAAGAGACAAAGCACAAATAAACAAAATTGGGCAAACGATGGGAGCCGTCAAGGAGGACGTCCAAACAGATGCAAAACAGCACCTAAAAACAAACCAAACCAAACCAAACTTTGCCAACAATGAGAGGTGGCACGAAACAGGGTCAAAACAGAAGACCCACAAACCAAACGTGGCCAAAAGGGAAGGAGGAAGGCCGGACGATCCCTCTGGTGGCGGAAAAACAGCGCGTGGCGGCCTGGAAGGCGGCGTGTGGAACCCACGCGCCTGCGAAGCTGTGGTGCTGTGGCGGCGCGTGGGTGGTCGGACGAAGTTGAAATTTCGTCGGAGAGCAGATTGGCGGCCTCTGGTTCTGATGGCGGTGGTCGTGAAGTCACTTAACCACCGGAAAAACGAGCGGCAGCAGCACAGTGGCTGCTGGAACAACAAACCAGTAAAGAGAGAAAGAAACCTAAAAACCTAGCTCTGGATACCAACTTGAATATGATAATTTCTGATATTTCATATATTGATAAACTTGTACAATATATATAGATGTAAAAGAGATATCTAAACTATATCTTCCTAAATCTTGAAGATACTAATCTATAATAGAAACCTAAGATACTAATCTATAATAGAAACCTATATCTGAACCATATCTCTATTTCTAAAGTAAATCTTAATAATAATATTCAACATTCAGCTTGGAGTCAAGTTTGGGAGTCTCTTCCGTGAAAACAGATCAAACATAGTGACCAACAAGAACAACAAAGCCAACTTAGCCAACTTGAGACCCCCAGAATAGGTCGGGAGACCACTAAATAGTGAGACCCACAAACCAAAAAAGTGGTTACAAACGAACAATGAAGCTCCAGAGAGCAGAACCAACCAAACAACATGGTGAATGGATGACCAGAGGGTGGCGTGCAGATCCCACGCGCTGGTGAGCCTCCGTTAGATAACTGGAGCTTGAGAGTGATTCCTACTATGGCTCACAAAGGAGAAGTTGATAAAGGGGTCTCTAAGACTGATGGCGAAATTCACATTGACTTTCAACAAAGAAAAAAAAAGCGGGCCAACCCCTTATAACAGCGGCTGAACGAAAAACTAGGGTTTGAACCATAATGCTCTGGTATCAGCTTGAAACTAGAAATGTTCTGAACAACTGATTGATACATACTAACTTGAGAATCATACATTACTTGTAGATGACGTTCCCTAGTCTTAGTCAAACTAAAACTAACAGAACAATAACAATAAGGTTAGGATAATGATCCTAATAGAACTATCCCTAGATCTAACATAAAACAATAAGATATATCTCAAAGGTAATGCTTAAATCAAGAAAAAACAATATACAACAGGGAACATTAAAAAATAATGAAGTATTTACACCTGACATCCATTAGCATTAAAACCATAGAAAAGCATAAACATATGTTAGAATTTAAGTTACATCCCACATCACCACAAAACCTTAAGCCACATAAGGCAATGGGTGTGTTTCCTTTAACTTATATACTATTGTACACTTGTTTATTTATACAATGTGGGTGGGACTTCTTTGCGTCAGACTTGAGCTACTCTAATACATGGGTTTGTACTCAAGCAGAATGTCATCCGGTGGTAGACTTCTATTCCTGAGTCTCAGAGGCTTATATGACTTATCTCTCTTTTTTTCCTTTTTTTTGGGATCACGAGCCATTAGGCATTTTCAGCTACATCCACATCACCATAAACCTTAAGGCACTTGGCCAACGCGTGTGTGCGTCCTTTAACTTATATACTATTGTACACTTGTTTATTTATACAATGTGGGACTTCTTTGAGTCACACTTGTGTTATTCAACATTTAAGGTACATAATCAACTTACATAGAGAAACTATGATAATGAGATTACAGTGGAAATTTGATCAAAGTCAATCAATGATCTATTTTAAAAAAAAAAAAAAGGAAACACTATATTTACTGGATATCTCACATATATCTCAACAGTCTTCATTGTAAGGGTTTAGGAGATATTTTCCTAAGATACCGAGTCAAATGGTGGTAAAGGGGGGGGGCGGGGGGGACCATTGATTAAATATAAATTCAGTTAAGCAGTGTAATGCATATATTCCTACTATACTCCATGCCTTCCTTCATAACGCCATTATGCTTCTCAAAAGCAGAAATAGTTCGTGTTTCCTAGTTATAACATTCAATTCACTCCATAACAACCAGTGGAAAATAGATAAAGACACTTTACACTGATATGCATATTCTAATTAATAATATAGTATTTTCAAACGAAAGATAAAGGACTAGAAATTTGATTCCATATGGTTCATTCTCGGGAAATTTACCTAACAACACTATTACAAAATGGAAGACTTACAAAAACAATGTCAATTGATCTCTCAATACCTGGGTAATATAGAAGTAAATTCTGTAGAGGAGAATAAATATATTGATCCTTAGTGACCCCATCTTGCTTCCATGATGTGAATTTCAAGACCTTCCGTAACTTAGAATCATCAATCTGTTGCTTCTGTAACTCCGAAACAGCTACATATGACACCGAAGTCAAATTGTAAACATGCATATATAAAATCTAAGAATAGACATATTATTCATTGTCCGCAATGTTATGCACAGAAAATGTACCATTACCTTGGCATAGAATTTCAAGATCCACGTCCTTCTCATGATAAATTATAGGGCTCCTAAAATTTTTAAATAATATGTAGCACGAACCTTTCATGATCTATACAAATCAAAAGATATATTGTTAATAAATTGCAGATGACAAAACCAAATACGCATGTATCTTAAAAACACTAAAGTAAAAAAATACTCCCTCCTTTCCTTTTTATAAGAACCAAACCACCAATGCACACCCCTTAAGAAATGTAGTTAAAGTACTTTTTAGCATTAAATTTGTTCTCAATTTATATCAACTTTACAAAATTGCCCCAACCCACTTTTTAAAATTTCTATTGATCATTAATGCATTGCATAGTGGAAAGAGAGAGAAAATCCAACTAAATGAGGGTAAGTTTGTCAAAAAATAATTAATGCACTACAAACTTCAAGTTGGTTCTTATAAAAAGGACCAAGATGCATTTCAATTTGACTCTTATAAAAAAGAACGGAGGGAGTAATAAAAAGGCAGATTGTATAAATGAAATGAAAACTGTCAAGGAACAAGCCAACTCTTCTCATAAGTTATTAGATGAAGGTGCATGACTGCTTTTATACCTAACATGCCCCCTTGGTAAGGGCCCTATGGACATGGACAATGGCAAATACACAGACAGAGTTTAACTTACTGTCATCCAAATAGTGGAGTAAGAGTTTCTGATGAAGGTAATTCACCCTCAATTTCGAGAGTTCAGCCCTCTCCACGACCCCAACTACCAACTGATTTCCTAACCTTTCCGCTTTTCCCTCTCTCTATTTTTTATCATCAGGGTAGTTATTTCTATGCTAATTGTTATCTCAACTAACTATGACAGCTAGGACAATATTCGGTTACACTATACAAATCAATTACAGCTAACAACTAACTCTCCTACTCACATTGAGGGCACAGGGTTATTTTCCCCTGCATCACTCCTTCATTTCCTCTCATAGACCCTTGTAATTGAGGATTGAACCTTATATGGTCCTCTTAAAGTTCTTAAAAATTATCTAACAGTTTCCTACAAGTTGCAGCTGCTACATACATTAAGAGTCCAGTTTACCTACAATCCTACATTATACTAAAGAACCTGAGCTTCCTGAAGACCTCAAGCTTCAGCCAGATGATGGGGTGCAATCAACCACAGTTTTCGATAATCAAGTCATCATGGGAAGAAAAAAAGTCAAAGCCAAACAAATTCTGGTGCTGACAATGCAACTTGAGAAGAGAAACTTTTCTCTGCATTTAGCCTTGGGAACAAGGACGGTTTTTCAAGTGGAGGAAGTGATGGGATCCATGAGGCTAATCCATTGGTCATTTGGTCTATAAAACCATTCAAGTCACGTACTTGGAAGGTTTACACTAGGATGCATAAATAAAAATTGCAGTACACTCCAGACTAGTCATCATTGATATGGTGCAACATGCTACATGCCATTATTATCTAGTTTTAAGGACGATGGAGGTGGAGTTGGAAAAAGAGATCTGCCATATCTGATACAGATTGTAATAAGGAAGACATTGACAACCACTAATAGACTAATCTGGGACCAAGGAAATTTTAACAAACAATTAAACAAACAACTTTCATCATGGCAGAAATAGTACTCCATATATGCAACAAATGCTAATGTATTTTAGAAGCTACAACAATAACATCCAAAACCTTTTCCATCAGGAGAAATCAGCTACATGGATCAAACAGCACAATAATGTCATTTCAAGAGCTAATCAAGAGAATTTACCTTACCTGAGGAAATGTCCGCTCAGATAACAAAATAGGAAATGTGATATTTTCTGTCATAAGAAACTGGATTAGGTGCACTCGTTCTGCAGAAGAGTGAATTACTTTTAAACCCATGATATTAATATGAGGGAACCTGCCACCAAAAATATATTCTCATTATTATAAAAAGCCATTGCTACCTGTATCAAGTCTTTAGGTGGAGAGGAAACAATATTCTTCCCATACCTCTTCTGAACCATCTTCAGTTTTTGAAACATATTGCCAGATTCAAAATTCCTAGCAGCAAGAACCAAAAAGATTCCATCACCTTCAAAAATTTGTTTACATTTTCCAGATTGATTTAACCAATAATGATGTGTGCCTGCGATTTCAAATAAAAAAATGAATGGTTTAATAGAGGTAACGTAGAAAGGGTAGCAGTCTTAATTCATGAAATCTTAAATGTAGTAACAAATGCCTAAAAATTGGAACCATGTAATTGCCAGTTTGCAACCAATGTTTAAAAAGTTGGACTGGTTATTGAATCGGTTCACAGTCCATTGCTTCAACTGTAGTTAAACTAAGGCTGAATCAGCAATAAATAATTTTTTTTTGTTACAAGAGGAAAATAAATAAATATATATTTTTAATATGATATGACATATTAAATAGTGAATGAATATCAAAATATTAAGAAATCAACTCAAGTCAAATTTTAAATTTAATATATATTATTATGGTATTATATATCTTATAGTAAGATAAAATGACAAATTAATAATCAATGCTCAATATCTTTATTGGACTATATTTTATTTTTGGTTAAATTTAGAAAAATATGAAAGAAAAAAATATAGAAAACTAATTGATTCAAATCCTGCACCACTGATTCTTTATCTGTGTTGACCAGTTTTAACCCATTTCGACCAGCTCTAGCTGCTTGAGATCAGGCAGTTTTAAGTTTAATGGACCAGGCACTTATTCTAAGTTAACCGATAAGACAAGTCAATCCAGTCCAATTTTAACGACACAATTGCAACAGAGAAAATATTGCACTGACACAACTCAAAACTATAAAGTATAATTGAGAAAATAATGACCACATTCAACTGAAAGCATTAAAAAATAAGAACAACATCGTCGGACAGGACTCCCACTTCAAAGAACATGTGAGGATAATATGCACAAGATTTAAAAGTAACATGAGTAAAAAGAAGTGCAAAAAGAGCAAGAAAATACAGATCACATAACTAAAAATGAAAAGTAGTAGAGTAGCATAATAAATACCTTCAAACTCATTCAGTGAAGCTTTAATGAAAGACAATAGATCAATTTTAGGGGCAGGTTCGCGTGACACGTCAACCATTGTTGAGAACCTAAACAAGGCTGCCAATCAGAAGTCAGGAAACCAAGAAAATCCTAAACTACGAACGATACTTCAAAAATTCAATATTTACAAAGGATAACAGGCTCTGTAGTTTATTATGTTGTATAGCTAGTAGCCCGTTTGGATACGGACTTATCAAAGCTTTTCTACTAGAAAAATGCACTAAATAAGCTTCTCTTTGATTTGCATCCAAATGCCTACTAAGCTGTGCTAGACACCCTGTAGGAAAAAGTTGAATCTTGAAAAGTAATGATTAATTACCTGTGTACATGAAACCCTCTCAGTTGAGTAGCATTAGGAAATGGCTTCTGCCCTGAAGCCATACACATTATAGACAAAGCCACTGACTTTAGAGCTCTGCCAGATTGCTGATAACAATCACCTACAAGGGGTTCAGAAAATTGATACATTGAATTGAAGAGTTACAGAAAGATCATGATGATGCTCTTCTTGTTCTGTGATTTGGGGCTTTGAAGAGGAAACATACCTGGTTGAAGAATGGGTGCTAAAACCCTTGAGATTTCCTTCACACGGCGATACCTCTGAGCCATTTCTCCCTCCCTCTCTCAGTCTCAGTCTCAGTCTCTCTCTCGCTCTCTCTTGGTGGCTGAGTGCGTGTAATGTGGGTTTTAAGGTTTAAGGTGTTTTTTACAAATTTAACCTTGAACTAATTTTAAATTACGAAAATACCATTGGCTCTTGCATAAGACATTTTCCTTCCGGCATTGATCAAGAAAAGTTGAAGTGGGTGCGTCTGAAAAAGGAATTACAGGAACTTCAGGTGATGGAACCAACACAGTGAGAATAGTGATGATGGTATTGGTAAGAATGGTCATGGAGATTATTGCTGGAAGAAAAATCCCTCACAAATAATCCCTCACCCTATGTATAAAGTTTTTTTTCATTAACGAATAACGAATGACATCACTCAGTTGAAAAACGGTTGCATGTCTCTCATAATAAATATATATTTTTCAGCATTCGAGCACGTGCTATTCTTACAATGTTATTTATTGTGTTACCTTAAACTTTTCAATGATATTGATTAGATGTTGTTTTAGGGTTAAGGGGGTTGACCTGTCGAGTCGAACTCACTTTGTCATTCTTAATTACAGCTTTTTAGATATTTTATTTTTAATGTAAAATTTAAAATAAAAGTTGTTTGGCCAAATAAAGTTGGAATTGCTTTTCACTCAATTTCACAATATAGGCTATGTTTGGCATGCAATTTCAGCTGGTTTATAGCTTATTTGACTAGCTTAAAGCTTATTTGACTAGCTTAAAAGCTCTATAAAAGTGTTTGGTGAAGGAGCTTATTTCAGTAGCTTAAAGCTTTAAGCTATAAGCTATCTGAGGTAGCTTATAGCTTAAAGCTTATAGCTTATTGAATTTATTGTCATTTTTATCCTTACGGTTTTATTAAAATTCCACCATATAGGTATTAATGTTAAAATAAAATAAGTAAAAGTTAATATTATATTTTTAAGATGATTTTTTTTGTTCCTTCGGAAAACTATTTTTAAGATGATAAATAAATTGAGTCAAATTAAAATATTTAAAGTTATAATAATTTTAATATTAATATCCTATAGGTGTTAATGTGAAAATAAAGTAATGTTAAATATACAAATAATTATACAAGTATGTCCTTTTATGTCATTTTACAATTTCAGCTTGTTCAACAGCTAATTTTACCAAACACTTTTGTTACAATTACATAGCTTTTCAGCTTTCAGCTTTCAGCTAGCTTATCAACTTTCAGCTATGAGCTAGCTTTTCAGCTATCAGCTAGCTTTTCAGCTTTCATCTAGCTTATCAGCTAAACGTGCCAAACATAGCCTATGTTTGGCATGCCATTTCAGCTAGCTTATAGCTTATTTGACTAGCTTAAAGCTTATTTGACTAGCTTAAAAGCTCTTCAAAAGTGTTTGGTGAAGGAGCTTATTTTAGTAGCTTAAAGCTTTAAGCTATAAGCTATCTCAGGTAGCTTATAGCTTAAAGCTTATAGCTTATTAAATTTATTCTCATTTTTATCCTTATTATTTTATTAAAATTCTACCATTACCCTTATATATTTATAAAAACACTAAACTTATTTTTCCCTCACACTTACGTATGCAGTTTCCGCCACCATTCCCGCCACACCGCTGCGCACCACAAGTATTATAAATATTATATTAATAAAAATAAAAATTATATTTTTAAGATGATATATAACTGTAGCTAATAAAAATATTTAAAGTGATAATAATTTTAATATTAATATCATATTGGTATTAATGTGAAAATAAAGTAATGTTAAATATAAAAATAATTATACAAGTATGTCCTTTTATGTCATTTTACAATTTCAGCTTGTTTAACAGCTAGTTCTACCAAACACTTTTGTTTCAATCACGTAGCTTTTCAGCTTTCAACTATCAGCTTTCAGCTAGCTTATAAGCTTTCAACTATCAGCTAGCTTATAAGCTTTCAGCTAGCTTTTCAGCTTTGAGCTAGCTTATCAGCTAAACATGCCAAACATAGTCATAGGCTTTGTAATTTTGAATTTAAATTTTAAAACATGTCACATCTTTATTCCCACAATTTTCCTAACATATTGTTTGGTTTAAAGGAGGGGAGGGGAGGGAAAGGGAGGGAAGGGATTTTAATACTTATTACGTTTGGTTCATAGGAAGGGAGGGGAGGGAAAATAACTTATTTTTATTTGGTTCATGTGGGGAAGAGATTTTATAATTAAAATTTCTTTTATACCCTTTTATATATTTACTTGAATATAATCCACTGAATTAAATTATATTCTTAGCCCACCCACGAACTTCAAGGTTCAGACCACAGATTTCAACCTTCTGCCTCATCTAGCATTCATCCTAGTTCCTAATTATGTCTTTCTTAATTAGGGAAAGGAATAGACTTGAGAGGAATTTGAGGCAAGATCAAAATTTTCATAAGGAAATTTGGCCAATATGCCTCGTAATCTTCTAGAATCACATCCACCTTTTTTCAAATGAAACAAGAGATGCATAGGTTTTCTTCTGAGATTAAAGACTTAATTGCACTTTTGGTCCCTCATGTTTACCCTTTGTGCGATTATTGTCCTTAAAGTAATAAAATTGCAAAAATCGTCCCTCACTTTGTCAAACGACAGCACTTTTGGTCCCTCATCCATTTTCCGTCTAAATTTTAACAGTTTCCGTAAAAAAAATTAACGTTGTCAGGTTTTCCAAAAATTCTTCATCTTCTTCATAACCTTCCTTTCTCAAACCCAGAAAATAAAAACCGCAGCCATCTCCTTTAAACCACCCTTCCCTCAATCTCTAAAACTTCCTACAACATAGTAAACCCTTAATCACCAACACCATTCTCCCTCTTTAATCTTTATGCATGAATAGCTTTCCCTTCCCCACTGAGAGCCAGAGAAACCGAAATTCAAAAGGGAATTCTTTTCAAGATGACCCAGATATGCAAAACTGGAAATCAACATAAACAAAGACACAAGAAACAATTTTAATTTGCAGAAATGGAAGTTGAAAGGAACAAAACAAAGAAACCCATATATAAATAAAAAGAAAAAAAAAAACAAATCCAACTTGTGGAACAGAGAAGTTTTAACGATTGATGGGGAAACATCCATTGAGTTGCAATCACAAATTTCAGATATATAATCAATGCAGATAAAGAGAAAGGGTAATAATTTCATTCAAATAGTGATACAGGCAATAACTCAGGACCAGTTGGGATCTGAATCTGTTGGCCCATTGCTTCGTCTTCTCCAAATTTGGGAAAGGGTTTAATGGGGTTTGGGTAGGGGTTTGGGTTGGGGTTTCGGGTGGTGGGACATAGGAGAAGATAACAAAATAGGTTTTTGGGGGAGAAGATAAGATTTTGGGAGAAGAAATTCGGCGAAGATTATGATGAAGAAAGAGATGAAGATGAAGATGATTGAGGAAAATAAGGGTTTTAATTTCATTTTCATTTTTTGTTTCTGAAAAAACCGTTAAAATTTTGACGGAATATGGATGGGGGACCAAAAGTGCTGTCGTTTGACAAAGTGAGGGACGTTTTTTGCAATTTTATTACTTTAAGGACGATAACCACACAAAAGGCAAACGTGAGGGACCAAAAGTGCAATTAAGCCGAGATTAAAACAATATCTTTTATTTTTATAGGCAATAAGAATTATATTGAATAGAAGTACAAGGGGTACTTCAACTCAATATAGAAGAGAAAAGATACAGGCTAAGAACTAACATGAACAAAACAAAGAACCTAAAGTGAAATCACACAATCACACACAGATGCAGCGAAATCAAAATAGATTCCAAGCATGCTGGGGCCGACGGTTGGTATGAAGAAAGAAAGGAAACCCTGAGATAAAAAATTGGAATTTTTAGATTTGTGTAGGGTTATTTTTGTCCAAAATTTATTTCCCTTCCTAATTCCCCCACTTTTGGGGGAACAAAAAATTGAGGTTGGAGGGATTTTGCTCCCCCATTTCCCTCCCCTCCCCTCCTAAAGTTTGAACCAAACAAAATTAAATTTTAAAAATCACTCCCCTCCCCTCCCCTCCGTTCTCCTCCAACTAAACAATGCGTAAATCTCCTATTTTTGCATCCACCACTGCCATAAAAAATCCTATGGTTACCTCTACCGACTACCGCCACTAGGTACTCATCAACATTGCTAGCGCTCAACTCCCTCCATCATTACCACCACTCGACACCTTACACCACTTCCACTTTAACAGCTCATACTACTTCAGCCACCTCTAACACCCTAGACCACCATCATTGCTTATAACATTCTATCGATGCATGACATCCTCTATCACCACCAACACCTTGAATCCTACATTACCGCACCGCTGCCGTGTCACTCCCTCCACATCTGCCTTACCAGTTAACCTTTGACCGCTGCCACTATCTAACACCCTTCACCAGTGTCATTACCATGCCCGCAACCACTACCCTACATAATGTTTCATTGTCGCCATCCAACAATCTCCACCACTACTAGTGTCACCTGACACCCGTATTGAAGAGGCGGTGTTCAAAAGGACCACAAGAAATGGTTAAAAATTTCTTGAAAGTGCCTTGCTAATTTGGTCCTTTAGGAAACAAAGTCTAAAGGTCGAGTACATGTCAGCAACAAGCTGTTCACAAATCTTTTTAACTCAAATATCAACTTTTGGAGACTGATCATTAAGGTAGACACATTTTAACCCTGTAATAGACGTGGTAAGTGTTAAAGATACTTCGAAATGCATACCAAGACCAACCAAATTTTGTTACATGAAAGGAAGAAACAAAGACAATCCAATGGAGAATTTAAATTCATTTAACTCTTGACAAAAAATCCCCCAGAAAGGATAGAATTTTAAAAAAGGTCATGAATTGTCTATTGAACTTGATGACTTATTTAGATTGGATAAACATAAGGCACTAAGCACATTCAGACTATTCAGTATATATCAGTCAAAAGTTAAAGTAAAATATACACGTATAAATCATTCATCATCTGATGAACTTAAAGCGGGATCCTCCTTTATGGTAGGTTCTGTGTATGTTTCGGATGCATCAGTAATCTGGACCGAGATAACTGGATCTGTTGCAGAATTTGAAGTTCTTGAAGAAGGTGAATCCGCAACTTTTGTCTCAGCTGCAGACTTGGAAATGAGTCCTTGTGCCTCCATAGCTTCACGCGCCGCTTTTTCCTTTGCCTTTTTGGCTCTGTCCAACACTTCTTCCTGCATATGCATGCATTATATTCTCCAAAAGGTAAAAGACAAGCATCTAATCTAATACATCAACAATGACCCAGACAGTTAGAAAGTAAAAAGTAGGATACAAAAAAGTTGATCAACTTCAAATTGAGAATTTTACAAATGTTCCTAACTTTAAGTTATTTCTAAAACCAATTGATAACTCCCATGGATTCAAAGTTCTATTCAGTTCCAACTTATGGACCGGCAACTTCCATGCATAAGCTATTTAACATATATTTTTTTGTTCTTGATCAGCAATCAAAACTTATCAGACATCATGTTTGAAGCATTGGGCATTGGTTCCCCATAAAAATCCACTCCTCTCCATCCCATATCCATGATTTCCTTTTAGATAATATGATGAAGCCCCCTACACTCCAGAATTCCACTATCGTAATTTCCAACCTCCAATATTCAACTATTTAAAAACTTGCATTTTAATCAATTGTTACTTTTGACTACAACTGACAGTTAGACAAACAGGACAATAAACATTGCTTATCAATTGAAGAAAGGAAAAAAGATAGCTTTTCATTCCCTATGTAAGTAAGTTAGGCCATATTCTTTAGTTATCTTTTCATTTTCAAGGAATATAGTTGTGCTGTACAGCCTCTTATAGCATGTTTGGAAATCCTTCAACAATTGATTCTAGAGTCAAAATCAATTGGCAGGAGTAGCTTATGTAAGTATCTTCCAGGTGCCATAATTGATTATGCAGAAAAAAAAAGATGATCCAAACATGCAATTAGGCCATTTCAGAGTACTAAACTCAACGTATTGTAGCATCTCAATCGGTTCCCACTTTCCAACTCATTTCCCCAATTTCAGTAAGTACTGTATTTTATCAAATGTCATAAGACCACTACTACCATTTAACTTTTAGGCTTCAAAATCACTCTAAATTTATAGCCCAACAGTCTGTCTTTCAAGGGGAGGGGGGGGGGGATTATTCCTGGATTTTAAATTGGATAGGCTACTGTACCTTCTTCAAATACGAAACTGATTGTAGACTAAGTTTTGTTCGTAACTAATGGAATTCAGAGCATTTTTATTCAGATTATTCAAAAACCCCCCATTATCTGTGATGCCATTTTTAAATGAGAAGTATATAGCCTATACCAACTGCTAGAGGGCTTAACTATAGTCTAAATGACAAACTACCACATTCAAAAGACAGCTAGTAATGAAATACAGTTCCAGATAAAATCTTTAAGCAGAGTACAGTTATTCAGATAACAGAATTAGATATCGCATACTGGGAAACAATATTGTTTATGTGGTCCTGAAGCAAACCCACATGAGACAACAGATTGTAGAGTGCTGCTTTACATGATAAACTGCTCCTTACCTGAAAGTCCTGCACTTGCTTCTGTTGTTCAGCTTGCAGCCTTCCAACTGTGCTCAAAAACTCACCAACTGTGGACTCAATGCGCTCATTGAGTGCTTCAGCTACAGCTTTTCCCAAGAAAAATGCATCCAGAACAGTTCTGCTGCTGCTATCACCATCACCTGCATGATCCAATTACTTATTTAGTTCAAAAAAAATCTAATAAAAGAAGCACATAGTCAAACACCCAAAAACAAAAAATCTGGGGATAGAATGTTTTAATTGGACTAATTTGGTCCCCGTAAACTAATTTTTTTGTGTATGAAGTTGCTCTCGCAAATCCAACCCAGGTGCAGTGAAGGCCAAAGGCCTCCCAAGAGTGCGACGGCTAAGAATCGAACTTTCAACCTACGGGTTCAAACAACCACTTTTAACCGGACAAAATAAATCGAGTTTACCATTAAACATTGACAGTTAGACTCGTAGCAACTGTAAGGTTGCTGGCTTGCTGCTATGTGATTTTGCAATTACAGGCTCGAGTCGTGGAATCAGTCTCTTACAAAAATGCAAAGTAAGGGTGCCAGCATTAGATCCACAAAACAGGTCTAGCCCCTGCCTGGACCTCGTGCATAGCGTGAGCGTTATAGCACCAGCCCAGGTTTGCCCTTTTTTTTACCATTAAACATTGAGAAAATCCATTTTACCATTAGGAAATGAGTAAAGCTAAATGAAAATTAAACCATACGATTCAGCAATGTGAAATAATCGAATCCCCCGATACCCCAAAAAATGGATAAATTAATGAATAAAAAAAGAACAACAACCCTGTAACAATTGCAGAACTAGAAGCTGCAACAGTAAGGATGAAAAAGAAATTCAAACAACAGCAACCCATGAACCCAGAACTTGATGATATAATTATAAACCATCTTCATGCAACCCAATAACACATAATTAGTGGCAGCAAGAGACACATAGGAAAAAAAACCTTAAAGAACAAAAAAATTAATCTTGTACCAGAGCCAGGACCACCAGGGCGGAAACTACAGTTGCAGCGAACTCCGGCGTACTGAGAACCCCTTTTGCAGTGAAGTTCAATGCGGGTAGACTTGGAAGAACAAGGAACGGTGATTTTGGAGGGAGAAGAAGAAGCAAAGGTTTTGGGAGAAGAAAAGCATGTGGTAGATGCTGAAGGGGAAAGTGTAGTGTTCATTTTCTCCTCCGAAACTGAAATGAAACAGAATAGAATACACACACACTTTCTTTCTCTTTGCTCTGTCCCTGTTTTGTTGTCAACTACTCAACCCCCACAATATGTACTTGTCCAAAAGATCTGAGCTAGCAAAATAAAAATAAACTAGAAATCTCAACAACAACAACAAAAAACTACTAACACTAAATAAATGATCAAGTTAAAAAAAAAATCAGTTGAATTTTATTTGAAAATATTTATTTTAGATAAACTATGGGTATTTTAATAGGACAAAACTTATGTAGACTTCCATATATATGTTCAGTTTTTACTCTTGTCCAATCAGATTATAACACGTGGATTGAAAAATTATAGTTCGAGAAATAATCACACCTAATTAATGAGTAAGCCGAGTTTTAATTGGTCAACAACACAAACACTACTCGAAAAACCGTTGTAAGAAAAGGAAGAGTCAACCAAAAGAGAATGGACAAGAGTAAGGATCATCCCACTATACACCCGAGGGGAACTACATGCTATGGATGCTAAAATTTGTGCAACACTTGTCTCCTAACATGACATAAAGAAATTACAAGGAAACTAAGTGTCCCCAAAGGATAGCTCAAGTGGTAAGAGCTAGAGTCATAAGGGTTGAGTGGGATGAAGGGTGAAGGGTCCAAGGTTCGAACCTTGAGGATGAATAATTTACTAACATTACTAACAACTAACATTTGCCTATAAAAAAACAAGGAAACTAAGTGCTAAAGTTCTGCAAAAACGCATAATAATCTAATAATAAAAGAATTTTTTAGGTACAATAAATATTTAGAAAGCTAATTTATTTTTCACAATTAATTAAAGGTAATTATTTTTATAAAATATACATTATAGGGTGCTACTATCTTTCTTATGCATATTTGACTCTCAGAATCAATATCATTCCAAAGATCACTTCTTATGAGTTTTCCATGTAAATAAATATTGGGATTACTCCTCAGATTTTACCTTTTTTTATAGTCGTCTTGTCGTGACCCTGATTGTGACAACTAGATTTTAATTCCTAGTATGTAAATAGCGAAAATGTGTATCAAATTTTAGATACTAATGAACAATGAAATATATGACATTTTAAGAAATTATTATTGATATGAGGTATGTATTGAGGTATTGGTAGCAACCCCCAACAAATTATCAAGAGGGTCTAAATTCGCCAATTTGGATTTTTAGGGATGAAAAACGATAAAACAATTTTACAAATGACTAAAAGCAGTAATTTCATGTATTTACAAGGACAAAAACATATTTAAGTATGGAAATCTATGTCACCTTCCTAGTCAGTTTCCGCATCAATTATTTATAATGTGACTCATGTAAAAGCACATTCGTCCAATTTAATAAATCAATTCGGTTGGATGAATGTGCACTGCAAATCGTAATCTTGATTCACAAAGTACCAAATGTTGTTATGAACCGAAAACTATACATGCACTTAACAATTTCCCCGTAACTCTATAGACTAAATATGGAAATTTAGATTTCAGAGGGACTAAAAGCTGAAAATAAATATATTGCAGGAACTACAATTTGGTTATGTTTGACATGTCATTTCAGCTAGCTTATAGCTTATTTGACTAGCTTAAAGCTTATTTGACTAACTTAAAGCTCTATAAAAGTGTTTGGTGAAGGAACTTATTGTAGTAGCTTTAAGCTATAAGCTATCTCAGGTAGCTTATAACTTATTAATAATATTCTCATATTTATCCTTATTATTTTATTAAAATCTCACCTTTAGTTTTACATCTTTTACTAAACCTATTTACTTATCAGTTATTACACTTGTCTCATATATATGCATATTGTTTCCGCACACAAATAATTACTACTTTGAAATAAAATAAATAATTTTATATTATAAATTACAAATTATTTGTTTTATTCTATTTAATTTAATAAAAATATAGAATATTAAATAAGTAAAAATTAATATTATGTTTTTAAGATGATAAATAACTTGAGTGAAATTAAAATATTCAATAATAATTTTAATATTAATAACATATAAGTATTAATGTGAAAATAAAGAATTTGTTAAATATAAAAAGAAATTATACAAATATGTCCTTTTATATGTCATTTTACAATTTCAGTTTGTTCAATAGCTAGTTTTACCAAACACTTTTATTCCAATTACGTAGTTTTTCAGCTTTTAACTATCAACTTTCAGCTAGCTTATCAGCTTTCAGCTTTCAACTAGTTTTTTAGCTATCAGCTATTTCAGCTTTCAGCTACCTTATCAGCTATGTGTGTCAAACATAACATAGCCAAACTACAAACATATTCAAACCTTATAATAGTTCAAATTTAATTAAAACTATCGTGTTCCATTCCAAGCCGCGCGCCTCTCTCTCTATGATGGAAATTTCTCTCCAAAATAAAATTAAAAACACGCTAAGCTGACACAATATTATAATGAGTCAATCATTATTAAAAATGATCATAAAACCTATTCTTCATTTCTTCAGATGATAAATAAATAACAAAGCACTTCTAGAATTAAGCAACTCTTTCTTGTTCTTCTATGTCCTATTAGTATATAACGCTGACCTTTCCTGTTTCTACTCGTTCTTAAAGCCTCCAAATTTGACAGGCAACCAACTTCGTCCTTCTCTCATTCATTCATTCTCCATTTTCTCAGCAATAACAACAACAGAATTAACTACCTTTCCTGTTCTCTGTGCTGCAACAAATTAAACCAACTCACCCTTAACTGCCTTAATTTCCTTGTCTCTGCAACAAATCAAACCAACTCACCCTTACTTCATAATAATAATTATATTCTCTCCTTGCCTGAATCTGTTGATTGATGGGGCAGCAATCTTTGATCTACAGCTTCGTGGCGCGCGGGACGTTGATCCTGGCGGAGTACACAGACTTCAACGGGAACTTCACCAGCATAGCTTTGCAGTGCCTCCAAAAGCTCCCTGCCTCCAACAAGAAGTTCACTTATAACTGTGATGGACACACCTTCAGTTACCTCGTTGACAATGGATTCAGTATTAATCTCTTCTCTTCTTCACCTCTCCTCTTAGTTTCTTCACACCTTTTCTTTTCGTTCGCAATCGCCAGAACTTTATATTAATGAGTTAGTTATGATTTTCGTTGAGCTCAACGTGGCAAAATATGACTAATTCTCCAATGGACGTTGAACTTAACATGTCAAATTCTAGTATCTCTGTTATACCGTTTGTGTTTTAACCAACGCCAAACCAAGCATACCCTTAAAGAAATAGAGCCAAATAATGATGTCTACCCTAAATCAAACCCAAAAAGCAATAAGTACCCAATTCAAACATGAAATATGCACTAAAAAAGTTATGATTTTAATTCTTACATAATGCTTTCCTTTTCCTGTTGAACTTGTTCCATGATTAGTTGGGCTGACTTGTTCTATTAATTTGTAGCTTACTGCGTGGTGGCAGTGGAGTCCTTTGGTCAACAGATTCCAATGGCCTTTCTTGAACGTATCAAGGAGGATTTTACTAAAAAATATGCAGGAGGAAGAGCTTCAACAGCAGCTGCAAAAAGTCTTAACAAAGAATTTGGGTACTTATCTATAAACCTTGCTACATAAAACAACATATGTTACTCTCTACTATTTTTATCATAGATTGAAGTAGCATCAAATTTTCATTTTTTATATATATGCTTTAGGCCAAAGCTGAAGGAGCAAATGCAGTACTGTGTGGAGCATCCAGAGGAGGTTAACAAACTTGCTAAAGTGAAAGCTCAAGTTTCTGAAGTCAAAGAAGTTATGATGGAAAATATTGAAAAGGTATATTATAGCATTACTTTATTTCTCAAAAATGTTACTCTCTCACTCTTGTCAGAGCCTCAGAGGTAACAGTAAATTTGTGATGTTTCATTTGCAGGTTCTTGATCGGGGAGTGAAAATTGATGTTTTGGAGGAGAAAACTGAGAACCTTCGCTCTCAGGTTGGATATGCTTTTATCATTTTCACTTTTGACACAAGCAGCAAAACAAGCAGTATTTTTTTTTTTTGGAAAATTAAAGGAGGAAATAATAAATGAGAAGATTTTGCATTTATATCTTCGGTTGATTATGCCATATGCTGTGAAAACCACAGTAGTTCTAATCAGGAATTTCTCCCCACAACTTACTCAAAATTTGGATTCTTCGGTTCTATGTGGCCATTAGCATGTTTGATTTCACGATTTGTATAGAATTTAATGCACATTTTCAAAATTTAACTTCTGAGTAGAAGAAGTATTTTTCAACATTTTTCATTTTAACTAACTTTGGGCATTGAGCTGATTTGTTATCACGTATTATCATAATTAAAACTTGGTTTTCTCTCAGTAGAATATTTGGTCTTGAAAAAATGTTTAAGTGCTGTAATTGTAATGCCAACTCACAATTGGTATGGCTTTGCAGGCACAGGATTTCAGGCAACAAGGAACCCAGTTAAGGAGAAAAATGTGGTATCAGAACATGAAGATCAAGCTAATAATTCTTGCTATCATAATTGCCTTGATTCTCATTATTGTGCTTTCTGTGTGCAACGGTTTCAATAGTTGAGAAGACTATAATTTTCACTACAAGGGATTTTTTTGTAATATATATTTGCATAGAATAAACACCATATATTTGTTTGTTACACATTCATGGCTTCATCTAGAATATGCAAGGACGGAAATTAGGGTGTTAGGAAGGGAATGTGGATATCGTTGTACTTCACCGTTTTTCATTTCTATGGTTTCTTCACAAACTCTGGATTGTTTCATTTAAAGAATTGTATAGCATGTTCAATTTCATTTGGCACTCTTCTCTGTCTCTCAATAATTTTTCTTTGAAATAGTTTTCTTATACATATAGGCACGTTTTGGTACCATAGTTTCCAAAGGCAAAAACCAATTTGTTTAAATTATAAAAAAGCAAATCAAGCAAAATATATGAAAAGGTGTTTGGTTGAAATGTTTTAAATAAATGATAATGAGGAGACGAGGTTTATTTTTCAAGCAAGCAGTTCAGGGAAAAATATTCATTCTCATAGTAGAGCTGCCCCCCATAAGTAAATCACTTGAATAAAATTGAGATATTTCAGAAAATGCCTACATTTTGTGCTTTACCTTTAGGTCGACTGTGGGAGACATCTCAAATAGGAAAAGGAAGGGATCAAACGCCACACATTATTCAAAATGGCCTCCCACAATTGATAATACATGGGGCTAAGTGAATCGGTAGTAATTTCAGCGATGCTCTTGAAAATATTTAACTGCACAGAATCCAGATTGGCGATATTCTTCCCACAACAATCCCAATCTAAAAATTTCTAAAGAAATCTAGTCACTCACTTTATTACAGAACATACTTCATCAAAGGAGTCACATGAGCCACATATTGCTGACTTGCATCGACGAGCAAACCATAGCCCCTGTTCCATTAGAAAAATTAAACTGTTAGCCTGTTAGGACAAAGTTATTTCAAGCTCTCAAGTTACAAGAGAGTAGGAATGCCCAAATTCACTTTAATATTAAAATATTTTACCAAGCACATATTGATGGGATGCTCTCCAAGTCACTAAGTGAAACTTAAAGGCAATTGTTTCCGATAATGGGCAAGCACATATATGAAAAGATATGCAACTAAGAAAGACAGGGGACTTAATTTTGACAGCTGATATTACAATGGTGTCTTCAAGAGTCACTATACTACCAAAGCAAAAGCATGCAAGCTAGCAAAGAAATACATGTTGAGAAACAAAGAATCACACATTATGCTGAGTGATGAGGTGATAATTCATGGAGCGTTGGAGGTCCCGCAGTGCCAGAGTATGGAAGGCAGCTGCGGCAAATGGACCAAGGATCAAGCCAGTCAAATCACATGATGGTTGACTGACTGCTGGAGGTTGGAGGTCAAAGGATGGACCAGCCTACAGTCGATGGTTAATGAACAAAGAAACTGAAGGAAGAAGGAAAGGATTTATCAGAGCAAAGCAGATTAGAAAGGCAGAGAAAGGGCAGGGGTTTTGTCCACTTTATCCCTATTTTTCTGAAATAAAAATGTTGACGCAGTTAACCTGCAAGTCATGTGAGTCGAGTCACATCAACCTGAGGTCATAGCAGGATGGTTTATTTTAGTCGGTTAAGCCAGGTTGTCATAAGTCACGACTCACTCCATAGCTATAAAACTATGGTACCCCACATTGACCATTAGGAGTTCTGCTGAAACGTCTAAACCAAGTCTAAAATAACCATACAAATAAAATAACCATACAAATCTTGATTGAAAAAGAACAATTGTAGAAATTCAAGCAGCTACTAGCCTGCATGTCAATACTCATTTAATTAACCACCATTCTTAAAGCTATCCAATGATAAGGCCAAGATTAGCACACATAGCATGCATATTGATCCCATCAAGGAGCCAATTGGACCAGTTACAACGACGGCTAAAAGGTTCAAGTATGGGCTATTTCAAGGCATTCAACAAGAGGCAAATTTGTGAAGGTCCAAAGAAGACAAGAGTCAAGACATGCAAGTTTTAAGGCTGGCTGACTATGATTGAAGTTGGCGACTAATTAGGGAATGTCAAGTTGCTGAAATATAAGTCTCGCATACAAAATTAAAAGTTAGTTAAGCATGACTTCAATCTAGATGTAATTAGGAGTTATTATTAACAGATCTGATTAATATTTTTACAAATTTTATTAGTAATTTATATTTTATTTCTTAAATTGTTGAGGATTTGTAAAGTTAATTAATACTTAGTCTTATTTTCTTACAGCTCCTTATGTACTTAATATTATGATATTGAATTTAAATCACTAGAAAAAAAAAGGTCGAGGCTATTCCTAAAGCAAGTCAGAGGTCGGAATTCGATAAAAGCACTTCATGAGATTCATATTCTCTTTGGTTATTTCAAAACTATGAGTTATTCGCTTTCCTTCAGTAGTGTTCATTCTAATTTATCAACCAGCTCTTCCTGTTTAGGTTGCGGCATCAATTACCCATCCATATACTAAGATTCTTTTTAGCAACAAGTAGGGATTTCATCCATTCCTAATACCCAGGTTCTAGCTTTGCTTAAACAACGGGTCATACCTATACTTGGCTCTTCGTTCTTTATAATCAACGGATATAAGTTTCTTAACTTTGTTTTGAAAAGATCTTTGGACGTTTTCTCCCAGGTTCACGTCATCCAATACTCCAGACTTTCAAACATAGATTAGAATGGCCATATGAACAAGGACATACAAGAAAATATAAGATCAAGGACCAATGTGTGTGACAGAAAGATGGAATAGCACTTAGTGGGGAGGAGATTATGGATACTCATCTATGGTGATAGTTTAGTCAGGTGAGAAGACCAGTGAAAGCTCAAATGAGAGAAGTATATTAAATGGTAGGCACTATGATTCAAAAGGGAGGAGACCAAAGAAAGAATTAGAAAAGACCATTTGAAAGTAACTTACTCTGCAGAAAATATCTGAATTTTAAGTGTGCTCGATGTTATCATTTGACTCTTGCAGTTGCAGCTAACCTGCCTACTAATACAAGGTTTAGCTCTAGTTTTAGTATTGATCTAGCATCACTATCAGAGATATCACAACAACCTGTGATTCTTACATTCTTTGAAAAATTATAAAACAAAACATTTTGTTTGGTAAAAGTCCACCCAATACATCCCTGTTTAGCCCTTGCACAACAGATTCATTCATGTTTAATGACCTATTAGTTGATCTGTTTCAAAACGCTTTAATTTTCTCCCTTCAGTCAAGAATTCCCAATGCTTACTCCCACATTTTATTATCATAACATACACAACGTGATTAAACATTGGCAACCTTCCAACATACAAGCATGTGCTCCAATTCATAAAAGCCGATTGAGAAGAGACAATAAAGTAGACATAAGAGAAAGAAACAATTGATTTTTAATTTTAACACATAAAGTTGTAGAAACCACAGAAATGACAGAATTATTCCCTAAATACAACTTGCAAGCAAATTTATGCATTTGAATATGGTAATTTCACATGCATCATAACATAACTTATTAGTGTTACGCTACACTGTTAAAGAAGGCTACTACAAGACCGGAAACCTAACTTTAAGAAGAATACAAACAAAGCAGCAGCATTATTAATGAAATCCTAAATAAATTCACAAAGAACTTGACAAATTAATGGTCAGCTGATCAAGGAGATAAACCTACCTATCCAAACTACCAATGCGCGGTCATAAAATTTACACAACAAATCCAATTTGTCACGTTAACCATGTCCCTCATAAAATAAAACTTCCCAATAATGACTTGTTCTCTGGTTTGAACCCCCCCATCCCTCCAAACAGAAAAAAATAACTAAATAAACTTAACAAGAAAAAAAAACCCAACACAACATGTAATTTGAAACACAGCACAATAACACGAAGTACTCAATGCAGTGTGTGCGTGAAATGTGAATTAAGAGCACATAGAAAATCAATTCTAGCATGCATAAAACCACAAAATGCAAATCAAAAGAATCACTTAACTAGTTGGTGGTGGCGGCGGAAGCGCGGTTGGTGGATAAAGATGAGGAATTAGGTGGAGAGTACACGAGAGCAGCCACCATGGCCCCTGGAAGCAACCCATACCTCGCCAACGCTGCCACTTTGGTAACCAATGGTTTCCCCTTCATGAACGCCATTGATTTCACTTTCAAACAACCGCAAACTCTCTGCTTTTCCAATCACAGAACCCAAAATTAATAATAATACAAAGAAATTACCTCGAGCATCATCGATTCAGCAAAATCAATGTGCCATACGATAGTTATCTGATTCTGAAAACCTCAAATTTTCAAAGGGAAGAACGAAATTGAAGGAGAATGAAAATTAGGGTTTTGAGAAGGTGAAGAAGGGATTGGTACCTGGTTTACTTGATCTTGAGATTTGATCAGTAGCCGAACGCTTCACACAGATCGGTTTTTGATGAACACGGAATTATGGAGAAGACGAGTGAGGTAGCGTGAAAATGAGAAGCAATTTTTTTTTGTTCGAAAGTATTGGGCTTAAACTTGTATTAAATACTTTTGTCTAGGCCCAATGTTATGTGTAAAAGTTTGGGTGAGTTTAGACTCTAGTAACCAGTGTTTTAAAACTCGGCTCGGTCATTGACTCGGTCGAGGTACTGAGTCAATGAGTCACTGGTCGGACCAGTGGGTCACTGAGTGGATTGCTTGACTCGGTGTATAGTTAAATATTTAATAAAAAAATTGACATGATATTATTAAGAGAAATATTTACATGAATATATGCATTCCCCTCACTTACACTACAATTAAATCTAATAACACAGGATTTACATAATCAGAAAAATGAAATTGTGGATGCTATTAAAGTTCTCCATTGAAAATCGTTTTGAATTGCTATAATTTGTTCTAATTGGACTGTGGTTATTTATAATAAAGAGGTAACAAGCATGTGATTTTGACAGTAAAAATGTTATCCATTTAAACGTGTTGGGCTCATGGCCCATTTAATCAAGAAACCCTAATTTCTCTCTTTAGATATTAGCATTACCACTCACCACCAACATCAGACTATTAGAGCCGCACTACACATCTCTCACAAGCTATGATTTTTCTATTGTATGTGTCGATGCCTTGCCTTCTGCAACTACAAGTTATTGTTCCTTCTCTTCATTTAGATTAAACGCCCCACAAATGCTGCGATGATGTCGGTGACCAGAAAATTGTCGCCGGAAAAGACATGGTGGTGATGCAAGCGGATACCAACTTCTAAGAGGCAGAGACAACATAGTTTTTTGTGACTCGTCGGTTCAACCAAAAACCGACCGAGTCACCGATTTTTACATAAACTCGCCGAGTCAAACCGAATCTTACTGGGTTAAATGCACAACCGATCCAGTATGCAACTCGAACCAGTCAGGTGTCCGAGTCTCGATCGAACCGGTCGGACCGGCCGGTTCGAGTCGAGTTTTAAAACACTTGTAGTAACTGTCACAGGTATGAGCATGCCTTCAGGGCCACATATCGCTTACAAGGTACTTACATATTAGTCGTCTTCACAGCTCTCATTTCAGTTTCAGTAGTGAGAATCGAAAACATAGGGCCTGTTTGATTGCAGTTCTAGTTTTCAGTTTTTAAATCAGTTTTCAGAAGAAGAAAACAGTTTGAATGACATGTTTTCCAACATTTAGAAAACTGATATCTGAAAACTAAAAACTGAAAACATCTTTTAGCTGTTTTGGTTTTTTAGTTTTAAAAACTAAAAATGAGAACTGTTTTCAAAAACTGTTTTTGAAAACAGGTTGAAACAAACAGGCTTTCAGTTTTTAAAAACTGAAAACTGCAAACAAACAGGCCCATAATGTTCTAAGAGGAAATGTTCGCTCCTCACGGACTGAGTCAACATGTGAGTAAAAAAATTAACTATTTATAAAAAAGAGAGTTTTTTTTGAACTAACACAAAAGAGAGTCTAATTGTGACACATCATCATTCACTAATCTATCTATTATATCTATCTATATTTTTTTATCTAAGCAAATAATCACCTATGACATACATGAATCCATCAATACTTTATAAACTATAACCTTTTGCAGACTGTCTAATTGCATATTACTACATTGTCTTATTCGATCCACGTTGTTTGTTGCTACTCCTCTAGCAACAATTTCTCTTTCCCAGTGTCTTTCACAAGATCTAAGCTACTATTACCTAAAAAATTATGAAACAGGGAGAACGAAGGTGAATTCTGTGGCCGAGGGTGGCGGAAAAGGAGAGATCTGAGGGCGGATTGGGTGGTAGAGGAGGGGGAGAGGAGGCAGATTGGTTGGCGTTGGTGGAGGGAGAAGGGGGAGGGTGATCATGAGGGTGGCAGAGAATGACAAAGGGAGAGAAAGTGAAGGGAGAGAAGAGGCTTATAAGGAAATAGGATGGAGAAATCAATGAAGATTAGTTTCAACTAGGCCAACAATAACACTCAAACCCGTGAAATGGGTTTGACCCAGTTTACATTAGCATTAATCATAACCAAAGCTAAGTTGACCGGTGAACGTAGCGTCAGCCCCATACACCGCTATTTGTCGGCGGGTGGATGTTAGCTAAGTTTATTCGTAATTTTAGCGTCTGTCGGAATCGACACTAATTGTCAGTAAACTAATGCTAAGTGGTGTTCATCAGTCCGATCGATACTATAATTGAGTTTTGTTTTACGTTTTCCGTCACTTTTGCCGATGGCAAGGCTGACACTATATTTAGGCTAGGGGTGACAAAAATACCCGGACCCCCACAGGTAATTGGACCCGCGAGTCCGGGTTCCTACAAGTAGATGAAATGAGTATTTTAACTATCCGTTTATAATAAATAGGACGGGGCCGGTACCCGTTCATTATTAAAAAAATCATTAAGTTTATATGTGTTATGCCCCCCTCGAATAAATTATAAAACAACACTATTGGAGGCAACAACTTATAAACTGAAACAAGTGTAACCCAAATTATTAAATATGATAATCGCCCCCTTTTGTTTCCATCAATTCTAATTTGTTAGTTTTAATCATCGTGCTCCTTGATGGTGTGTCGTCAGGGCCGGCCTGGGCCCGTGCAAGCAGGCCCACAGCCCAGGGCCTCCAAAAAGAAGGGGCCTCAAAAAAAAATTCGAATACTTTTTACAGCGTTTTTCTTTAAAAGAGCGCTTTAAATAGTCCATCTTTTACAGCGCTTTGTACCGCTGTATACTATTTTACAGCGGCTAGAGGTCCAAAGCGCTGTAAAAGGCCTTTTTTTGGTTTAGTGTACCTATTAAACTTTCTCCAAAAAAAAATTTAGGGGTCCATTTTTATTATTAACCCAGGGCCTCCAAAATATCGGGACCGGCCCTGTGTGTCGTATAACATTTTCAATGATAAAATGGCTATTGTTTAAATTTTCAGATACTTAACAATAAGACTAAAGCTTCGTTTGGTAGAGAAGTGAGAGATAGAGAAGAGAGAGTAGAGAAGAGAGAAGTTGAGAAAAGAAAAATTTGTGAGCAATACAATGGATTTAGAAGTTGTTTGGTATAATGAGGTAGAACAGAGAGAAAAAATTACTTTTAAAAGTTGACAAGACATTTTTATATATAGTGCATGATTGTGGCGGTTATGAAGTCATTTAGTAGAGGTGTGGAACCGCCACAAACAACTTAACAAGGAAAAAGAAAAAGAAAAAGTGTCGTACGTCTGTCGATTTCTTTGCAATTTGCGAAGATTGAATAAAGCATATGGGTCCCGTGGGTTCTTGCTCTCTCTTCTTTGATTTTGATAACCCAAACAAGGGAGGGAACTCCCCTTCTCCCCTATCTCTCTCTTTCCCATCTCTCTCCACAACTCACCCTCCACCAAACACACCCTAATCTCTACACAATCTTGTGCCGAATTTTCTTTTTTCCATTTTAACTTCACACATAGGATTATGCAGTGATTGAGTTTTTTTTTTCCAGTGCTGATGTAGTGATTAAGTTCAGCTTTCACACTATGTTTGTGTGAGGTGAGATGCAAGATATATATATATATATATGCAAGAGAAATATATAAGAGAGATTGATAAAGTATCTTTGTTTGGTTGATGGGTACGGTAGATAAGAGAGAGATGGAGGGTGAGATTATCTCACTTTTTAACTTCTTTGCAAAACGCGACGAAATGAGGCAACTTTTTTTTTTTTTTGTATTCTTGCTGTTAGTGGCGATTAAAACCACCATTATCTGCATTCTCACACATGATTTTTTTTCTTTTGCATTTAAAATTATTATTTTTAATTAAAAGTCAACATTTTCTTTCTCTTCCACATCATTATTTCTCATCTCCTTCCTTTATCTCTACCATATCAAACAACATATAAATTCACTCTATTTCTCATTCATTTCTCTCTACTCAACTTCTTTCTTCTCTACTCTTTTCTCCATCTTTTTTTTCTATCAAACAAAGTGTCAATAAATTACTTCCCTAAGTGCAAGGGCAACTCTGAAGTAAAAAGCCATACCCCATCTACAACCATGAGTTTCAACTTTCAAAGCAAGCACTCAACAAATTTTGCTACAATAGCATTTATAAATGAATGACCAACGGCATAGAACCAAAAATGTAGGACCTCCTTCAACTAGAATGCAGAAAGGATCTATTGATAACCAAAGTACAGTTGTCCCCTAACCACCCCATTAAATCTGTCCCAAAACAGCATTTCCATTGCAAAATCTGACCCAAACTACCAATTGAGAGTACAGCACAGCCTTATTGCGGCAAAAGCACAAATTAACCAAATCAAACACCAAATTTACCATTTAGTAAATTTTTCACACCAGAAAAAAATCAAAAGAAAAATAAGATATGGGTATTAAACGGGTACCCATTTGCTAATTTTTTTTTGTTTTTTTTTTTGTGTCTAACAAGTTAGTGTTCATCACAACTCCAACGTTAACATGAGTTTTGCGTCGGCTTTTGTCATATTAGCCTCCGCTTATGGCTGAAACTATCCTATCAGCACATGTACAATGAAAATGAATTATATTCACACACACACATTGTTGAATAATGAAACCTGAAACTTAGTTTGTCTTTAAAACGATGCCACGCCACAATTTTAGTAAGCAATGGTACACATAGAGACACATCATAATGGTCCTAATCTTCATCAGATCCAACAAGGAGGGAAAGACGATCGAGGAACATTAACAAATTAATGTAGGTACGTAAGTGTGGATTCTAGAGCTTTCATCGAATGTACGTCCCTGCTGTTTCCAGACATTCTTAAATTCTTGTGTCCATGTGATGACAATGATGGCTCTCCAATTTGCACCCACATGAACTCACTACTCGGGATGAAAATATCTCTTCCTTGTCCCAAGTTTCTTAAAATAGGGGTTTTGTGTGTTCATGTTAAATTGTTAACACACGTTGTACATGCTGAAAAGGATATAGCATCTCCATATTAAGCAGGATCAAGCGCAGAAATATTCTTTTTCTCTTCTAACTAGTTTTTAACCCATGCCTTGAACGAGAAATTTATTTTGGATTTTTTTAAAATTTTTGTTGAACAATTAATATCTTTTTTTATTTATTCTATATAGGTATGTGGTTTTTTTTTTGTTTTTTGCACATTTGTGTTGTAGGTGTTGTTTTTTTTGCAAAGTAATGTGTTTAAGGGTCGAAATCACATTTAAATTGACTTATGCACGGAGATTTGCAAACATAAAACGATTTATTGAATATTTAGTAACATGGTCAATATACGATAAAAAAAAGTCAAAATGTTTGAAAGTGACAACTGAGGTCATATCAATTTACCAAAAAAAAAACAAATTGTCTACGTGGGTAAAGACATAAAAGTGAAAGTTTAGCACAATTGCTATTTATTTGTAAACAATCGTAAGAAAATGTTACTAAATTTTGAAACCTTGATCTTTTTCAACATTTCTGCATCTTTACTTCCAACAACTTATGTTATCGAACCATCGTTTGAACGACGTTTAACAGGTGTGTTGGAGTCTTCAACTATAGCTTGAGGTGTGTTTCGTTTACCACTTTTAGTGATCGTTTGCAAAACAAACCTATTTTATAATAGTGATGACCAATGCCTAAAACAAACCTATTTTACAATAGTGATGACCAATACCTAAGTCAGAGATTTTACATTTGAATCGGAAATATAAAAATTTATGATATAAATAACCATTATATAGCAATAAGAGTTTAACATTTCACCTTTGTTTTGAATTTTGAAATTATTTGTGGATCCTTGCAAATTTTCAAGACTTTAAATGCTGATTTAAACCACCTTCCGCATCTATCCTTCCCTTCAACCTTTAAAAGGAATTCCTTGGGCACTAAGTCAACAATTTCTTTTGGGGGTGTTCCATGCAGCCGATTTAGATTGCATTTAAATTAAAATGAAAACATTAATATATTATGAATTAAGTGAGTGATGAATATGAACCTTTTTTTTTTACATGACTATGTTCACCTTTTCCATTTTTTCCAATATTTCGTTGCCTTTTTTGTTCATCAGATAACAACCTTCGCGATAAAAAACGATAAAAGTTGCTAATCCAGTATTATCAGCACATTAAACAACAGTTTGTACCTGATGTAACTATTGATAATTAAATAAATTGAATATTTTACAAATTAATTTATTTATGCAATTAGAAGTTTACCGTATGGTAGGAGTGATATGCTTGTTACATTTTTCACAATAATATTGTGCTCCGTCGGAGTATGCTGCTGAGTGACATTCATAGTCATGGTAATATCAATCATTTGTGCTATCAATTTCCTTAATCGCGACATATATAATGAAAGAATATTGTAAGCTGTAGAAATGAATAAAATGAAAAAAAAATTGTAGTTACATCTAATTGTTAGATTAACAGTGATAATAGCATTTTTAAATGTACATACTTAGTAACATGTTTTTTTTAAATGGGAAATGATTGTACTTGATTTTGTTGTTATGTTTTTAGATAGTAATTAATTTATAGAAAAAGTAATTAAATTGGTATAGTGTAAACTCTATTTTTTTAAAAAGAGGGATTATTGTGTCTACTGTTTTTATAACTGAATAAAAAACACACTATTTAAGATCCATTAAATACGTTTATATAAGAGTTTTATATTTATTAAATGATAATTAATATACTCGTTAAAAGACCTTTAAGTAGCTAAACTTTTTTATTTCCTTTTTAAGTACGGCATTTATTTTTAAAGAATTTATTTTAAATTGATTAAAATTTAAGTTTTTAAAAAATATTAAATAAGTGTTCGAGCATTTTTTTTGCAAAAAAATAAAATCGTTTTTTTAAGAATTGAATATAGTAGCTGTTGTTTTAACTGTTGACTATAAATTAATTTTTTTTAAAAATTTTAAAAACTTGTATCAAAATCTTTTTTTTCCTATTATAACGTTATGAATTTAAAGCAATTAAACTCAATGAAAGAGTATAAGAGTTTATGGTCTAATTAATTGATATTTTATCCCATTATTAATGTGTTATTAATTTTCTATAATAGGTGATTATTAATTTAATTTAACAAGTATTTAATTTTGTAGTTAGTGTTTAAAAATCTATATCCCCATGAATTTTGTATTTAAAACGCATTTTTGTTTAGTATAATCCTAACATTATATGTTTATTTACTAATTTAACAATTTATTCATTAATACTAATTTAATAATATAATAGGTAATGATTTATTTAATTAAAACGTTGAATGAAAATCAGTGTCTGCTTTTTTTTTAATCCAAATGCAATGTCTAATAAAATAAATTAAAAGTGATGAGAACTTACCGATCTGCAAGTAACCAAATTTTTAATCTATCCTTGCGTTTGGGAAAAACGTCAGGAACTCATCTTCTTCAGTAAAATTTAATCTTTCAATCACAACGTTCATTACTTGAGTATGAACTGCGTCACACTCAAATAATCTGCGAAGAAACAAAAATTATGTTATTATATGTCATCTAAATTTGTTCAAAGTAATATGAAATCCACAGTACATATATACCTTTCTCTATAGGACACTGCTTGTAGAATGTCATGATTGAACATTACTTTAGTGCAGTTTAACCTAGCAGTTAGCTTATATTCCCCTGAAAAAAATTAGCGATCAATTGTAAGTTTAAGTTTGAACATGTTGATTTATTATATAGAAGTTTGTGTTTGTTTGTTACTCAAAATAATGAAATGTACCTTGATGAATTGTTACTACTCCCAACAATATGATAATAACGTGTTTGTTGTCTTCTGAATTTAGAAGTGCATCTAGTTCGTCGACAAATTGGTCGTATAAAAAACATTTAATTTTTTTGCTTGAAAAAAATTAAATAAAAGTTGTTAATTTTCTTCCGTAGGAATTTAGAGAAATTAATAATATTAATTTGTTATTGATAAAAGAAAACTTACCCTTGAGATTCAATTTCAATGTCTCTGCTCTTCGTATTGACTCTATTCCGCTCAAATCGTTGTAATTTCCGACATGCGTTACTTCGCCCATAACATCTATTTTAAAGGTAATGTCAATACATGTTTGTGTTGATGTATATGAAATTATTTAAATGAAGGTCTTTACATACCAACTAAGAACCGCTCGTCAAAGTCAGGATTTAGAATTTCATGACGTTGTCAAATATCATATCACGCACAAGAAACACATCTTTATTATATTGAATCATTCTTGTTCTACTCTGCAAGTGTATCTTGTAGATATGCCTAGATGCACTAAGTCCTTGAAAATTATGCCATACCATAAATTTTCAAGACGATATACCAAACCTTCAGTGATTCTGTTGGCAAAACGTTCGTGAAGGTTACGCCTACACTCTGCATGAATTGTTTGACCTTAGAATTGAAGGAGTTTCATATGAATTTATGTCTGTGAAAATCGACATAAGGATTTGTTGAGTTATGGACTATCCCAGCTGAGTTGAGTTCCCAAAACATTGATGGACTCACTTTTTGTAGGCACTCCAGTTCGTAGGAAAATGGACACTTTTTGTAGGCACTTCATTTCGTGGGAACTTAACTTCTGTAAATATGGCTGTAAGCGAGCCAATGACATCTGGAAAAAATTATATTTGTCAGAATAACAAAAAACATAATTTTTCGTATACTGATGAAAGAATCACATAAAATACTTACCAACCAAAATTTGTTGGTCAAATGAAGGGCTTAATATCTCTTCAAAATCAGCAATAATTAGGTTAGTCTTTATTTACACATGGATATAACATTAATTGATTAATAAGCATAGACTAATTATGCATTTAATTAATCACTATAGAAAAGTTTTTTGTTGATTAATTATGTATTAGTAGTTATTGTTTTTATCATTGACTAATTATGATTATTTTTAAATGTTTAAAAACGTATTTTTTACTTATAAAAGAAAATTAATAATTATTATTTTTAGTTGCTGGTTGTAGAAAACGTTGTTTTTTCAAAAACGAAGAAAACTCGATTTACGTCATTAATTTTTTTGTATAAGGAAATTTAAGGAAATAAGTAATTAATTTGGAATACTAGTTTCCCTAAATAGATAGGTAATGAATTAAAAAAGTAATTATTAATTTTTTTTAAAGGGATTTTTTAAAACAAAATCTAATATAGCATTTATTCCATATAGCATTTAATGTCTTGTATGAGTTGACTACAAATTAATATAATTAAGTGGTTTATATAAGGAAATTGAAGAAAATACATAATTAATTTTGAATAGTAATTTCCTGAAATAGATAGCTTATGAATTTAAAAAGTAATTAATTATTTTGAACGTTTTTTTTCATTTTAAAAATGGTAATTATTTTAAAACAACGAAAACGGGATTCACGTCATTAATTTTTTTATACAAGTAAGTTTAAGGAAATAATCAATTAATTTCGAATAATTATTTCCTTAAATAAATAGTCAATGTATTAAAATGCAATTAATTATTTTAAATGAGGTTTTAAAAAAAACGAATATAGCATTTATTCCATATAACATTTAATGTCTTTTATGAGTTACCTACAAATTAATATAATTAAGTGGTTTATATAAGGAAATTGAAGGAAATAGATAATTAATTTCGAATAATGATTTCCTTAAATAGATGGCTTATGAATTTAAAAAGTAATTAATTATTTAAAACATTTTTTTCATTTCAAAAATGGAAATTATTTAAAAACAAAGAAAACAGGATTCACGTCATTAATGTTTTAATATAAGGAATTAGAAGGAATTAATCAATTAATATCGAATAATAATTTCCTGAAATAAATAGTCAATGCATTAAAATGTAATTAATTCTTTTAAATGGTATTTTAAAAAAATGAATATAGCATTTATTCCATATAGCATTTAATGTCTTTTCTGAGTTGACTACAAATTAATATAATTAAGTGGTTTATATAAGGAAATTGAAGGAAATAAATAATTAATTTCGAAAATTAATTTACTTAAATAGATTGCTAATGAATTTAAAAAGTAATTAATTATTTAAAACGTTTTTGTTTTCATTTTAAAAATGGAAATTATTTTAAAACAAAGAAAATGTGATTCACATCATTAATTTTTTATATAAGGAATTAAAAGGAATTAATCAATTAATTTCAAATAATAATTTCCTTAAATAAATAGTCAATGCATTAAAATGTAATTAATTATGTTAAATGTGTTTTTTTTAAACGAATATAGCATTTATTCCATATAGCATTTAATGTATTTTATGAGTTGACTACAAATTAATATAATTAAGTGGTTTATATAAGGAATATGAAGAAAATAAATAATTAATTTCGAATAGTAATTTCCTTAAATAGATAGCTAATGAATTTTATAAGTAATTCCTATTTAAATCATTTTTTTCATTTTAAAAATGGAAATTATTTTAAAACAAAGAAAACGAGATTCACGTCATTAATTTTTTTAGATAAGGAAATAATTAATTAATTTCGAATAATAATTTCGTTAAATAAATTGTCAATGCATTAAAATGTAAATAATTCTTTTTAATGAGTTTTTTTTTTTAAGTTCTCGAAATAAACATTAATTCCATATAGTATTTAATATCTATTATGAGTTAACTAGAAATTAATATAATTAAGTGGTTTATATAAGGAAATTGAAGGAAATAAATAAATAATTTTGAAAATTAATTTACTTAAATAGATAGCTAATGAATTTAAAAAGTAATTAATTATTTAAAATGTTTTTTTCATTTTAAAATGGAAATTATTTTAAACAAAAAAACGTGATTCACATCATTAATTTTTTATATAAGGAATTAAAAGGAATTAATCAATTAATTCCGAATGATAATTTCCTTAAATAAACAGTCAATGCATTAAAATGTAAATAATTATTTTAAATGTGGTTTAAAAAAAACGAATATATCATTTATTCCATATAGCATTTAATGTCTTTTATGAGTTGACTACAAATTAATATAATTAAGTGGTTTATATATAAGAAAATTGAAGAAAATAAATAATTAATTTCGAATGGTAATTTCCTTTAATAGATAGCTAATGAACAACGGTTTTTAACAAAGGTAATTAACAACGGTTTTTATTTTTAAAAAGGAAAAGTTTTTTTATATATAAATTTGAAAAAAAAATTAAGAATGAAAAAAATAACGAATAAACTTTATATGACATCTTTTTATTTTATATATATTCGAATATAAATTTAAGATGACGTCTGTTTCTATTACTGGAAAAAATAAACATTATACTACAAAGGAATTTGTAATTACCTATAACAATTAATCTTGTACTTTATTGTTGAAATGAATTTTATTCGATAAATAAAGTAAATCATGAGAACAATCCTCTCATGTAGATTGAATTGAGAAAAACAAAACAACGAAAAGATACCCAAGACAAAACAACAACCGATTAAATTTTGAAATGAATAACAACTGACTAAATATTTCCATAAACCACCTTAACTTCAATAATTCTATTTGCTATTTTTTCAAACCTAAAATAAACTATGTCACCGGCACTAATTTCCATTATTTTGCATAATTTTCTCCAACCAGATCCTATACGCGCATCAGTAGGTTTTGACGAAAGCACGTTGCAGGGGATGTCGTCTATCACACCAGTATGAAGTTGAACTGGAGATGTTCCAAAACTTAAAAAGAATGGAACGATTTGAGAAGGTAATAGCTGGGAAAAAAAAAGTGCGAATCAATTATGAAATTTTAAAAACCATAATAAGACACATTGAAGTTAAAAAAATTAAAAGTATACGAAAATTAAACTAACCAAGCGACATTCACCATTCTGATGGTGAAATTCAATTGTGCTATGAACACTCACAGGATCAATAATAATAATATACCCTTGATCCATATCCGTGAAATTGTTAATTTCCGCGTTTATAGGTCTAATGACACCATAATCCTGTAAAAAAATTGTTGAAAGGGAATGAGGAGAAACGCATATTAGGGTTAGTAATACATGAATTTTGAAGGATTGAGATTAGATTACAATAAAACACACTAAATACTTGAAAAATTGATTTCAGAGGAGAAAAAGTACATACCTTTGTATAGTCATGAAGAACCACAAAAGGAGATCTTGAAGCCATGTAGAAATGCTCAATAAATACAAAACGCACGAGATGGTTGAAGAAGCAGTATAGGTTAAGGAGAAATCCAAACAATGGAGAGATGAAAGAAGAATAAGAGTCTTATATAAGCTTTTAAATATAGAGGAGTGTAGGTTAATGAGAAGGGTGTATATTAAGAGGAAAGGAGGAATGATTGCCATGTAGGATTTTAAGAGGAAAGGAGGCTAATCATGAGATGTCACGTAGGCGATGATTGGACTAGAAAAACCCCTGAATGCATATATTATGGATTTCTAAACAAAAATATTTTCTTCTATGCAGGTGTGTTCACCAAAAATATTTTAAGTGTTGAATAAGATTGTCTTGATCTACTTTCAAAACTCTTACCTTAAACTAATCATAATTTTGATATTTTGTATGGACAATTATACGATGGATCATATTAACTTATCTATTTCATGTTCTTTTAGTTCTTCTCAGAATCTAGATCGTTTTGCTTGTCGTGTTCGGTGGCGGAGTTCGGCCGTGGCTTGGCCTGAGAGAATGGAGGTGCTGGTCTCAAGCGTAGGGGAAGTACTTGCAAAAGACACTTTGACGCTAAAATCAATGAATGAGGAAAGAGGGAACCATGAGTATAAGAAGAACTAAAAAATGCTAAGAATGAATAGAATGTTATGTAGAACGAGAGAACCTGTATTTATAGGCTTAGTATTTATGTTCGGAGTCCCCTACAAATGTGTGGGAAGTCCTTTAAGTGGAGCTTCAGAGCGCATAGTCGAGTTGGTTCATCGTGCTTAAGTAGATATCTTGGCCGTTTGCTAGGTCGGTCGGTCACTTTTCCTGTTGAGACGGGTGGTCCGTTCCTAAACCAGGTTGTGTTGGTCGGCCATGTGGTGTATGCTTAGGGGCATAACCGTGTGTGTCGATTGCAACGCTGACGGGTCGTATGGCTTTTAGAGCCAACCAGAACACTTTTTTGGGCTAATGATGTTTGGATTACAACCCAAATCCTTGCTCACCAATGCGAACATCTTGTAGGAATAAATTCTCAAAAGATTGACATTGCAATGTAATCAAACAAATAAATTAAGAACCAAGCTTGCTCACTCAAGCTAACACAAGTATCTAACACACTAAAGGTCATACAAAAACTCCAAACAACAAGATTCAACAATCTGTAGCTTCTAGGTAAGTCAATATTGTGTCTTCAGCTGCACCAAATGATGTCAAGTTGACATCACTGAAAAGACATAAAGGAGGGAAGATTCGATATAGACCATACAAACATTGAAAAAATAAAGGACGGGGAAGGAATGATGGCAGCAATGACGGTCATGGTAGTGGTTGAGGTGGCACGAAGGTGGCGGTAGAGGCAACAGTGGCGGCGAGGACGAAGGCGGAGGAGTTTATTGGCGGCCACAGAGATGGGGAAGGGAAGAAAGAAACCAAACCCACACTAAAAAGAAAAAAAATACTCGCTTATTTAAATAAAGCAAAGCCACCTATTATGGTAAAAAAACTCACTTGTTATGGAGAGAAACACTCCAATGAAAAAGGAGAAGTCTCTCTAAGAGAATGAGAATTCCCAAAGGGAGATATAATCCCCAAATCGGGTGGCGGCTGCATAATATTGTTTTCCTCTCACTGCCTGGGTATTGAAGAACGCAAGTTGAATGAGTTATGAAATTGTAAGAGAGTTCATGTTTTTTCTACTAACATTTAATACATGTTATTTTTTTTGTCCTTTAGTCACCAGTCTGCACGGAGGAAAGAAGCCCCACACGACTAATCTGGCTCGGAATATGGTAGCGATGTCCCTGACCATACCATAAGCTATTTATGTGCTAAAATGAAAATGCAAAAAAAAAAACTAATTTAACTTGTGAAATAGATTTTTTTTTGTTGCAAAGTAGACAAAAACTAAGAATATAATCTCCAATTGACGGCACATATAAGCTGAGGGCTCACAAACATACAAGTGCATGGCTATGAATCATGCCACATAGGTTGAATTTCCTCATTCAATCTCGTCCTTAACCTTACTACATACGTATTGCTATATATGACATAAGCTCCATATCACTTAGAATCATAAGCCAACAATTAAGGCAACAACCATTCCCCACTCACTCCCTTCATTCCCTTGTCTCTCCTTCTCCCTTAAATTAACACCAATTTTCTTCGTCTCATCTCACCAAAGGCCTCAAACGCTTGAGAATTGAAGAATATATCTTACCAGACAGCTTGTAAAGATATAAGAGCTGCATAGGACCTCTCTATTTGACTAACACAGTCATAAGAGAAAAGACCCTCATTCAAAAAATAGTATATATAAGTTGCATAGAGCATCCACAGTAGACATGCAGGTATATATATGGTTATGTAATGATATGAAATTCTCATATTCAAACACATCATGACACTAAGTACTTCCATATCTCATACATTTCCTTTTATCTTTTGCTTATTCACAATACATTATGTATTACATCTATCACTTTTATAATTTTTTTATCCTTCTTATTTGGGATGTTTGCACCCTAATTAGTTCTCCAACAACCATTTTCCAATTCCATATGATGGTTGTAATCCGAAGCTGCATTATTATTTACATGAAGGCTGATAGCTCTTTTGTTGCACCATTAACAGATTCTTCAACGGCTCACTAAAGGGGTACATGAACAAGACAGAGAGATCTGGACCTTTAGTCCTTCCACCAATACAGTTACCAGAGGTAATTAAGAGCAACTCTTATTTATGCACTATTTAGCATTGTGGATCTCAACATCATTCAATTAGCATATGAACTGAACAATTTCAATGCATAATATATATACCTTTTTTTATGACATTGTTTCAGATATAAACATACCTAAGCATCACAGAACAAGGAGAATAGTATGGAGCAAACTTCGATTAAAGAAGTTGAAGCTGTTTACATTCATGTGCGGATCAAAAGACATTCCAAAGGCCTGCATTTGCAGGACCCCCGACTTATACGGATTAGGAAACTTGAGAAATACTAAAAGGACAGATTCTGCTGCTGCTAATGTAGGAAAGAAGGTTTTGCCCGTAACTGAAGCATCATTCTCTAGAACAACAGAAAGAAATGAGTTTGTCACAGCAGAAGCTAAGGATCAAGTTAAAGAGGATAAAAAGAAAGCAATTTCAAGAATGAAAGAGCTACTTGGTCTGGTTTCTGCTGCCAAAAAAGATAAAAGAGGAAAATTCAATGAACAAAAGGTAAACTTATTTTAACAACTTCAAAAGCCCTTCACTATTTTTCTATCCACGGAGAGAAGAGTGATTATACATTGACATATACACATTTCGCCAGACACCCTTAGTACATATGACAGCTGGCCGGGGTTTTTAACCTTCGCAACATGTTGTGGCTGTTAAAAACTACCACTAATTTGAATGTCCAAGTGGTGTCTGGTAAAATGGTATGTCTGCGAATCGTTTTCCTTGAGAGGATAGCACATTCACTCCACAAAGGGTAGATCATGTAAGATATATATTAAACAAGAAATGAAGTAAAAAAGAAGCCAATGATCAGAAGAGATTATAATAAAATTAGATGGTCACCAAATTTTTACCATGTTTTACAGTTTCAAAGACAAGGAAACATAAGGGCAACTCCAGAAGATTATCAACTTTGCAGTGAGTCACCCAAGATCGAATTCACATGGGATGAGGAAATTCAGTCCATTACTTCTTCTGTCTACTCAGTTATCTCATCAATAGCTTCTTTGTCTAAGAGTGGACAAGCCCAGATTGCACACTCGCCAATTCATATCTCTTGTAGGAAAGAAAACTGGATCACAACAGACTCTGAATGTAAGCCTTCTTGTGTCCCTCAAATTTTTTTACAATATTACTTTTTTGCCATCGTGTGCTTGAATTGAAGTCCTTATACATAAGGCCTTAAACTCATAAGCAGTTTGTGCATGCATATAAATATATACATAAACATTTTCTGGACTTTTGTCAAAAAAAAAAAATTCTCTGCACATTCAATGGGCATATGATTCATTGGTCATTTTAAACCGTCACAAAAAATAAATATTAAAAACCATCAATAAAATATATGCCAATTGAATATTTATCAAAAAAGTGAATGTCTATTTATCATCATTACCTGTATATAATAGTTGGATTAAACAATCAAAAGTACAAAATATATTCAAATAATAATATTCAAAAAAATTCAATGAACCGTTGATTTATGTGGTACATGTTTGACTTTCATTATGCAATAACTTGTGTTCGAATCTTTTGAATGGAAAAAAAAAAACATCCGCTAGCAAAGCTATTCCCATTAGAATTTAGATATTTCCGGCTCAAACATAATTACCTTCTAATTCTAATATGTATTACACCAAAATGAAATAATAATCAAAATCAAAATTCAAGTTGAACTTGTTTAAATATTATAATCTTCCGTTTTTTGATTGACTATGTTTCCGAGAACTATTCTTAAGCCTTTTACTAATATAAGTACTTTGACTAACTCTTTCTTTATCATACTTTTGGTTGGATCCGCAGTTGTGGTGTTGGAACTAAAGACGTGTGTCTAAGGAAGTTGGCACTGTATCATTTCATGGATGGTGAATCGTGTAGCAGACAGTCCAGTTCACTAGTTAATGCTCAATGGGTTTTGTGCATACATTTTGTATTGCAGAGACGGGACAGCTAGAGAAATAAATGTATAGAATTAGATCATGGCCAGGCTTATTTTCTCTTGTGTGCATTCTCTTTTTAGTTTATACATAGATGACAATTGAGATCTATCTAGGACCTTATTTAAATTACCAATTACTCCATACCATATGTAACTTATAGGGGCAATGCCTCATGTAAAATCTCTTGTAATCCTTCAAAAGTCCATAACCGATGCTTTTCCCTAACAGTCATACCACCAAATCCAGTTAATGACTCTGTCCACGCATTGCAGAGCTCATTCATAGCCTCCTTCTTCACCCTGATTTGAGGTAGTAGCCTATTTCCATTCAGATAGTGTGAAGGTATGAAAAACGATAGAAATGGGGGGTTTGAATAGCGTTTTCAGAATAAAAACTTCCCACTTAAGATTTTATCAAATTTTTCGAAACACAAGTAAAGTGCTTAAGATAAGAGATGAGAAAAGCACACAAGGATTTTATCCTGGTTCACTTGATGAATCACTCAAGCTAGTCCAGTCCACCCGTGAAGGTGATTTCTTCCTTCTTAGAATGAAGACAATTCACTAATCAGAGATTTGTTACAACTGCACTTGAAACCTACAAGTGACTAACAATACACTGACTTAGCTCACACTAAGATTCACTCTCTTAGTCTTCTCTAGGATCCGATCAACCTTGATCTCCTAAAGGTAAACTAAACAACTGTTTAAAGAATATTGTTTACAAAGAAATTGCTTCTTAAAAGCTTGTAGTAAACACAATGAATTCGATGAAGAAAGATTGCTTAGAAGATTTGAATATTGCTTGCACGTATTAGTTTCTTCCCAACCGCATCTTTCAGTCTTCAGCCTCTATATATACTCCAAGGATTAGGGTTTGAACATTGCACGGGAATGCTACCGTTGGAGGGCAGATATGGGATTTCCAGCTTCTGCTGTGGCTGAGAATGTTAGGTTAGGTCGTCAGGATAGTACACTTGCTTTTGTACTTTGGATAGTGACGTGACCTTTAACCTTGTTGACTTCTGATCAGAGGAATGCTTCGTGTTGAAACTTGTGAAGCTTGTTGATCAGAGTCAGAGGGAAGCATGGATCCTCTAACCGTTGTACCTTCTGATTCTGAACTCAGAGAAGAAGTACTTAGTCTTCAGAGCCAGTTTGCTTCTGGACTTCAGAGTCTCCACTTATCAGCTTCTGGATCTTCAGAGTCTTCTACACCATCAGAACTTCTGAACCTTCAGAGTGTCTGGGTTATCAGAACGTCTGGATCTTCAGAACTTCAAGTGAGCTGAGTCCATATCAGAGCTTGATTAACTTCAGATCTTCTGAAGCTTTTCTACTGTTCAGATTGAACATAGAGATTGCGAAAGCGTTTCTAGGGTCACTCTATAAGCAAAGTGCTTCTGATTTGTGTGAGATTATATTAAGGTCAGAGCCTGTTAAGAGCACACTCAGAAAACACGTTAGAGTACCATAATTGTTCATACTAAAATGTTAACTTGTAATCATCAAAACATAGAGTTGTACTACACGATCAAAACTTGATCTTACATAGTGCACCTTCATCTTTCCTTCCTTGACCATGTTCCTTCTCTCCTTCACTCATGGTGATCTTCTCCCTCCCATAAGCTTGTCACGAAAGGAGAGGGAGGATGTCTCAACCCCTCCTATTTCGTCGGACGACACAATCGGCGACGACTTAAATGACGACAGGGAAACCTTTTCTCAGAGAACATGAAACTTTGTTCGCAATTCATTGAAGTCACTAAATTCAAGATGATCACCGCCGAAAAGTAGTTTCTGTGTATGGTTTGGCTTTACCTAAGTTTTTGTGAAATATTTGACATGCAAATAAGTAACACAAGAAAGGGGGTTTGAATTGTGTTCTTGAAATTTACGTTTTAAAACTTTGGTTTATGAAAAGAATAGAAGTTCTTTTCAGAAAACGTTAAGTATGACTTTTCGTAAACTGTTTAGTGCATCAGAAATAAGTTAGTAAAGCAGAACGATTAGCACGCAGAGATTTATACTGGTTCACCCTAAACGATTGGGGTACATCCAGTACTTGGCCACCACCAAGATTTTCACTAGCAAGTATCAAAGACTTCTCCAATACAAGTATTCAACAGGACTTCTCCCACAAGTATTATCACGGACTTCTCCAAGTATTCTACAGGACTCCTCCTACAAGTATTGTTCAGGACTTCTCCAATAATCTTACAAAGATTAAATCACTCTACAGAATTTCTCTTCGTTCAAGAGTAGTGGTAGAGAATTTATGGTACTGGAACTCTAAGTGTTTGGGTTCAGATCTGATTTTGGATCACTTAAGAGTTCTAAAACAAAGTGAGAAGAGAATAAAAAGATTTGACTCTTTTAAGGTACGAGATTCTCTCTTTCACTTGCAGAAGTAAAGGCTTGTGTTTGACTCTTAGAAACTTTTTGCTTGAGCTTTGAATGCTTTTGAGAAGATTGGAATAAATGCTTGAGTTCTTGTTCTTTCAGAATTAATTCTCTTGGTCTTCAATCTTCAAGAGTGCCTTATATACTCGCTTGCTAGTGTTGTAGCCGTTGTGAGACAAAATCCAACTGTTGCTCTAGCCGTTGTGAAAGGAGATCAAACCGTTGATTCAAATGACTTTGGTTGGTAGCTCCATTTAATGCGAGCTCAGAAGTAAGTCTATCTTTTAGCCGTAAAGATGATGTTTGTCAGCTAGTAGGTGGTGATAGACTTGGCCTACTTTTCAGACATGAGACAATTAGGAAATATGATGTTGACGGCTTGTACTTTTCCCATGTTAGTCAGCGTGCCTTTAGCTGAAGTAAACTAGTCTTCACGTGATCTTATTTGAATATAAATCAATTGGTTGCCTTTTGATTTAAATGTTGGGCAACTGGTTACAATTGAACTTTAACTTTGGCGCTCAAAATTTGTCTTCAATAAATCTGACTGATGATGTGGCATTGGACGGTCAGAGACTTGGATCTTGAGTGAGAGTCAGTTTGCTTCCCAAACTGTTTTGTAACTTCTGAAGCTTTCCTTTTTGAGCTGATAGAACGTTGAAGCATATAACATTGCTTGAGTTTTTCCTGAAATGCAAATACTATGGTGAGTTTAATTTTCAATGAGACTTTTATAAAATTGTTATAATCAAAATAAGATTTTAAAAACGTTATGATGCGTTTGAACTTAACAATATTTTCATAGCTCTCAAAATTGTTTTGTTTAATTTGTTTTTTAATTCACCCTTGAATTTTGATTCATAGGCCAAACTTAAATTGATTTGGTTACTAGTTTTTCTGGACTTATGCTCTGGAGTAGGCCGGTCCACCGGAGAGATTCGGTCAGTTTCAGGCTGAAAATATCGGTTTCGTCGGGTGAAAATCACCAAACCACCAGGCCTGCCGCCGACCGCCCAGTTCTCACGGGTTAATTGGGTTCGATTTTGACGGTTTACGGTTTTAACAGGTGAGTTCGTACCGTTCAACATCCAGAAAAAAAATCACAAAAAGAAAAGATGAGATGATGAGTGTAAGCAAGGACAGAAACCAAATCATAGCAAAGATAGAAACTTTTCAAGGTTGCAATACCAAAACCATCAAGTCCAATACATAGATCCAGAAATTGGGCATAAGAAAATAATATTACAACTTGCAATGATCCAAAAATTAAAATTTTGCAACAGAAAAGGGGATGAAGGTGAGAAAAAGAGAAAAAGGTAGAAACTTGTGATGCTAACGACTTGAACAGAGGCGAGGACGACATAGTTCTTTGATCTCGAACGTCATGAAGCCATAACCATGCCAAGGTTCTTCGATCTGGAATCGCATCTGAAGAGGGAAGCTTTCGAACCTAGAGGAGGCGCTGAAGTGATGGCCACACAGGACAGACACGAAGAGGGCGTTTCTAGGGTCGAACCTGGCGGAGGTGATGACAAAAAAGGTGGCACCTTGGGCGGTTGGAGAACTTCGAAACTCGGAGGAGAATTGGAGGTGGTGAAGTGGGAAGGGAATAAAGGGGAAGACAAGCGGCAGCTGGCTTTTGGAAGGAGGAGAGGAGCGGTTGGTCGGCGAAAAGGAGAGAGGAGAGGAGATAGAGAAGAGAAAGGTTACTAACGTCTAGGAGCCCTAGTTAAAAATAATTACTTCGGTCGGATTGGTCGGGCCAGAGCCCAAACCGAAACCGACCAATTTAAGCCTAGCTTGTACCGGCTTTTCCTCAGTTTTGAACGTCTGCTAGGGTTTTGAGTACTGAGCGCTGCTTCTCCCCCTTGGGGGGCTCCTCCCCCTTTCGGGGACTTCTCCTCCTCTAGGGAGTTTCTTTTCCTGCTTTAGGTAGGTTTTCTTCCCACATCAGGTGGGTTCTCTTCCACATTAGGTGGATCCTTTACCCAAATAAGTGGGTTTGTTTTGGATTTTCACCCCTTTTTTCCTTGGCCATCACCATCTTCCTCAACCCGCCGCCACCCTCTCCTCCACGGCCATACCCGTCGCCGCCGCTGCTGCCACCCTTGCCTCCTCTGGCCTTGGCTGCCGCCATCTACCACCGGGTGCCAAAGCTCCAGATCTGACACTATTCTTTTCATATCCAGATGAAACAAGTTCTCTGATAAAGCTTTAGTGATCTACAAGCTCGATCCAGATGCTTTGGTGGTCTTTCCATCCCTTTCCCAGTTTTGCAACTCCTGCTGTTGCATGTTTGGAATCTACAAAAGTTCTCTTTTCCTTGTCCTCAACGTTGCAGTGTAAGACCCTAATTTTATTAGTATAATTATTATTATTTGAGATGAATAATAATTGTGAAGTCCTAGTGAAGGATGTGTTTGCTTGATTGATGACGTATGTGGAATTTATTATCTTGAGATGAATAAGATTGGGTTTAGGTTATTTATTTATTTATTTCAGTTTTTATTTAATAAAAATTGAATAATTGAATTAAATTCAATAAGCATGTGGATGAAAAAAAAAAAGGGTTTGGAAACCCTAAAAATTTGTTGTGGCCGCCGGCCACTTAGAGAGGGAATGAAGTTTTTGTTTTTATTTTATTTATTTTAATTAATAATTAATAAAATTAATTAGATGATTTTGGGCTTGGGCTAGAAAGTAAGAAAAAGGAAAAGGAAAACCCTAGGCCTAGTGTTGTGTGTGTGCCGCCGGTTTTGGTGAAGAAAGGGGGGGGGGATTTTGCTTTGTTTTCATTATCACCAAAAGATGAATTAGAAGGGTTTCCCATACACACTTTCACGTGAAATATTCAGAGGAGAAAAGAAAGAAAGGGTTTGAGAGAAAGAGAGAAAGAAAACGCGAGAGAGAGAAGAAGAAGAGAAGGAGAGCGAGGGAGGAAGAGAAGGAGAGAGCAAGGGGAAGAGATCGAGCACGTGCAGAGGAACAACAAGGAGTTGTCTCTTCATTCATCACCTTTTCATCATCCTTTCATACCAAAAACTAAGGTGAGGGCAGATCTGGTCCGGGTAGAGTCTAGGCGAGTTTTATGATGAAAATCTATGATTTTATGTGGGGAAAATGCAATTTTGGGTGGGTTATGCTATGGGGAATTTATTTGCATGATGAGAAACTTTCTTTATGCATGAATATGATGCAATGTTTCTGTTTTTGCTATGCTTTTATGTGATGCCATGAATCCTTGTTGATCACATGTGAAAAGTTACTATTTTTCCACTAAGTTGCCTAGATTTGACTTGTGTTGTATAACATGCAATGGATCTGAATTTTAATGAGATTTTATGATGAAACCCTACTGGAAATAGGCTTGAGAAACTTGATGCAATAAGATCAAAAAATTTGGAAAACCCTAGCCTAAAATGTGCTCACGGCCGAACCCTATTTTGAGGGTTTCAGCGGAAATTTTCTTATGTTCTCTTGTCTATGAATTAGCATGATGATTTGGTACTGAATTTAGTATTATGATTATGAGAATACGAACATGTGATTAGTAGTGTTGTTTGGTCGAACCCTACGCTCTCTAGGGTTGAGGCGTATGTCTTGCTTATTTGGTGAGAGATGTATGATGATTTGATGCTCATGTGAGAGGAAGGGATCAAACCCTAGACCTCTTAGTGTTATGCAATATATAATGCTTAAATAGCTTACTTCTATAACTTGACTTTAGTAGTAAGCCTAGAGAATGAGATTTCGCTTGCAAGTAGTATTGCATGGCTATAGTGCTAGAGTAGGCTATGGACCATGAGAACGATGGTGCCGTTAGAGACAAACGGTTACTTGCACGCGAGGGAGAACTTTATGGATTGACTGTGTGGTCTCCATGTGACGACCCTAACTGAGTCAAGGGTTAGGGATTGACTGTGTGGTCTCCCCGGGAAATGTGAGTTGACTGTGTGGTCCCCTCGAGATTGTTCATCTGCGGATGATCGTGATTGGCCAAGGTGAATGTGGTGGTTGTGTGATGGTGAGGACGTTAGCCTAACTAAACTATTAGGTGGCTAACTGAGTTATGAATATGTATATATCCTTACTTAATCTTGTGATAATATGCGACTTATTTGATTTATTTGCTTATATGGCATGAGATCTGACCCTCTACTATCTGTTATTTGTTTTGTTCTGGGGGGGGGGGCAGATGGTGCTGACCATGAGTTCAGTGTATTCTTGGACACTGACGCTCCGTGACGAGGAGAACGACGATGCTTGGGTGTCCGACTCACGCCAAGTGCGTCGCATTTATGTCGGCGGTGCTAAGCTTACGAGACGTGACAGCAGAGGAGGAGTCATCGAGATTCAGGAGCAGGAGAACGGGAGGGTGAAGATGCCTTATGCACCCCCTCGTTTCCAATTCCCTATGGACGCGGGTTCCAGGAAATCATCTGTACATGTATCTGAGGAGGAGCTAGACCCTTCGGAGGATATGGAGATCGCTTCGGAGCAGCCAGTGGCAGAGCCCAGTGCACTTTTGGTACGAGACCAAGTGGCCGCTCCCGACAAGCAGAAGACTAAGGATCAGGAAAAGCCGCAACGAAAGCTTAGAGGATTCTTCGATCGGCTGGAGCCTGTGGAGGTTGATGAAGATGATGAGGAGTCCGAGTGACCTTTACTTTCCTGTTGGGTTGAGTGACCGTTAGCACCGTACCTTATTTACTTTCTCACTTTGGATACGTCTTTTTCAAAGAGTTGATGTAATCTTACTTTGAGGATCTTTTCAACGATTATCTTTATTATGTTATGGATTAATTTAATGACGAGGTTTACGTCTATTTCTTTTAATTCCGCAAGTTATCCGGCTAAGTTTTCAAGAGTTTCACAATAAATGAACATTTATCATTAATTGAAGATTAATAATTGAATCGACGAAAATTCTTTGCGAAAATGGATTATTTGGTTACTGTGTGACACTCAAGAAATCGGGGTGTTACATGCAGAGTTGACCCGTATTGGTGCCGCTGAAGCCTTCGCCGCCGCACTAAACTCCAGCTGAGCCGTTTCGTTGTAGAGAGGGAGCACTGGTTAAAAATGATGTTATTTCTTTTCTGCTCAGAAGTTAATTGGCTCTCTGTCATTGGGATGTTAGGGGCTTTTGTTGGGCTCTAGGTTTTTACACCATGTTTTAGCTGTTTGTTTCAGCTGAGTGTGCATGCTTGCACTTAATTTGCTTATGTATTTGTGCATTGTGATAGCACTCTTAGAGAGTTTTCTCGCATGTTGTAAGTGTCGTTTGACAAACCTTTGAGTTTTAATTCCATACATCTTTGACAAAAAAAAACCCTAGCTTGAACCGCCCAAAACCGAGACCGAACCAAACCATTCATTAAAAAACCGACCGGTTTGGTCGGGTTCGGTTCAGGATTGCATGGACAAACCCTACTATGGAGAATACACACATAGATTAAATTCGGAACAATGAACAAACATCAAAGCATACACACATAGATTAAATTCGGAACAATGATACATATCGGGGTCTGCAACACAACATGCCATAAGAAAGGAGCCACATGACCTGCGTAGGATGTCAACAATGACAAGTCCTCAAGGGAACAGAGGGTCCTGCTGAAGGGAAAGCATTCGCGAAGCAAAAGGAACAAGCTCCTGCTTAGCAACTTCTACAGCGGGGTCCACCAGAGCATCCTCATGAGGAGGCTCCACCTCAGCATCCTCATGAAGAGGCTCCACCTGAGCAGGTGGTGGTGAAGCAGGAGCGGCAGCTAAAGCCTCTGCCTCATCCCGTAGTCGCTTATGGTGCGATGTTGTATAGGGCACACGTGGTCCCGATGTCTGACCACGTCCACGGCCAAGTCCATGGTCCACCTGACCTCTACCTCCTCCACGTGTGCGAGCCATTTGTAAACAATGTGTAATTTAAAAAACATCAGCAAAACTTTGGTATACAAAATATAAAAAATAAAATTTCAATTTTTGTTTTGTTCCAGGATATATACCTAGGAAGATAAGTAATGCTTTCCGGGATTTAGATCCCGGAAATAATAACATGAATTAAATAAACGTTCCGGGATTTAATTCCCGGAATTAATTAACATAAACTACATGAAAATTCTGGGTTTTAATTCCCGTGACTTAAATAGAGCATTCCAGGTTCTAGAACTCGGAAAATATCTAACATAGCTTCCTAAATTCCAGGTTTTAATTCCCGGACATTAAAAAATGTATTTCGGGTTCTACATCTTGGAATTACTTAACATAAACTATATGAACCTTCCGGGTTTTAATTCCCATAAGTTAAGAAATGCATTATGAGTTCTAGAACCCGAAAAATATCTAGCATAACTTCCTAAATATACCGGGTTCTAATTCCCGCAGGTTAAATAATGTCTTATGGATTCAAGAACCCGAAAATATCTAACAAATCTCACTAAATATTTCAGGGTCTAACTCCTGGAAAAAAACTAATGCATTCCGGGTTCTATAACCCGGAAAAACCTAAATCTCGGAAAAAAAATATTAATGGCAGACCGATGAAGAGGTTGAAAGGAGGGAGAGACCATACCTTGGAGAAAGGAAGGGAGAGAGCGTGAGAGGTTGAAGGGAGAGAGGGAGTGAAGAGAAGAAAGGTGCTTAAAGAATCAAGAGTGGGGAGGGTGGGGTGGGAGTTTAGAAGTTGAAAGGGGAGGGGTATTATGGGGTTTTGGAAATTTAGTGAGGAGGCGGGAAATTTAATTCCCAAAAAGAAACAGCTTCTGTATAAGAGAAACAAAAAAATAAAAAAACAAATTGCGTCACCACCATCATCTCCCTTTCACAACCCAAATCGCACCACCTCCTTTCTCCTCCGCAACCGCGCCGCCACCGCAGCTCACTCCTCCACCCGATTTGAGGTTGCTGTTGCTGTTGCTGCTACCGCCGCGCCGCTCCTCCTCACGCGAAGCCCAGATCCACCTCTACGCCGTCGTTCCTGGCGCCGCCATCCTCTTTTCCGGTCCCAGCGCCACCGCCAGATTTCGGTACCAGCACCAGCTACGGTGCCACAGTGTCTTCATTCTCAATTGTGATCAATGGATTCGAACTCTGTGGAAGGAGGACCAACGGTTCTCACTGACGATTATGATGCCTTGATTTCAACCACCGATTTTGAACTGCTCAAGCGAGCTTGGCGTAGTGAGAAGGCAGCCCCTGAGATTCTTCGATTTGAATCTGATTTGATCAACCGTGTCAGAGAACAGATTCAATTGATGGTAGCTTTTCAAACACTCAAAACCCCAACTTGAAATGAATTTGAGTCTTGTTATCATAACCTGTATATAATGCTCAATTTTTTCATCAACTGAAAGAAATTAGAATGAGACTAATCTGTATTCTAGTGGGTTTTCATTTATGAGATGTATGGGATTAGTATTCTGAACAGGAGTATTATGCTATTTTTCTGAAGAAAAATAGATATTTTGTTCCTTGCTGATGTGACTGCATTAAGTTCATGTACCTTTACAGTCCTGTGATTTGTGAACACTTTTTTCTCCTAATTCGATTATTTGATTTTTTTCGCAGGAAGATACTGTTGAGGAGAAAGGCGCTGCTGGAGCTGACCCTCATTCGTTATCTTTGTATCAGATGGACATTGATAGAACCCTGTTTCTATTAAGATCATATCTTCGCATCCGCATCCAGAAGGTAGCTAGCCATTTGGTAGCTTTTAGCTTTATGCTCAAGGAAATAGAATTATCGTGGGTGTTAAGTCAAACCTGTCTCATTCAGTAGGAACTAAGAAAAATGAACCATTAAAGTTTATTGTATCCTTAACCTCAAGGGTTAGAGTGGATGCATTTGCATTATTGTTTAGCTTGATATAAATTAATTTTTCCGTGTAGACTTTCTTTCGGAAGACATTTCTCCCTAAATACTATTGCCCCCTTTCTAACGTTTCTACAGCCTTCATTTCTACCTACCTATGTAATATGTTTTAAAATAAGAGTAAACCTTTAAATTGTTCTTTCAAAGTTACATATGTGATGACATTAGTCCTCTGAAAATTTGGTTACCAAATTATTCCCTATTAAAGTTTGATGTTATTAGTCTTTACAAAAATGTTACCAAATTAGTCCTTTAATGCTTTAATTCATCAATTCATCTTTTTTATGCTGCCACTTTAATTGTTCATGAGGACAAATGTGGTGTCAGTTTAGATGAGACTAACATGGTGATAAAACTTCTAAAAGACTAATTGGTGATGTTTAAGATATTTGATAGACTGAAGTGGTGATCAATTTTTTTGGAGGACTGATTGTGGTGACTGGTGTAACTTTGCAGGACCAACTTAAGGGTTTTCTTTTAAAAATAGTTAGGGTGGTACATTTTAGTTGCTAAAGTATTTGAAGATTAGTTATGCTTTGAATATACTGGATCAATTTCTGTATTCATTAGATTGAGTTATGGCTAATTTCATGAGCATGTTTTTATTGTAGATTGAAAAGTACATGTTCCACATCCAAAAAACTGATGAACTTTGGAACAGGCTATCTACTGAAGAGAAAAATTTCACTAGAAGGTAATGCTATCCTTTACTTTTTTTTCTGACTACCAATGTGTATTAACTTATAGCTGTATAGCATAATAGAATTCTAGTTTTGGTGTTCTGAATCTAGTTTGATGGTTGCAGGTGTACAGATGACCTAAAACAGCACTTAGAGGAGAGTGTTCTATCTAAATTGCCTGAAAATTATCAGTCTGTTCAAAAGCAATCTGTAATTAGTGAAGAGGATGACATGGGTAATTTTCCATCTTTAGAATTCAATTTGGGTTATGTTATTGCATTAGCTCTTCTGGACTCTTTTATACCTGTTTAGGTATTTGACTTTGCTTTACCTAAAAACTATCAGGCTGTTGTGAGATAAAGTTTCTTGGTAGCACATTGGTAAGTTATATGAAATTTTTTGCAATTATTGGATCAAGAACATCAAACTCAGTCTGAGGATCAGTTTTGCAGTACCATTTCGATAAATTATGACCTTTATGCTTGGAGTATTTTTGCTAATTTCTAGCTATATGGATGAGATCCTGGATGCTAATCTTCACATATTTTACTGGAAGTTGTTTTGACGTGCATCATACCTCTGGTAGTGCTCATTCCATGACCAAATTAGATGGCTAATAATTGTGTCATAATACTTTATGCTGATGGCTATAATGATATTTTTATATCCCTATAAATACTAAATGACCTTGTAGCTTCTCTTTCTTTCGAATATTCCAATAGCGAATACCAAAAGGCACATTAACCTTGCTCAAGTTTATCTCTGGTCTAGTTGGATTGCTTTCTTAATCAATTCTCTAATATATGTTATTTCCTTCAGACTAGGATGTCTGCTGACATGAACAATCCTTGTTCTCAGACAATTATTTTGTTTGCCTGTTTCAGTCCCAGAACCACAGCAAGACACATTTGTTTTATGTAGAAGTAAAGAATATCTCACAGGCATTCAACTTGAAGATGGACCAGTTGATGACAGGTAATTTTCTTTTTTCTCGTATGAATTTGTTCTGCTCTGTGGAAGATGGTAAAGAAGCAGTTTAATTGATTGTTCTGGCAGGTCGAAGCTCTTTGAGATGGAGGCTGGTGTCCTCTACTTCATATGTTACAAATCAATAAAGGCACTTGTAGAGAGTGGCAAAATTGATCTACTTTGATAAGTTAACAAGTTGGGTATTGATGATCATGTGATTTCTGCTATTGTTCATCAATTGTCACCTTCCAAGGCGTATTCTTGCTCCTAACAATGTTTTTTCCCCCCTCAACTCGTGTATGAAGCTGACAGAAGATTCATTCATGGTGGAAAGCACGAAGATCAACTGTGTTGATGTCTTGTTAAGTGTTTGTTTTCACTATTGTGTTTGTTTACGGTTGTGTTTTCTTTTAGTATTTTACTATGCTACTTTTCTTTAAATGATTTTATTATCCTACTTAACCATACATAGGTAAACAAATAACTAGGTTTTTTTTTTTGGTTAGATTGTTCTCACAATTTCAAACCGGATAGAACCATTATGGGTGGCAAAAACTTTCATGTTAAGTATTTAACACAACTGCATCTACATGGATACTTCCTCTTTCAAACTACGCTGACCGCCAATAATACCAATGGGTACCTATAAACTTAATATGAAAACTCATCTTTACAACTAAACTAATGCTTTTTTCTAGCTTATGTATTTATCTTTTGAAAATTTCCATTATTTGTATACTAATATTTGAATCCGTGTCATGCACGACTTGAATATAAAAAACATGAGTTTATAATAAAAAGATAAATTGAACATACATGTATGTCATACAAATTATTAAGTTTTAATCAAATTCTAGCAAAAATATATACTTATAGATTGCATTTATTGTTGTTGAACAAGTAGAACTTAGTAACATGTATTTATACTTTCAAAAAAAAAAGTAACATGTATTTATAATAAAAATTGAAGACTTTTTTTGAAATTGGAAGACTTTTTGAAATTTTGAAATACTCTTTTTTGGTTACAGGAGGAAGATTAACAGTAAAATAGAAGTATAGAACTAAGCAGAAGCATCCAAAAACATAGCAGCAACAGCAAAGGATGGTGGCCTGCTCCATGTTTGAGCTGGAAATTTTGAAATACTCTAAAGCAAGATTTTACATAATTGCTTGCTTACAAAAGTTATGAGTAAGAAAATAATATTCATATTGATATATAATTATTCAGTTTTGAATATATCACATAATATCGTTTCCAAACAATTTACACTCTCTTTTGACAAGTATTTGACACGTTAATAAACAATAATAATTAAAGAAATCAAATTAATTTTTTTTTTATAGGCAAATGTTAGTGATTAGTTGTTAGTAAGTTAGAAAATCCCTTAAAAATTCCCTTCCAGGATTCGAACCCTGGACCTTCCCCTCCCCAACGCTTATGTCCCCTAGCTCTTACACTTGAGCTAACCCTCATGGACAAATCAAATTTAAATTTGTCTTAATTTATAAATGAGATTGATTGATGTTAGGAAACTTAATACTTGTATTGATAAAAATTAAGAACTAGTTATTGAAAACTGTTTTCTGTTTTTAAAAACTAGAAAATTTAAGAACTTGTTTGTTTTCAAAATCGGTTTTCGAAAATAGTTCTCAATTTCTGTTTTTAAAACTAAAATATCAAAACAACAAAAATTTGTTTTCTATTTCAGTTTTTAGTTTTTCATATTACTATTTTTTAATGTTGGAAAAAATCTAATTTAAACATTTTTTTCTTGAAAAAAAGTTTTAAATACAATTTTAAAAAACTACAATCAATAAGCCCTAAGTTTCTATAATGATAAAGATTAATGTCAATGATTTTGTAATTGTATCAATACTTTAGGAAATCATTATTTTCAAATTTATTGAGTTTGTCTTAATTTATAAATGAGATTGAATGATGTTAGGAAACTTAATAATTGTAATGACCAAATTTTATGGGACCAAATTTATTAAGTTTCTATAATAAAAAAGATTGGGGCAATGATTTTGTAATTGTATCAATTTATATCAATTTGCGATCAACGTTTTAGGAAATCATCATTTTCATTTTTTTTAATTTGTCTAATTGACATTGAATAATGTTAGGAAACTTAATAATTGAAATGACCAAATTTATTAAGCTTATATAATAATAAGATTGAGGCCAATAATTTTGTAATTGTATCAATTTATATCAATTTGTTATTATCATTTTAGGAAATAATCATTTTCAAATTTTTCAAATCTGTCTTAACTTATAAATGAAATTGAATAATGTTAGGAAACTTAATAATTATAATGACCAAATTTTGGGAACATATTTATTAAGTTTCTATAAATAATAAAGATTGAGATCAATGATTTTGTAATTGTACTAATTTATATCAATTTGTGATCATCATAATAGGAAATCATCATTTTTAAGATCTGAAATATTTATGACGTAAAATAATAGTTTTTGAATATTTGTTATCAAGTAAAAATGTATGCATAAAATTATATATGACATAATCAGGTAACATAATCAGGTAACTAATTATAGCATAGGACTAGTAAAGTCAAATTAGACAAAGACTGGGAGAGTGCCACCTAAAAGAGTTGTCAATTTTTGGCTTTTGAAATAGATGGCTCGTGGAGGCCTCAAACATTTAAGGGGCGCTCCACCATTATATTGTACACGAATGCTTAGGGTTATAGAGTCGGGTGTTGGGTTCTTCAAAAATATTTTGTTCACACCTTGTAACGCTCCGACTTTTGGGGGTCACAATAGTAAACTTTCTCCAAATAAATAAGCAATAGTTTTCATGAGCAGTTCTTGAAAGCGGGTATTTTTTGTTTCTTTTTCAAAGCGAAAGATATATTCAGAACATGGTATGCATAAAGACCATACGTACATACTAACCCACCACGTGTATATACAAGCTCCACAACCAGTCGTAAAAATATAGTACATGAGTGTTTACAATGTTGAAAAGAAATAGTTAGCCCAAAATGGTCGTTAGCCTAGACACCTACGTTCGACAACTCCATGTGATTCCATCATAGGAGCACCACATCGAAAGCAATATGTCAGAGACCTACTTTGTCACAAAGTACACACACGTGCTGATCAAACTCTCCAGGTACTGCACTAACAAGAGACAACACTCTACCCAAGAGGACATGTCCACCATGCTCGTCGACTCTTCAACAAACGACCCATTGTTGAATGACGGGCTCTCTCGCTCGTCCGGTTCGATCAATTCTATCCGCAACGTCCACCTCCTCTTGCTCGAAAATATCGTGCGGTGGATCCTCGTCGTGATCTGGTGACAGTGTCCGAGATACCTCCACATTATCCTCCATCCTCCATCACTTGACGGTTTCCAGCCGCCCAAGCACAAACATACAAACAATGGCGTGCAAGGGTCAACTTCCAAATAATAGTATATAATATAGCACAGAGATGTATACTTCGTAACCACAACATATAATATTGTGAAACACAAGCAACACAATGCACATAATCATATCACATTAGTAAGTGGAGTTGTATTATCATTCTACACTATCAAAGAATAGGCATAAAAACACATCAAGTTAATTGCTCATTTATACTCGTGCAATGAATGCTCGAAAGATGATCCATATAACAAGCCTCCTCGCAAGGTAGGCGGGGCAACACAACAGAATTGCCACTTAATAGGTCGGGCACCTTGCAGTCGGTCCAACCTACTCTAGTTGACCATACTAACTCGGGTGTCCCTTACCACCCAGACATCGTCAAGTCGATCCAACCCACTCTAGTTGACCATACTGGCATACGTATGGCAAAAGACGACATCGCCAAGTCGATCCAACCGACTCTAGTTGAACATACTAACTTCTGTGTATCAAAATATCATCACTGAATCAATTGAACCCACTCTAGTTGAACATACTAACTCGCGTATGTTGGAAGCCAATACCCTCTAGGTATGCTTCCATTGAAGGCTCGATCTGCGATTGCCTCAACCTTTATGAGGTTTGATCTTTATATCATCCCAACCTCAACATATATACATGCATGCATACATTAGTTAGCCATACAACAAAACGCTCTCACAAGGATATACGTCTCTAGCTAACAGTTATTGTCTCTACAATACTCTTAAACAACGATGGTTTCCCGAATAATTTTCTTAACAAGAAAGGAGTTCCTCCTGCTCCCGATTGACTTCTCGCACTACAACAGTCCATCCTCTTGATGACCGAACTCAGTTGTCTTTCTCTTCTCGACACTTGGACACTGATATTCACCAAATATTTTCTTCCAAAAGTAATTAATTCCTAAGCATATTCATGTCATTTCTATGGTGAAAACCCCAATCAAATACTCATACAAGTCATACTTGAATCGCAAATTTCTCAAGTTCAACATCATGCATCAATATTACTATTTTTGGAAAGCCTAAGACATGCTCATTTCTCTTTTAAAAGACTTAAACCAAAAAGCATAACTTGACAAACCCTAGAAACTACAAAATTGGGGTTTTCCAAAATTGATTTCATATATCTTAAATTAAAGGTCACCCAAACATAAAATGTGAAAGTACTTAGCATAAATCATAGGGATTCTTGGGTGTGGATCAAGGATGGTTCTGGATCCTTTACTGTCAAATCTGCTTATGAGGAGTTGCATGGTGAAATTCAAGAAATTGAGGACAATTTTTTCAGAAAGCTTTGGCAGTCAAAAGCACCATCAAATTCGATTGCCTTGGCATGGAGGGTGGGTCTTAATAGAGTTCCATGTATGGCCGAGTTAGCTCGTAGGAATGCCCTGCCCCCCAATGCAGAAACCGTTTGCAGATTTTGCCTGGACTTTGAAGAATCTTGCAATCATCTGTTCTTTAGTTGTCCTATCAGTTGGAAGGTGTGGCAGAGGATTCTGAACTGGCTTGGGGTTGTCTCGGTTTTGCCCATGGAACCAAATTCTCATTTCCTTATGTTCTGCCATGCTCTTGGGGGGAGATCAGAAATCATCAAGAGTGCTGGCTCTAATTTGGGTTGCAACTGTTTCTGCAATTTGGTTCTACCGCAATAGTACAGTTTTTAGAGGCGAGAATGTGGAGATCGACAGATGTTTTGAGTTAGCGCAATTCAGATCCTGGTTTTGGCTGAGAGCTAAAGAAACTAATTTCTCTGTCTCACATTATGAGTGGTTGGTGAATCCTACTTGCTGCATTAGACTTGTATAATGAGATGTTGCTGCATGCGGAAGGGGTTTGTTTTGTTCTGGAAGGAGATTCTAGCTGTAGACTTGTGCTGTCTTTTTCTGTTCTATTTGTTTTTGATGCAGGTGTGGAAGATCTTTTACTTTTGTTGTGACGGTGCAACTCTTGTTTTGCACCATGAAGGCGTAGAACTCTCCTATTCTGTTCCTGCAATTTCTCAATTTTGTTTTGCTTTTGGCTGGCGGGTGTTGATGGCTACAAGTATTGAAGGAATGATTTTCATATGTGCTGGCAGTTGAGCTTTGTGAAGACTTAAAAGAATTGGGGACGTGCTCTTCTTTTTTGTGGGATAATTGGTTTTAGCTACCTCTTGGAGGTTGTACTGATATATAGTCATGGTTCTAGTCTGTTGGATTATCACATAGTTCATTTAGTCCTCCCTGAACACTCCGCTTTGATTCTTAAAATCATGTACTCTTTTTCCTTCACCAGGTTTTCCCAAGGGGGTTTTTTCCTGGTAAAGTTTTAATGAGGCATGATTTCTTTAATCTGTCTCCTTAGAGGTGCTGTGTGGTGGGTTTTCTTCTTCTTTGGATGAGAGCTTTATGTTTGTTCTGTTTTAAACCGTATGTTTATTTTCTTGTTGCTTCCTCTCTATCTCTTGTATGAGTTGAAGTACCCCGTGTGTTTCTCTTCAATATAATTCATTTGCTTATAAAAAAAAAACTTAGCATAAATCATGTTATAAGCAAATTATAAGGTTCATAAAGTTTCAAACATTTGGGCTTTTCCCCTTTTCATGCACCAACAAACAAACCAACTAAGACCCATCTCAAAAGCATAAAACAACCATGGAAAACACTCTCAAGCCCATCGAATGAAAGCTTCGTGTGACTACATACCTTAACACAAGAAATGAAACCAAAGAAGATGATAAAGATAAAGATGGAGATAAAGAGGTGATAGCGGCAGTTTTGGGTTCAAAGAGAAGAACCAAGGCTTTCTTCCATAATCTAAACTCTAAGGTCATCAAAATCCAGTCAAGAACACGAGAGAACCTCAAGAAACGTTTCTCTCTGCTCCCTATCTTTCTAGGCCGTGAGCTTGGTGTTGTGTGTCTTGAGTTTCTTTTTTTTTAAGGGCTTAAGTGGAGAAAATGTGTTGTTAAGAGGGTTTATCATCTTTTATCCACTCATTAGGACATATCACCCTCCACAAGAGGCCCACACCCAAAAATATCTCCTAAGGCCCTTAAAAAAATATCGGAGCAACGTGCACCTAGATCGGTTAGTTTTCGACCCGAAATGTTTCCCCAACGAGAGAATTTTTATTTTAAAACTGAATTCCTTTAATTAAGTGGAATCATCTGGTGATACATGGGCTTTCGAATTGGAGTCCTAAACATGCTCGTCCGGGGCCCAGAAGTCATATACTAAAACCCTTACAATAGGAGAGAAAATCCTAACCCCGGTCCGAAATTAAAACCTATCAACATTACAGTCAAAACTCCCCAAATTACGAATACATGATAGTAACGAGAAGGAAAATATTTAATTTCCCTTCAAACAGTAAATTAATATATAAATCTCGTTATAGGCAAAAGCGCCCTTGTTTCGACTGTTTTCAAAACGTAACCAAATTCTTAGGCTATTCTCATAAGGAATGCGTGGAAAACTAACTTCGATCTTAATAATCGTAAATTCCCATTGAACTAAATCCATCATACAAAGTCACACTTAGAAATCACGCCAACAAGCATTAAAGCGGGAAATTAACCAAGTTTATTTTCGTTACTTATACACGACCTTACACACCTTATATTTTTTTTTGAAGTTCCATTTGCATTAATTAAGAGGTAGAAGCCTCAAAACGGGTACAACTTGCACCATCCTGCTGAATCAAAAGAGATGTACCAGGGGGATCAAATCCTACCCAAACCTGATCCTGGTAATCAAAATCTAACTTAGCCAGGTGATCAGGTACACCATTAGCCAATCTATTACAATACTTCAAACTACAATTAAGAAAAGAAGAAGAAAGTGACTTGTAATCCTGGACAATTGAAGCCAAGTAATTGTTGTGGGGACTTAATATGTCCCAAGCTTGGACAGACTGAAGGCAATATGATTCCAGCTCAAGGTTTTGAAAACCCAAATCTCCGGCCAGAATGCTGGATCTACGAAGAGATAGGGCCTCTGCTATTGCTGGTTCATATTATGCCTGGATGAAGGAAGTTCCTGCTGCTAGAGTTCTGCCTGCGTGGTTCCTGTATACCACTCCCAAACCAGTCCCTCTTCCTTCGTGGATGGAGGCGTCGAAATTCACTTTGAGAGACCCTGTTCTTGGCGGTTTCCAACGAGGGGGAGTGGGGGAAACTTGGTTCTATTGGCGCTCTTTTGGTTCAGCTTCTGGTATCACCATTCTGGAAGCTTGGAGGATCACTTGGTCAGGTGGCAACTTCTTTTCGTCAAAGACCCACATATTTCTTCTTTTCCAGATGGCCCATGCCAAAGAAAAAAGCCACTTTTGTCCAGATTCAGGGAGGTTAGATAGCAAGTGCTCTAGCCAAGCTTTGAAGTCCATGCCTTCTACTAGCCTAAGCGGGGATAGAAACCAAATGGCTCTAACCTCATGGCAAGTAAGGATAACATGGCAGGCTGGTTCTTGATCTTCACCGCAGAGGGGACAAATAAGATCAGTGGAGATACCTCTCTGTTGGAGTTTCACCTTCACTGGTTGTGCGTTCTGGGCTGCTCTCCACATAAATTCTTTGCAGCGCGGTTGAGTGTTCACTTCCCAAATGGTGGGCCAGATATAGCTGGTATTTGGATTGGAGGTGGAGGCCTCATCGGTGTTAAAGAGAGTTGAGTGGTGCCCCGACTTGACCGTGTAGTTCCCCTGCTTTGATTGATTCCACATGAGCTGATCTTCTCTGGCTTGAGTTGGTAGGGGAATTTTTAGGATCATTTCCGCTTGTGGTTGGGTGAAAATTGCAGCAATCCTTTGGGTGTCCCACATGTTAGTTTCACTATTGATTAACTATGAGACCCAAACTGGTTGTAGTTCAGAGTTTTGTGTCCCAATTCCTGTCCTTGGTGCTAGCATATTAGGCAGCCATTTGTCTTGCCATATTCTCACTGATTTACCATTTCCTATTCTCCAAGCTAACCCGCTGTCTATCACTGATTTAGCTCCCAGGATGCTTCTCCAAGTGAAGCTTGGGCGATAGCCAAGTTATGTTGTTGACAATTCAGAAGGGGATGGTATCTAGCCTTTAATGTCCTAGCAAGAAAGCAATTTGGGTTTGTTCTCAGTCGCCACCATTGCTTAGCAAGTAGAGCTATGTTAAATTCCTTGATGCTACAGAAACCTAAACCCCCTTAAGATTTCCTCTTTGTGATCTTTCCTTTTGTCCACATCACCTCCCCAATAGAATCGGCTTATAAGGCTTTCAATGTGTTTGCATAGGGAGTTAGGAAGAGCAAAGCATCCCATGATGTAGGTAGGGATAGCCTGTTTGTTTGATTTAACATGCACCTCACGCCCCGCTCTAGAAAGAATGCGCTCCTTCCAGCCTTTCAACTTTTTCCATACTCTATCTCGCACAAAGGCAAAGACCTGAGTTTTAGACCGGCCCACTAGAGTTTGAAGGCCCAGATATCTCGAGTGGCTCTCCACTGCTTTCATTCTCTGGAAATGTTTCCACACGGGTTCTAGGTACTCCACAGCTCCAGGAGATCTCTGATTTGTCCAGGTTGATATTTTGTCCAGAAACAACATCATAAGAGTGTAGAACATGAAGGATAGTTGCTGCCTCTTGTATATAGGCCTTTGCAAAAATCACACTATCGTCTGCAAAAAATAGATGTGAGATTGTAGGTGCTCTTGGAGTGATACGAATACCTGAGAGGGTCTTGGAGGCAATAGCATGTTGAAACATAGCTGATAGGAACTCTGCACACAGAACGAACAAGTAAGGTGAGAGGGGATCACCTTGTCTAAGGCCTCTACCAAGAGGAAAGCACTTATCAGGGCTGCCATTAATCAAGACTGAGAATGTAACAGTGTTCACACAGCTCATCACAACCTTTATCCATTGGGGGGGGGGAGCCAAATTGAGTGAGGGTTCGTTCAAGGAAATGCCACTCAACTCTATCATAGGCTTTAGCCATGTCTAGTTTGAGAGCAATATTTCCAGATTTGCTCCTATTACTCTTCATGTGGGGGAACCATTCAAAGGCCACCACTGCATTGTGTGTGATGAGGCGGTTGGGGACAAAGGCGCTTTGATTTTCATAAACAATATCCGGGAGAATGAGTTTTAAGCGGTTTGCAATCACCTTTGTTACCAACTTGAAGAGAGTACTGCATAGGCTAATAGGGCGATAGTGGCTTGTATGTGTGGGCTTCTTGATTTTCGGAATGAGAACTAGTAGAGTATGGTTTATGTCTTTGGGGGATTTCTAGCCATTCAAGATTTGGAGAACAAGTTCAGTGACATTGTCACCGACTATGTCCCAGAATCTCTTGTAGAAAAGAGCTGGGGTATTCTAAGAGAAATACAAACACAAGAGAGAGAAATTATAAGATTTAGTAGGTGATGTGATAGGAAAAGAAGAAAATAAAAACACAAAATTGTGTGAAAATAGAGTGAAATCCATTTAAAGAATGAATGAATCAAATTTCTTGTACTTTTCATGAACATATAAACATATTAGATGATAAATCATTACTCTACTCAGTTATTAGCTTTCATTAATTGAAAATTTGGATTCGATAAATTAAATGAAAATATTCTATATGATTATCTCTAACTAATTTGCATGCGTTCAATTTTCTTTTGTCTGGTCAGTGAACAACTTCTGATTTTATCTGAAGGGTGAAGACCATAATAATAATATAATGCATTTTGGTTGGTGGGCACAAGGGTGCTTTTTATTTATCTCACCTTACGTGGAAAACGTGCCAATGTTTTTATTCTTCCACAAAATTCTGAGTCGGTCAACGATAGTTCCCTTCAGGGTAAGAATTTTGGAAGAAATGGAAGATTTTCAATTCAATGGAAGAATTTCAATAAGTAAAATAAAAGTATGCGTTCAGTTTTTATTTCTGCCGGATCAGACCTGTCTTACACTAAAATTTGCTCCCGAGGGTTAGCTCACGTAGTAAGAGCTAGGAGCACAAGCGTTGGGGAGGGGAAGGTCAAGGGTTTGAATCCTGAAAAAAAACATTGAAATGATTTTCTAACTTACTAACAACTAACCACTAACATTTACCTATAAAAAATACTAAAATAAATTTCATTTCTCTAGTTATCCAACAACTTTTGTTTCTCTCCGTAGTTCGTTTTGGTTGGTGGGCGCTTCATACGTGGAAAACGTTTTTTTTTTCACAAAATTCTGAACCGGACAACCTGTAGTAGTGTAGTGCGGCCGGTGAGCATTATTAATTTAATAAGGAATCTAATAATATTCAAGTACTTTGTTCTGGTCGATCCGTGAATACATGGAGTCACATTATTTAATTTAAGGTTTTTTATCAACCAAAGTATGCACCCATCACAATATAGACTAATCTCAAGTGGTGAGAGATAAATGATTGGTCACAAAATACGTCGGTTGACATATATGAGAATAAACTTATGAAAATATAACATATTTTGTGATCATCCGTTTATTGTTTCGCTTGAGTTCTCATAGTGCGATGGTTAGTCATTCACTCTTCATTGTTGTGGTGCTCTTACCGCATCATTCATAGCTTAAACGCATTTTTTTTTTGTTAATTTTTCATTTCAATTCATTTATTTATGTTTTTTAATAAAAAAAAAAACGACGCACTGAAATTGTAATGAAATGAAATAAGAAAACAGTTTTTATTACATACATAAAATCTGATATTGACTTTTTTTGGTACATAAAATCTGATATTGATTGTGTTAACAAAATTTAAACCCTAAGTTTATAGAAATTAATTTTTTTTTATCCCATTTTCACATTTTTTTCCCATCTTATTTCTCTTTTATTATTATAGTACTCCTACTACTTATCATAATAATAATCTAAAATGTTTTTTCTCACTGAAAATTAAATGAAATATCAATTACATTCTTATATTTTCATTGCAATAAAGATTTTTGTTCCCAATGAAAACTTTCAACGAAACCGTTTATTGTATTGTGGTTGACTGGACTGTGAAGGAACTTGCTAGTCCATTTCCTCAAACTTTCATGTCATTCTCTCTTCTCTTATTCACTATATATATATTTAGTGACAGTTCCTTTGCAAAAATTCAACAACATTCACAGCACACACAGACAGAACCATAGGCAAAGACAGAGGTGGTCAAAGCATGGAGAAAGCAATTCAAAGACAGAGAGTCCTCCTTGAACATCTTCAACCCAGTTCTTCAATTTCATCTTTTTCACCTCAATCCACTGATCTCACTGTAAGTTTGCATATTCATAATCATACCATTTCAATCTTTCACCTGATTCCTCTGTTCTGTTGTGCATTTTGATTATAAGAGTGTTTTCTATTTGTTTTCTCTGTTTTATAGTCGGTGTTTTTAATTTGTAGGCTTCAGTCTGTGCTGCTGAGAATTCTTTGCAGGGAAAAACAAGTGGATCTGAAGATGATGTGGTCATTGTAGCGTAAGTTCGTTAATATCATAGCAATATGAATATGAATCTGCTGTGTGTTTGTTTTTCTAATTTATTATTTTTGTTGATGACTATAAACTCTGATTTGGATTTCATTGCTATGATAACCAGAGCATATCGTACTGCCATCTGCAAAGCAAAGCGTGGAGGCTTCAAGGACACCCTTCCAGATGACCTACTTGCATCTGTTCTGAAGGTAAACCCTTTGACTATGTGCTTGGATTTCATGGTTTAGTGAAATGTAATAGAATGAGGAGTTGACTCTCTAAAATCAAGAGTAGACTCTAGAGAAATTTTTAAATTTTAATGATATTATGGTTTTAAATCTATGTCCATGACCGCGATTGTGGCCGTGATATCAAGACTGTTTCACGACCGCAATTGTTGCGGTATTAGGATTATTTGTCCCTAATTTTTTACAATATCGAATATCGGAATGATATTGGGGGCAAACTTCGTGCTACAGAGCTCCTGCTATGCGCGAGGTTCAGGGAGGGGTCGGATCCAATTTGTAGATCTAATGTAGGCAACCTTACCTTGCACTTTTATAAGAGGCTGATTCCACTTCTCGAAGATGTGACCGCAAAGTCACATAACAACTACTTTACCGTGAATATTGGAATGATATTACCTTGAATAAAATATTGCTTGTATGATAAATTATGAAGTTATTAAAATATAATGGTTGCTTAAAAAATTACTCTAGAGACCGAATCACTGTAGTCTGTAGTGATTCATGTTTGGAGCTTATCAACCTTGAAATGGTTTTATTCACAATTGTCTGGTTTCTTTCTTTTTCATTTCTAAGTTTCTTTTCCCCTTTCCATAGTTTCTCATTCACCAGTTTCATGTAGGCTGTGATAGAGAAAACAAATGTGAACCCAAGTGAAGTAGGAGACATAATTGTTGGCACAGTGCTAGCACCAGGATCAGAAAGAGCAATTGAGTGCAGAATGGCAGCTTTCTATGCGGGTTTCCCAGGTAAATTTCAAGGTCTTTATTGACCATGACCAAAATCATGATTTCATTTGATTTAATGCTACAAGTTAGCATGTGTTTTACTAGGCTTTTAGCTCAATTTCAATTACATGACTATCTCCTTCAATTTTCAATCAGAGACGGTGCCGCTCCGAACTGTCAATAGGCAATGTTCATCTGGACTTCAAGCTGTTGCTGATGTTGCTGCGTACATAAAAGCTGGATTCTATGACATTGGTAAAAATGAATCTATTCTCTGTTTAAATGCCATGGACTTTTGTTTTTTTTTTTTTTTTTTTTTTTGGCCTAATCTTCTTGTTATTTGATGAAGGCATTGGGGCTGGATTGGAGTGTATGACACAAGATAATATTTCAAGGCCGACTCGTAAAGCTAGCTCAAATGTACGTTGAAGCTGTAATTTTTGAGCTTCACATTTTCCTTTCAAACGTAGTTTATTCAGTTTGGCTTTTCACTGTTTTAACAGGTAGAGGCCTTTGCGCAAGCCCGGGATTGTCTTCTTCCTATGGGAATCACTTCTGAGAATGTTGCACAGCGTTATGGTGTGACAAGACAAGAGCAAGACCAGGCTGCTGTAAGTCTGACATTGTATTTGTAGCATGTTTGGATCACCTTCTTTTTGTTTAGAATCAATTCTGAAACCCTTATACTACTCACGGAAGCTTTTCCCCCGAGTTGATTCTGGCTTTAGAATTAATCGTAGGGAGATTTTCAAACATACAATTAATATGCTAAGAATCTATGAAAAGATTATCCAGATGGGTAAAGTCTTTTAATTTGTGTTTATTAGGTTGAGTCTCACAAGCGTGCTGCAGCTGCAATAGCTTCTGGTAAATTCAAAGAAGAAATAATTCCAGTTTCTACTAAGGTCAGTGTCAACTGCTAAGATGATTTTCCTCTTAATATTTGTAATATCATATTACTAATGATTTATTTCAAAATTCAAAAGATTGTGGACCCTAAAACTGGAGAGGTGAAGCAAATTGTCGTTTCTGTTGATGATGGTATCCGACCGAACACAAATGTGAATGATCTGGCAAAGCTGAAGCCTGCATTCAAGAAGGATGGATCCACAACAGCAGGTACTCAAGAAATCTGTTTTTTTGTTAATCTTGTTACTCTGGGAAAACTCTTGTCTAATCAATCTTTTGTTAACTTTTTTCACTCTTTTTAATATTAGGGAATGCTAGCCAAGTTAGTGATGGTGCTGCTGCAGTTCTCCTTATGAAGAGAAGAGTGGCTGTGCAAAAGGGACTTCCTATTCTTGGAATCTTCAGGTACACCATAATGATGTATAATCAAGCTAATTAGTTTGAGAAACATTACTAGTTGTATGTAGGTAATAGTTACTTTATCTGATGAAGTTTCTGTAATAGAGGATCTTTGAAGCTTGCAACCATGTCCTTCTTTTTATATATCTTTAAATTTAAAATTTAAATTCATGGAACAAGTGAATTCAATTTTGCAGGAGTTTTGCTGCTGTTGGAGTAGATCCTTCTGTCATGGGTGTTGGTCCGGCTTTTGCTATTCCGGCCGCTGTGAAATCTGCAGGTCTTGAACTTGGTAACATTGACTTGTTTGAAATCAATGAGGTAAAGGTTTTAGCTGTTGTTATGATAACTAGCAACAACTTTTTGGTTTACGTGGACAAGTGGAACTTGAATAAATATTGTACTAAGCGCTTAGCGATACATTGGTCTTGTGTAGGCATTTGCGTCGCAGTTTGTTTATTCCTGCAAGAAATTGGGACTTGATACCAGAAAGGTCAATGTCAATGGTGGTGCCATTGCTCTTGGGCATCCTTTGGGCGCTACAGGTGCACGCTGTGTTGCAACTTTGCTGAATGAGATGAAGCGTCGGGGCAAGGACTGTCGCTTTGGTGCAATCTCAATGTGCATAGGTGATTTCTTCTTTTGGTCTCTCTCTCTATAAATAACATGTAAAGCATATATATAATCATTTTTTAGCTGAATTAAAAATTTGGTTTTAGTGACAAATGCATATCATGTGGGAGGCAAATTAATTGTTTCTATTCTTCTAAGCTGGCATTCAAACTTAGTGGCTTGCTTAATAAGTTAGCATAATTATCTCCAGAAAAGAAGACCTGTTTCAGAATAGTAAAATGAAAAGTAGCATAGGAAAAGAACTTCAAAAAAAAAAAGAACTTAATGGCATTGGAGGGTCTTTTCTAGAACCCAGATGAGTCCTAAATTCTCAAGAGTACCCCTGACTGCGGTAAATTTAGGAATCTCTGGCGGTTTATGTTATTTTTATCTAGCATGTAATGGACTAAAGCAGGACTTCATACTTACACTTGAATTCCTAACAAATTTAGTCCATTCTTTCTAATAATGAACCACCTTGCTTTGCTTTAAAGAGATTTGGTCCACAGAGGAGAAAGTTAAACAGATGACTAATACATGCATGCTACGGCTTAAGTGTTATTCATATCCTTGCTTAATAACATCATTGAAATGTGCATCATTTCAGGGTCTGGTATGGGAGCTGCTGCTGTATTTGAAAGGGGAGACTGTTGAAAATTTATACAAGTTTATAATGGTTAGAAAGAAGAAGTAACACAATCTTGTTTCAAAGGATGCTTGATCTATCATTTGAAGTGTCTCTAGTTTGAATTCAGTTGTGATCTGAAAGTTACAAAAAGGTGGATGTGAAATTTTATTATTTACCAATTGAAAACAATAAATGTATCCAAAAAAGAATTATTATAATCATGATTATTACCATGATGATAGAAGCTGTTTGTACTACATGCAACTGCTCTGTTTGAATATGCTGATGAGTAAAGACCGAGAGAAGGAAAGCAGAAATTTTGTACTACATCAAATTCATGAACCCAAAATCCATTTCTCACTTACTTTTTTGGGTTGAATGTGTTTAGGTCCCTGTAAAATTTGGGAAAATTGGATTTTGTCCCTCCAAAAGTTTTTCATAGATTTTAGTATTCGTTAATGAAATAAATTAGTCTCTATTGTTAGTCTTCCTCTGTTAAGTGATAATGCGGGTTATGAAATCCAAGCAATGCCATGTAGGCTTGTAAGCTGACATAGCAGTTTCACTCCGTAGCTATTGAAATATTACAAATAGTTGCAACAGTCAATTTGTGGGAGTAACAATATTGTTTAAGTCCTACGCTAATGAGAATGAGGATTTATAATTAGGGTAATATTTACTAGTACAGGATAATATATGTTATACAACAATATCATATACACACTTGATTCTGCCCATGTTTGTTACAGCCCTACGTATATGTACATGTTAAAGGGACATGCTTCGAGGATATGCTATATGCTCAACCCTAATCCTGATTTCTCTTCAGCCATGTTGTCATGAACGTCGGAGGGCCTTGCAGGTACCAACCTCAACACCCACATGATTGTTAGATATGAGAACAAGGAGGCCCTTCCACAGAGGAGCATCCCAGACTTACCATCCTATAACTTTGTTGTCCCATGTTCAAGTTTGGTTCTCCCTTACTCGAACATTGGCTACATCTATGGAGAAACGATAAAGTGATTCCCGTTCATCTTTATACAACGAAAACAAGAAGTCAACAGAGAAATCGTGCCCCTTCACAGGAAGGGAAACTTGCTACTATTTGTGAAGAACACGTTGATTCAAGCGATGAGTGTTAATCAAGAAAAGGACGCCAAAGTCCTTGCTATTTGATAAGTGTCATTTTTATGTATATTTGAATATTATTTTAGGCACGTTTTTTACTTGTATACTCGCATTGCATCATTGTTCATTTTATCTCCTAAAAGAGTTAATACAGTAATGTAAATGCCATTAATTTCATGTTCTAACTTAGAGTTTTGATGTAGGAAAAAAAATTAAAGGAAGATCCAAGTTGAAATGAAGATATGAAAAAGGCTTGGCGCTTAGCACCAGGAAATGACGCTTAGCACCATTTTGACAGTGATCAAGAAAAGAGCATGGCGCTTAGTGCCAAAGGGCGGTAGAGAAAACCCAAAAGTGAAGAAACAAGGGCGCTAAGGGCCAGAAAAGGGCGGCTAAGCGCCATTTTGATAGCTCTTATTCCTATAAATGACCAAAACTTGTATTTTTGTGTATCTCTCCATTTCTCTTCGATTTTACTCTCATTTTGGCACCAGAACAGAGCAATGGATTCTAGACTTCATGGAAGAGAGGTCCTTGTGCATGGATTGATGGAGTGCAGCTTCGGAGTGTGGTGGAAACCATGAGAGGATCGTGACAACCTCTTGGAGGCCATGTATGACTTGTGAAGGTTTATATGGTCGTGGATCAGTCGTCATTCTTATGGGTTTCATCTCTTCTTTCCTTATTCCTTTCTATTTTGGTATCTAGGATATTATAGCTTAATTCTTTGATTTTTGTAAACTCATTCATTATGTAAATGGAAATCTTTTATGTATGGTGTTTTTTTTTTCTATGCTTCATGCTTCTAGCCAATTAAATGATAATCAAAGAGCTTCGCTAATTTATAAATAGATCAGGAGGTTGATATGAATTGGCGTATGCTTAATTCAATGAGCGTAGAACGCCCATGTCTTAATTCATGCCTTGTGTTAAAGTTTTACTTTCTGCACTTCAAGTATCAGTGATTTGTGTTAGATTTATATGGACTAGCATGAGATTAAGAGATAATTGCGGGTTCAGTTCAAGAGAGAAACCACTCATTAATTAAGTTAGTTGTCTTAGGGTGAGACTATCTTGGGTAGGAACAATAGTTAATTTCCACGTGACAGGTAGGGTTCTGGGTTCTAGCAGGAGTTTACGGGGTGACAACGAGGATTCCCAAGCCTATGATACATTATCTTATGATAACTTGGTCATTGGGAATGTCTTTGGGATATAATTTAAGTTGTAGTGTTCATTTTAGTTTCTAGAGGGTAAGAGATTATGTGATACCCGGGGCCGACAAGGGCGGAGAGTGATTGTCAGTGCAATGAGGCACGAACAAGGAGCGGCGCTTTGCAGATTTCTAGGCGAAGGGACACAGGACCGAACCAATCCGGCACCCAAGCAAGAGATATTCCAAGGTTGTATAGGTATGACATTATATAGTTGAGGAGTACATAAAATATTTGATTGGTACTACTCATGAAAGCAAAGACCAGCTAAGAAAAGAGTGAGCTCGGGTCTCCTCGACGGGTTGGGAGCCCAACGGGAAAAACCCCTGTTGTTACCGTGAGACCAATTGTCAGATCTAGATGTTACAACGTCTAAAAATTCCAAATGATAGATTTACCTAGGCTAGGGATAGTTAGGTGAACAACTCTCGACATCATAAGTGAAATGAACCTTTACAAAAGTGTTTAAGTTGAAAGCAATTAGAGAATTAGGTGAATGCGTTTCTAGACAATCTTTCTTCTTTGTTACCTCATTTTACTAAAATAATTCAATCACTAAAATAACATTCAGTTAATAACAAAGCCAATAAACTATGGATTGAAGAACAATATATTGTTAACCAAGTTGATTAAGAATTGTTCACACTGAATAAGCCAATTATGTATGGAAAAAACTATTACCTCCTTATTTTTCTAAAGAAGAAATGGAATATATTGAAGAATATAGTCATAAGGACCAATGCTAGTTCTAAAAAGAAACAAAACCCTAAACGATGCCACAACTAGAATAACCAATCCCTAAGAAACCTACCGAGGAACAAAACCAACAAGCCACAGAAATACCACCAGGGACACGAAGCCCCCTGAAGAGAGAAACAAATGCACCCAACACAACAACCACAAAACCCAAAGAACCCGAAACAAAAACCTAGAATAAGAAAAAAAGATCATCACATCTATAAAAAAATTCAATGTATGAGATAATGATAAATGTTAGAAAAGCATAAAAGATGTAAAGTAATTTCTTTATGAAATTATTTATAACTTAATCCATACAAGAATTAAAGATTCAATCACATAAGATAAATTACCAAATCACATGCCCATGAAATATGATTTTTTTATAGGCAAATGTTAGTTGTTATAAGTGTTAGTAAATTAATCACTCTTCCGGATTCGAACCCGAGACCCTTCACCCTTCATCCCACTCTAACCCTTATGTCCCTAGCTTTTACCACTTGAGTTATCCTTTAGGGACGCCCATGAAATATACTTGACGCAACAATTTTTTTAGGCTAAAAAGCATTTTTGGCCCCTGATGTTTTAAGTTTGTGCAAATTCTGCCCCTATCTATTTTTGTCGATGTTTCTACCCCTCATGTTTTCAAACAGTGCACCGTCTACCCCTGACGGAGGGGTAGACGGTGCACTGTTTGAAAACATGAGGGGTAGACGATGCACTGTTTGAAAACATGAGGGGTAGAAACATCGACAAAAATAGAGTAGGGGCAGAATTTGCACAAACTTGAAACATCAGGGGGCAAAAGTGCATTTTAGCCATTTTTTTAATATCCAACGACATTAATAAGAGAAAAACAAATATTTTGCAATAAATCAAGACTATTTTTATTTTTACCTCTTATTTAAATAAAATAATAATAACTGTTTATGCAATATTTTACTAGAACACATAAAGATTGGTACAAGTATTTATCTAACTATCTGTAATATTGCCAAATCAATTTAACAAAATATATTAAGTTTTTTTTTTTGAATGGACAAAATATATTAAGTTCAAACGCTAGTTATATATATCGTCTATCATGTTTTGAATGATAACAATGTTCAAGAGTATAAGTGATGTGATTAAATATAACTTGTGAATTCTATTTCAGGAAATCACACTTATGCCCCTCATATCTTGTCGCCTCTTATTCAAAACATAAGACTACATAGGAGACGCTCAAGCAAAGAAGAGAAATGATAAAGAGCATCGAAGGAAGACAAGACAAGCGAAAAAAGTCAAACGTGCTCATCGTCTAAGCAAGAAGACAATGAAGAGATTGGTCAAAGCAGCAAGACAAATTGGACAACGAAAGGAATGCTGAATCCACTAAATGATCTGATCAGAAGAAGACAAAGAAGAAACGTCAAAGCATCAAGGCATCATGGACAAGAAAGGAAATGCTATATTTGCCACATTGTCTATCCGAAGAAAGAAAGAAGCTGAAGAAGATCAAGACACAAGAAGAATCAAATCATCATGATCATCTTCATAAGGGGAAGTGAAAGCATCAAGCATCTACACGAAGAAGAAGATAAAGCTTCAAGTCAACTCATGCAAGATCAAGCAAAGCTATCAAATCGTATGAGAAGACTGCACTCAACGTCTACTATATCGTTTATCCCAAGGCTGATCAAAGGAAGCAATGTTCAGAGAAAAGAGCACCATATTCAAATGGAAATATCTCTGACATTCTTGAGGCTAAAGTAAAGTACTGAGAAATCACGTGATACCCTTTCAGGCACGTTGATCAAGGAAATAAATACAATAATGTCAATGTCAACATAAAAAATTTCCTCTTACTCTCTCTACCAAGAAATGAAGAAATGGAGCAAAGCTTATTGTCTACGCCTACAAGCATCAATCTGATTCAGACAACACAAGACAATCCATTTCTGAAGAAGAAGAAGAAGATTTGATCAAACGCTATCAGTCACATTCTGAATGACCAACTAAAGAAAGAAATGAAGCATGTGCTAAGCTGAAAAATCTTCTGAGAGAAGAATGGATAAAGCAAGAAGCATCGTCTGCAAGGTTAGAAGAATGATGGAAGCAAAACTTATGAAAGGAACGTCTATCATGAAATGAACTCTACAGCTTCAGAAGAACATAAAGAAGAACAAGCTTCATAGTCAAATCATCTGAAAGAAAGCAGAATGACTGAAGCATGAATCATCGTTTGAAGAATGGAAGAACGATGAATAAAGATCGTCTGAAGTAGAATGAAGACGATAGAAGCAGAAGACCATCTGAAGAAGAAAGCTCACATTCAAAGAAAGCTACAAAGTCAAATCAAGTACACTTCCCGTTGAAAACCAAGAAAGCTATGTGCAGAAGTTTCAAATATGAAATCTCAAGATCGGACACAATGCTATGATGAAGATAAAGGAACCGTGGTGACACTTTCAAGTTGTCATATATGTACACCAATCGGATAGAAGTTCAGACTTATGCAACCTACTAGATGGAAAATTACATCTTTACGACAAAAGGTCTCCATCCAACAGTACTACGCTCTGACCAAGTACACTTTGTACCTTTTGATCCAACGACTAGAATCTTCTGAAGGTATGAAAAACGATAGAAATGGGAGTTTGAATAGCGTTTTCAGATAAAACTTTTCCCACTCAAAGATTTTGACAAATCTTTTCGTAACAAATAACACAAGGTGGAAAGATAAGAGATGAAGAAAAGCACACGAGTATTTTATCCTGGTTCACTTGATAATCTCTCAAGCTAATCCAGTCCACCCGTTAAGGTGATTTCTTCCTTCTTAGAATGAAGGCAATCCACTATTCAATGTTTGTTACAACTGCACTAGCAACCTTCTCAGTGACTAACAATACAATGAACTAGCAAACACTAAGATTCACTCTCTTAGTCTTCTCAAGGATATGACCAAACTTGGTCCCTTAAGGAAATACAAACTCACTGTTTGAAGGGTTTTGGTTTACAATGAAGTGCTTCTAAGAAAGCTAAGGTAAACACAATAAGAACGAATGAAGAAAGGTTGCTAATTGATCGGTTGAATATTTGCTTGAGTTTTGCACAAAGTTTCTTAGCTTCTTTCTTCCAACTTCAGCCTCTATACATACTCCAAGTATTAGGGTTGTATCCGTTGCATGGAATGCTACTGTTGGAGGGCAAATCCGGAACTTTCAGATTCTGCTATAGCTGAACATCTTAGATAAGGCCGTCAGAATGGTACAATTGCTTTTGTACTTGGATAGCGACGTGAGCCTTATTCTAGTTGACTTCTGATCTGGTGACGCTTCAAGTTGGAACGCGTGCAACTTATGAGATCAGAGTCAGAGGGAAGCTTGGATCCTCTGACCTTCGTAGCTTCTGCTTCTGGACTGTTCATCAGAACTTCTAGTCATCAGAGTTGGAAGTACTTGGTCTTCAGAGCTAGCTTACTCTTGGACTTCAGAGTCTTCACTTCTTAGCTTCTGGACCTTCAGAGCTTCTGGTCTTCAGAACTTGAAGTGGTTTGAATCCACATCAGAGCTTATGATATTTAGAACTTCTAAAGCATATACTACTGTTCAAACAGAACATAGTGAGAGCGAAAGCATTGTATTGACTACTCTTTTGCTTTGTGCTTCTGATAAGTGTGTATTTAGACCAGAGTCATAGCCTGTCCATTAAACATTCAGAGAACAACGTTAGAGTACCATAATTGTTCATATACGATAATTAACTTGTTGGTGCCTCATGAAAGATCTACAGTCATAGCGATTGATCACTTAATATTCTCCAAAAGAAAAAGAAATCACACTAGCACAATATACACATCAAAAACTGGGTGTACTCCCCCTTTTTGTCATAAGCAAAAAGAGTTGAGAGTGTGAAAAACTTAGCTTGAAGTACAAGGTACTCCCCCTTAGAGAAGGACTACGTTAAAGAAAATAAAATAAAATAGATAATAAGGATAATTATGAAAATAGTGAATGCAGATGAAGAAATTAAATGAGGTGAAGAACACCGGCCAAGAAGGAAAAAGACGTTTACCACCGGTCAAAAGACTTTAAGACTTGCATCAGTTTTCAGAGAAACACCTCGAGAAACTGCTTCAGCAATAACTTCTGGAGACTGAACTTTGAGTATAAATAACAGTGATTCCATAACAGTCTTCATAGTTCATTTGTTTCTAGTAACAAACACTTCAATGGCATCCTTTGAGATTTGCATGAGAGAGCTTAGGAAAAGAGCCTTTGAGGAAGATCTCTTGTTCAACGTGAGGCATCCGGAGAATCCCAGCATCCAGCAACTGATTATCCAGTTGTTGGGACTGAATCTGAGTCCAGAGCTGCACACCACACTCCGAGTCTTCTTGGAGTTTGTGGAGGAAATGCAGGAGCTCTTCCAGAGGGAGTTGGAAATATTTGCGGAGATCCGTGCTGTAGAGGCTTCGCTTGAGAGCAAGACAGAGTCTCCGGTAGAGGGGAAGGAGAGGATGCGCGAGAACTTGGTCCGCTTGGAGTATCAACAACATCGTCTGGAGCTTGATAAGGCAGAGATGCGTCGGCGTTGCAAAGCCACGAGGAAAAATCCTCCGTTTTAAATGTAATGCAAAAGTATGAAGAATGAAATAAAGGAATTTTTTTTTGCAAAGCTTATGTGTTTGTTAATGAGTATGCTAAAAAGAAATAATAATAAACTAACAGAAGAAAGAAGAGTTAGTAAATCAACGAGATAACTAATTAAAGATGAGGTTTAGAAAGAGCATAAACTATAAATGATTTAAAAACATAATAAGAAAGAAGGGTGCAAAAGAAATAGAGTTCCTAAATCTAGGGTTGAGGTTCTGGCAATCTGCTGAGGATAGTAGCAAACATTTCCTGCATTCCCTTGTTGATAGCAGCTTGTTGATCGAGTTGCCTCTGGAAAGAATCAAGTTTTGCATGAATAGAGGCAATGTCAGATCCAGTTGCAGCAAGAGGAATGGCTTGATCAGAGGTAGAAGGAATGTCAGAGCCAGGAATTGAACCAATGACTTGAGCAGAGGATGAAGTCATCGCAGTGTCAGAGGCAAGGGCCTGAGCTTTCAGAGCAGCAGCCTCTATAACGCCCCAATTTCTCGAGGGTCACACAGTAACCAATTAATCCAATTTTCGTAAAGAATTTTCGTCAATTCAATTATTAATCTTTGATTAATGACAAAGGTTCATTATTTGCAAAACTCTTGAAAGATTAACCTTTACAAATCTCGCGGAAGTAAACATCATCTCAAAACTTTTGAATTAAATAAAATAAGCATGAAACATACGTCTAAAACCAAAGTAAATTACATCAACTTTATTTATCCAAATGAAAACAAAATAATTGTTCAATGCTTCCCGAACTCGGTACTCTCCACCCAAAGAGAAAATGGATGTCTCTCAACCCACCCACATCCTTGGCCCCTTCCTCTTTATCTTCTTCCTCTTCTTTAGGAGTGTAGTCGTCATCCGGTAGTGGCTCGTCACGTAGTATCAACTCCCAAGAATGAGTCGTCGTCGTTATCTTCATAACCATCTACCCCCCATCCCCCCCCCCCAAATAAACACATAAACAAGTAGCGCAAGGGTCAGGTCTCATATTCTCATAAAAACATTCACATATACATGTACTCTCATAAATAACAAGGTATAATAAGCATAATCTTTAAGTTATATCTCAGTCAGTCACCTAAGTTCAGTTAGGCTAGCGACCACACCATTCACACAACCACCTCAACACCAATGGCCATATTCACGATCATCCGCAGATGAACAATTCTCGTAGGGGACACACCGTACAACCCTCAATCACATGGGGACACACCGTACAACCCACAAACACCCTCGCGTGCAAGTAACTGTTTGTCTCTAACGCCACCATCGTTCTCATGGTACATAGTCTCACCTAGACATATGTTCCATTAATCACATTTTCACTTTTTACTTGCAAGCGAGTTATTTCTCTTTCTCTTATATTGAGGCTCTAAGTCAAGTCTTCCTAGAGTCTTTTATTCTCATCACAAAATTAAAGATAGGAACAAAACATTCACAGTGCACAAAAGGGGATTACGGCTAGGTGAGCGACCCTTTTGTACAAATAACCAATTAAACAGTGTGAAATCATTTAAGAATAGCCATATACATAAAAACATGCATATTATGTCACAACAGCACCACAAGGCAAGTACCAAGGCTTAACAACATATAACTCACAGCATCTCCTAAACACATGTTCCTAAACAAAACTTCAAAACATTTTCGCAGCTCAACATATTGACAGTAGAAACAACTTTCACAAAAACAGAGCCATATAATGTATCTTTCAACCAAAAATCACGTATGATACCTTTCTGGAAAGCTATTTTAAATATCTACAACTATATAATTACACACTTGTTCATTTGAGTCCCGGAATTAGGTGATATTAGGCCTTAAAGCTTACTGTCCGGAATAGGAAAGACAGCAGGTGTAACAGTTACTAAAAATGACCCCCCAGATCACATTACTAAACCAAAAATTATGATTTTTATATGTCCAGAAACCTATTTCGAAAATATACAACTTTCATTTTAATCACTTTTTCATTTGACGACCATAAACAGGTAAAAAGGGGCTCTGAAGTCAGCGGTCCAGTACAGGAAACTGGCAGCGAAACTCTCACCTCTAGTTTAAGCTATAAATCATTTCAGCCCAAGGCTTTAAGCTATGTTCCAGCAATAAAAATCAAATCACATAGGTCTCATATCATAATAGTACATCAAGCAAACTTTCAACCCCAAACCCTCATGCAAACCCTCAACAATCAAGATGTTTCACAACCAAACATAGCAACAAGTCCCTAACAACTACCCAAGTCCTAGGATCAGCCCTTACCTTGATTAAGAGTGATGAAATCAGAAGTAGGGTGATGAAGAAAGAATCAAAAGCTGCTGTCCAATGTCCTCTCTTCCTCCTTGCTCTCGATCCCTCTCTCTCTCTCGCGATCTCCTCTCCTTTCCCTTGCGTGCGTGCGGCGGTGGCTAGGGCTAGGGGCGGCGGCTCTCTCCTCCTCTCTCTCAAGTTCTCTCTTCTCTCTTTTCCTCTGGTTTCTAACGTGAAAGAGTGTGGGTGCAACTTCTGTTTTCTGATTCTTAGAAAATAGGGTTTCCCCCCCCCCCTCTTGACTAAAACCCATGCAAACCAACATGTGGGCTAGGGTTTGACTTTTACCTTTTTAAGCCCAAACCACTTAAACCTATGGCCCTCTAATTAACTCTAATCAGGTCTGAACATAATTAAAACCAAACTATTTTTAATTAAAAACCCAACCAAATTCGGAATAAAAATAAAAACACATTAATAAATTCGCTGGCACTTTACTGCCAGAACCACACTCGGTAAAATTCGAATATCTCGAGCTACAGGGGTCGGAATGACCTGATTTTACTTCGTAAATTTTCTACACTTAAAGGGCTACAACTATCAGTGATTTGTGTTAGATTTATATGGACTAGCATGAGATTAAGAGATAATTGCGGGTTCAGTTCAAGAGAGAAACCACTCATTAATTAAGTTAGTTGTCTTAGGGTGAGACTATCTTGGGTAGGAACAATAGTTAATTTCCACGTGACAGGTAGGGTTCTGGGTTCTAGCAGGAGTTTACGGGGTGACAACGAGGATTCCCAAGCCTATGATACATTATCTTATGATAACTTGGTCATTGGGAATGTCTTTGGGATATAATTTAAGTTGTAGTGTTCATTTTAGTTTCTAGAGGGTAAGAGATTATGTGATACCCGGGGCCGACAAGGGCGGAGAGTGATTGTCAGTGCAATGAGGCACGAACAAGGAGCGGCGCTTTGCAGATTTCTAGGCGAAGGGACACAGGACCGAACCAATCCGGCACCCAAGCAAGAGATATTCCAAGGTTGTATAGGTATGACATTATATAGTTGAGGAGTACATAAAATATTTGATTGGTACTACTCATGAAAGCAAAGACCAGCTAAGAAAAGAGTGAGCTCGGGTCTCCTCGACGGGTTGGGAGCCCAACGGGAAAAACCCCTGTTGTTACCGTGAGACCAATTGTCAGATCTAGATGTTACAACGTCTAAAAATTCCAAATGATAGATTTACCTAGGCTAGGGATAGTTAGGTGAACAACTCTCGACATCATAAGTGAAATGAACCTTTACAAAAGTGTTTAAGTTGAAAGCAATTAGAGAATTAGGTGAATGCGTTTCTAGACAATCTTTCTTCTTTGTTACCTCATTTTACTAAAATAATTCAATCACTAAAATAACATTCAGTTAATAACAAAGCCAATAAACTATGGATTGAAGAACAATATATTGTTAACCAAGTTGATTAAGAATTGTTCACACTGAATAAGCCAATTATGTATGGAAAAAACTATTACCTCCTTATTTTTCTAAAGAAGAAATGGAATATATTGAAGAATATAGTCATAAGGACCAATGCTAGTTCTAAAAAGAAACAAAACCCTAAACGATGCCACAACTAGAATAACCAATCCCTAAGAAACCTACCGAGGAACAAAACCAACAAGCCACAGAAATACCACCAGGGACACGAAGCCCCCTGAAGAGAGAAACAAATGCACCCAACACAACAACCACAAAACCCAAAGAACCCGAAACAAAAACCTAGAATAAGAAAAAAAGATCATCACATCTATAAAAAAATTCAATGTATGAGATAATGATAAATGTTAGAAAAGCATAAAAGATGTAAAGTAATTTCTTTATGAAATTATTTATAACTTAATCCATACAAGAATTAAAGATTCAATCACATAAGATAAATTACCAAATCACATGCCCATGAAATATGATTTTTTTATAGGCAAATGTTAGTTGTTATAAGTGTTAGTAAATTAATCACTCTTCCGGATTCGAACCCGAGACCCTTCACCCTTCATCCCACTCTAACCCTTATGTCCCTAGCTTTTACCACTTGAGTTATCCTTTAGGGACGCCCATGAAATATACTTGACGCAACAATTTTTTTAGGCTAAAAAGCATTTTTGGCCCCTGATGTTTTAAGTTTGTGCAAATTCTGCCCCTATCTATTTTTGTCGATGTTTCTACCCCTCATGTTTTCAAACAGTGCACCGTCTACCCCTGACGGAGGGGTAGACGGTGCACTGTTTGAAAACATGAGGGGTAGACGATGCACTGTTTGAAAACATGAGGGGTAGAAACATCGACAAAAATAGAGTAGGGGCAGAATTTGCACAAACTTGAAACATCAGGGGGCAAAAGTGCATTTTAGCCATTTTTTTAATATCCAACGACATTAATAAGAGAAAAACAAATATTTTGCAATAAATCAAGACTATTTTTATTTTTACCTCTTATTTAAATAAAATAATAATAACTGTTTATGCAATATTTTACTAGAACACATAAAGATTGGTACAAGTATTTATCTAACTATCTGTAATATTGCCAAATCAATTTAACAAAATATATTAAGTTTTTTTTTTTGAATGGACAAAATATATTAAGTTCAAACGCTAGTTATATATATCGTCTATCATGTTTTGAATGATAACAATGTTCAAGAGTATAAGTGATGTGATTAAATATAACTTGTGAATTCTATTTCAGGAAACCACACTTATGCCCCTCATATCTTGTCGCCTCTTATTCAAAACATAAGACTACATAGGAGACGCTCAAGCAAAGAAGAGAAATGATAAAGAGCATCGAAGGAAGACAAGACAAGCGAAAAAAGTCAAACGTGCTCATCGTCTAAGCAAGAAGACAATGAAGAGATTGGTCAAAGCAGCAAGACAAATTGGACAACGAAAGGAATGCTGAATCCACTAAATGATCTGATCAGAAGAAGACAAAGAAGAAACGTCAAAGCATCAAGGCATCATGGACAAGAAAGGAAATGCTATATTTGCCACATTGTCTATCCGAAGAAAGAAAGAAGCTGAAGAAGATCAAGACACAAGAAGAATCAAATCATCATGATCATCTTCATAAGGGGAAGTGAAAGCATCAAGCATCTACACGAAGAAGAAGATAAAGCTTCAAGTCAACTCATGCAAGATCAAGCAAAGCTATCAAATCGTATGAGAAGACTGCACTCAACGTCTACTATATCGTTTATCCCAAGGCTGATCAAAGGAAGCAATGTTCAGAGAAAAGAGCACCATATTCAAATGGAAATATCTCTGACATTCTTGAGGCTAAAGTAAAGTACTGAGAAATCACGTGATACCCTTTCAGGCACGTTGATCAAGGAAATAAATACAATAATGTCAATGTCAACATAAAAAATTTCCTCTTACTCTCTCTACCAAGAAATGAAGAAATGGAGCAAAGCTTATTGTCTACGCCTACAAGCATCAATCTGATTCAGACAACACAAGACAATCCATTTCTGAAGAAGAAGAAGAAGATTTGATCAAACGCTATCAGTCACATTCTGAATGACCAACTAAAGAAAGAAATGAAGCATGTGCTAAGCTGAAAAATCTTCTGAGAGAAGAATGGATAAAGCAAGAAGCATCGTCTGCAAGGTTAGAAGAATGATGGAAGCAAAACTTATGAAAGGAACGTCTATCATGAAATGAACTCTACAGCTTCAGAAGAACATAAAGAAGAACAAGCTTCATAGTCAAATCATCTGAAAGAAAGCAGAATGACTGAAGCATGAATCATCGTTTGAAGAATGGAAGAACGATGAATAAAGATCGTCTGAAGTAGAATGAAGACGATAGAAGCAGAAGACCATCTGAAGAAGAAAGCTCACATTCAAAGAAAGCTACAAAGTCAAATCAAGTACACTTCCCGTTGAAAACCAAGAAAGCTATGTGCAGAAGTTTCAAATATGAAATCTCAAGATCGGACACAATGCTATGATGAAGATAAAGGAACCGTGGTGACACTTTCAAGTTGTCATATATGTACACCAATCGGATAGAAGTTCAGACTTATGCAACCTACTAGATGGAAAATTACATCTTTACGACAAAAGGTCTCCATCCAACAGTACTACGCTCTGACCAAGTACACTTTGTACCTTTTGATCCAACGACTAGAATCTTCTGAAGGTATGAAAAACGATAGAAATGGGAGTTTGAATAGCGTTTTCAGATAAAACTTTTCCCACTCAAAGATTTTGACAAATCTTTTCGTAACAAATAACACAAGGTGGAAAGATAAGAGATGAAGAAAAGCACACGAGTATTTTATCCTGGTTCACTTGATAATCTCTCAAGCTAATCCAGTCCACCCGTTAAGGTGATTTCTTCCTTCTTAGAATGAAGGCAATCCACTATTCAATGTTTGTTACAACTGCACTAGCAACCTTCTCAGTGACTAACAATACAATGAACTAGCAAACACTAAGATTCACTCTCTTAGTCTTCTCAAGGATATGACCAAACTTGGTCCCTTAAGGAAATACAAACTCACTGTTTGAAGGGTTTTGGTTTACAATGAAGTGCTTCTAAGAAAGCTAAGGTAAACACAATAAGAACGAATGAAGAAAGGTTGCTAATTGATCGGTTGAATATTTGCTTGAGTTTTGCACAAAGTTTCTTAGCTTCTTTCTTCCAACTTCAGCCTCTATACATACTCCAAGTATTAGGGTTGTATCCGTTGCATGGAATGCTACTGTTGGAGGGCAAATCCGGAACTTTCAGATTCTGCTATAGCTGAACATCTTAGATAAGGCCGTCAGAATGGTACAATTGCTTTTGTACTTGGATAGCGACGTGAGCCTTATTCTAGTTGACTTCTGATCTGGTGACGCTTCAAGTTGGAACGCGTGCAACTTATGAGATCAGAGTCAGAGGGAAGCTTGGATCCTCTGACCTTCGTAGCTTCTGCTTCTGGACTGTTCATCAGAACTTCTAGTCATCAGAGTTGGAAGTACTTGGTCTTCAGAGCTAGCTTACTCTTGGACTTCAGAGTCTTCACTTCTTAGCTTCTGGACCTTCAGAGCTTCTGGTCTTCAGAACTTGAAGTGGTTTGAATCCACATCAGAGCTTATGATATTTAGAACTTCTAAAGCATATACTACTGTTCAAACAGAACATAGTGAGAGCGAAAGCATTGTATTGACTACTCTTTTGCTTTGTGCTTCTGATAAGTGTGTATTTAGACCAGAGTCATAGCCTGTCCATTAAACATTCAGAGAACAACGTTAGAGTACCATAATTGTTCATATACGATAATTAACTTGTTGGTGCCTCATGAAAGATCTACAGTCATAGCGATTGATCACTTAATATTCTCCAAAAGAAAAAGAAATCACACTAGCACAATATACACATCAAAAACTGGGTGTACTCCCCCTTTTTGTCATAAGCAAAAAGAGTTGAGAGTGTGAAAAACTTAGCTTGAAGTACAAGGTACTCCCCCTTAGAGAAGGACTACGTTAAAGAAAATAAAATAAAATAGATAATAAGGATAATTATGAAAATAGTGAATGCAGATGAAGAAATTAAATGAGGTGAAGAACACCGGCCAAGAAGGAAAAAGACGTTTACCACCGGTCAAAAGACTTTAAGACTTGCATCAGTTTTCAGAGAAACACCTCGAGAAACTGCTTCAGCAATAACTTCTGGAGACTGAACTTTGAGTATAAATAACAGTGATTCCATAACAGTCTTCATAGTTCATTTGTTTCTAGTAACAAACACTTCAATGGCATCCTTTGAGATTTGCATGAGAGAGCTTAGGAAAAGAGCCTTTGAGGAAGATCTCTTGTTCAACGTGAGGCATCCGGAGAATCCCAGCATCCAGCAACTGATTATCCAGTTGTTGGGACTGAATCTGAGTCCAGAGCTGCACACCACACTCCGAGTCTTCTTGGAGTTTGTGGAGGAAATGCAGGAGCTCTTCCAGAGGGAGTTGGAAATATTTGCGGAGATCCGTGCTGTAGAGGCTTCGCTTGAGAGCAAGACAGAGTCTCCGGTAGAGGGGAAGGAGAGGATGCGCGAGAACTTGGTCCGCTTGGAGTATCAACAACATCGTCTGGAGCTTGATAAGGCAGAGATGCGTCGGCGTTGCAAAGCCACGAGGAAAAATCCTCCGTTTTAAATGTAATGCAAAAGTATGAAGAATGAAATAAAGGAATTTTTTTTTGCAAAGCTTATGTGTTTGTTAATGAGTATGCTAAAAAGAAATAATAATAAACTAACAGAAGAAAGAAGAGTTAGTAAATCAACGAGATAACTAATTAAAGATGAGGTTTAGAAAGAGCATAAACTATAAATGATTTAAAAACATAATAAGAAAGAAGGGTGCAAAAGAAATAGAGTTCCTAAATCTAGGGTTGAGGTTCTGGCAATCTGCTGAGGATAGTAGCAAACATTTCCTGCATTCCCTTGTTGATAGCAGCTTGTTGATCGAGTTGCCTCTGGAAAGAATCAAGTTTTGCATGAATAGAGGCAATGTCAGATCCAGTTGCAGCAAGAGGAATGGCTTGATCAGAGGTAGAAGGAATGTCAGAGCCAGGAATTGAACCAATGACTTGAGCAGAGGATGAAGTCATCGCAGTGTCAGAGGCAAGGGCCTGAGCTTTCAGAGCAGCAGCCTCTATAACGCCCCAATTTCTCGAGGGTCACACAGTAACCAATTAATCCAATTTTCGTAAAGAATTTTCGTCAATTCAATTATTAATCTTTGATTAATGACAAAGGTTCATTATTTGCAAAACTCTTGAAAGATTAACCTTTACAAATCTCGCGGAAGTAAACATCATCTCAAAACTTTTGAATTAAATAAAATAAGCATGAAACATACGTCTAAAACCAAAGTAAATTACATCAACTTTATTTATCCAAATGAAAACAAAATAATTGTTCAATGCTTCCCGAACTCGGTACTCTCCACCCAAAGAGAAAATGGATGTCTCTCAACCCACCCACATCCTTGGCCCCTTCCTCTTTATCTTCTTCCTCTTCTTTAGGAGTGTAGTCGTCATCCGGTAGTGGCTCGTCACGTAGTATCAACTCCCAAGAATGAGTCGTCGTCGTTATCTTCATAACCATCTACCCCCCATCCCCCCCCCCCAAATAAACACATAAACAAGTAGCGCAAGGGTCAGGTCTCATATTCTCATAAAAACATTCACATATACATGTACTCTCATAAATAACAAGGTATAATAAGCATAATCTTTAAGTTATATCTCAGTCAGTCACCTAAGTTCAGTTAGGCTAGCGACCACACCATTCACACAACCACCTCAACACCAATGGCCATATTCACGATCATCCGCAGATGAACAATTCTCGTAGGGGACACACCGTACAACCCTCAATCACATGGGGACACACCGTACAACCCACAAACACCCTCGCGTGCAAGTAACTGTTTGTCTCTAACGCCACCATCGTTCTCATGGTACATAGTCTCACCTAGACATATGTTCCATTAATCACATTTTCACTTTTTACTTGCAAGCGAGTTATTTCTCTTTCTCTTATATTGAGGCTCTAAGTCAAGTCTTCCTAGAGTCTTTTATTCTCATCACAAAATTAAAGATAGGAACAAAACATTCACAGTGCACAAAAGGGGATTACGGCTAGGTGAGCGACCCTTTTGTACAAATAACCAATTAAACAGTGTGAAATCATTTAAGAATAGCCATATACATAAAAACATGCATATTATGTCACAACAGCACCACAAGGCAAGTACCAAGGCTTAACAACATATAACTCACAGCATCTCCTAAACACATGTTCCTAAACAAAACTTCAAAACATTTTCGCAGCTCAACATATTGACAGTAGAAACAACTTTCACAAAAACAGAGCCATATAATGTATCTTTCAACCAAAAATCACGTATGATACCTTTCTGGAAAGCTATTTTAAATATCTACAACTATATAATTACACACTTGTTCATTTGAGTCCCGGAATTAGGTGATATTAGGCCTTAAAGCTTACTGTCCGGAATAGGAAAGACAGCAGGTGTAACAGTTACTAAAAATGACCCCCCAGATCACATTACTAAACCAAAAATTATGATTTTTATATGTCCAGAAACCTATTTCGAAAATATACAACTTTCATTTTAATCACTTTTTCATTTGACGACCATAAACAGGTAAAAAGGGGCTCTGAAGTCAGCGGTCCAGTACAGGAAACTGGCAGCGAAACTCTCACCTCTAGTTTAAGCTATAAATCATTTCAGCCCAAGGCTTTAAGCTATGTTCCAGCAATAAAAATCAAATCACATAGGTCTCATATCATAATAGTACATCAAGCAAACTTTCAACCCCAAACCCTCATGCAAACCCTCAACAATCAAGATGTTTCACAACCAAACATAGCAACAAGTCCCTAACAACTACCCAAGTCCTAGGATCAGCCCTTACCTTGATTAAGAGTGATGAAATCAGAAGTAGGGTGATGAAGAAAGAATCAAAAGCTGCTGTCCAATGTCCTCTCTTCCTCCTTGCTCTCGATCCCTCTCTCTCTCTCGCGATCTCCTCTCCTTTCCCTTGCGTGCGTGCGGCGGTGGCTAGGGCTAGGGGCGGCGGCTCTCTCCTCCTCTCTCTCAAGTTCTCTCTTCTCTCTTTTCCTCTGGTTTCTAACGTGAAAGAGTGTGGGTGCAACTTCTGTTTTCTGATTCTTAGAAAATAGGGTTTCCCCCCCCCCTCTTGACTAAAACCCATGCAAACCAACATGTGGGCTAGGGTTTGACTTTTACCTTTTTAAGCCCAAACCACTTAAACCTATGGCCCTCTAATTAACTCTAATCAGGTCTGAACATAATTAAAACCAAACTATTTTTAATTAAAAACCCAACCAAATTCGGAATAAAAATAAAAACACATTAATAAATTCGCTGGCACTTTACTGCCAGAACCACACTCGGTAAAATTCGAATATCTCGAGCTACAGGGGTCGGAATGACCTGATTTTACTTCGTAAATTTTCTACACTTAAAGGGCTACAACTATCATGTAGGAAATTTTCCCAAATGAGGTCGTTAAGACCCTCTAAAAATTCACACAAGTTGACAGTTGTAATCTGTCAATTTCTCAAACTTGAACAAAACCCTCATTTTATTCAATCTTTCTCAAAAGCAATACAAACTAAAATAGGGCCTTACAGCCTCAGCTTCTAGCTTAGCAGCCTGTTCAAGAGCTTCCAAACGAGGAGATTCAAGCTTAGCAGCTTCAGATAAAGCAAGTTGCTTCTTGGCAGCATCTTCTTGTTCTTTCCTTATTCTGGCTTCTTCCATAGTCTTCCAAAGCTTTTCTCTCAGACGCATTTCATGCAGAGCTTCTCTTCTTCTGTTTCTTGCACCTAACCTCTGCTTAGCAGCTTCAATCTTTTCATCTCTTTCTTCAGCATAAACCACCAGCATATCATCAATTTGATCATGGAACCAATTGCAGAGACGTCCCCATTGATCGGCAACAATGTATGGTTTCTCACTAAGATCAGTGGCAGCATACAGATTTCTTACCATCATTGTTGCTTGCTCATGGAATGAGTTGATGCACTCCAGAAGTGTTTCTGGTTCAGGGTAGGTATAGGGAATGATCTGAAGATTGGTTTCAGGTGAGGGTGGAGGAGAAAGATTGCAGCTAGTGGCTTCAGAGGTTGCTTGAGTATCAGAGGCTACTTGAAGAGACACATTATCCAGAGCCATCTGAACAGAGGTGTTTTGCTCTGGAATTTGGTCAGATTGACTAACTTCAGGATTTTGAAACTCAAAGTCCTGAGAAGTTACTGGGGAGTAGTTGGAAAGGGAAACTTTATGTTCTGTTGTTTCCTTTGAAGAAGGAAAGACAACGTTCAGTGGAACAGGTTGAAGTAGGACATCAGGAGTGGCCTGAGTCACTGGGGTAGTGTATAGAGGAGTTGGAGGACGAGAGTGTGTTGGGCTTGGAGCTCTAATGATTTCATCCGGAAGGGTGGAGCTCATGCCACTTACAACTGCAAAAAAGTTACGGTCAGTTTCAGAGTTGTTAGAAGGTGATAAAACTACAGTATGAGTGACAAAAGATATGGAAGGAGGGGTTGATTCTTCTTCAGAGGTTATGCGTTTGTATGGGAGAGGAATGGGTGATGAAGGTTCAGAGGCTTGTGGACCTTGAATCTTTTGCCAAGATGGGTTGTCTTGAATGGAAGTTTGGATTTTTGAAGGCTTGGGTGGTGAAGAACAAGTAGTGGTTGTCTTGGTGGAGATGATGGTGTTTGGTTTAATGACAGAGGTGTATTTGGGTGAAAGAGGAGGTAAAGTTGGGGTAGGAATAGGAGAAGAACCAGTAACAGCATTATCAGAGTCATCATCATCAGAAAGAACAACAAACTTACTTGAGTTCCTGACCGAGGACCTTGTAACTCTGGTAGGCCTTGGTGCTTGTTGGGTTTCCTGCTTGACGGCCCTGGTTACAATTCTGACCTTTTTCTTCTTCTTCTGAGGTGGTGGCTCATCATCGTTGCCATCCTCAGAGTCATCCTTGGCATCAGAAGCATCAGCCTTCTTCCTCTTTGGCTTCCTCTTGGGAGCAACATCATAATCAGGAGCATCTGGGAGATTCCTGAAGAATTCATCAACATCAATATCTAGACCCTGACTCCTCAGATCATTGATGTAGTGCAAGATTGCCTCTGGATCATCAGCCTTGGACCAGAGAGGGAAATCATTAAGGGGAATTCTTCTCTTCATAATTTCTGTGGGTTGAGCGATAGAGGCAGCTCCAACCTTGGTCTCTATCAGTCCCATTCTCTTCAGATTTGTAGATGTCAAAGCTTCTCCAGAGAGAGTTGTTAAATCTTCTGGGCATCCTGCGTTGAATAGCTCCTTGACCAAGTTGCTTTCAACAAATATATCAGATAGAAGCCTTCCAAAAGGAATATACTTGATTGTGCTCTTGCTTACACCAGCAGTTGTCCTTGACTTCTTGATGCAATCTTTCAGATAGGTGAACAGGAAGTAAGGGAGGAAAATCTTCTTATTCGTCTTGATGAAGTACATCATTACTTTCTGATTGAAGCTGATGTAGTCAGGAGAGCTTCCAGAGGGTCTGGGATTAAGACAGTTGAGCATGATCTTGTGCCAGATTCTCAGATCAAGATGAAGATCTTTAGTCTTGTAATCAGATCTCCCAGATTTCCAGTTGGCATACATCACTGAATTGATGTTATCCTTGACTTTCTTTGACTTGGAGTCATTAGTCTGAAATCTGTAGCCATTGATAGTATCAGCACCCAGAAGTAAAGTTATAGACCTTTCAGAGATGATGATCTTCTTGCCTAGCACATGCGACACGACTTGATAATCATCACAGTCTGCATGTTTCCAGAACTCCTTCACAAGCTTCTCATAGATGGGGCTTGAGAGCCTGTTGAAATACCTTTCCCAGCCTTGAGCTTTTACAGCAGGGAGAAGATCTACTCCATTTTCTGCCAAATTCTTGAAATCAACTCAAATTTCACAGAGTACTTGAAGTTCTTCTGGCGGAAAATTGTAAGTAACTGCACAACTTCTTTTAGCAATAGGAATGACTTCCCCAGAATCCTGAGTCTCAGCTTGAGGCGATTCAAGGGATCTTGAACGGTGAGAAGGACCAGTTTGTCCTGTTGCTAAGCCCACAACCATATGAGGAAAGACCCTTCCATCTGCGGAGTCGGCTTTCTCTGTTCGTTCTATGGCGGATGAAGGTTTGGGTAAAGAAGGTGATGAACAAGAGAGAGAAGAGAGGGTTTAAAGAAAACCTTAACACTAGATTTTTCAAGGAGAGAGAGAGAGAGAGAGAGAGAGAGAGAGAGAGAGAACGTGTGTGAAGTGAAGAACGTGTGTGCGAACGTGGGTAACTAGTGAATTTTGAAAGTAACCATTGAGTAGTTAGAAAAACATAGATAAAGGTTAAAAATCAACGGTTAGAAATTAATGACATAATAACAAGCAATAAATATATATAACATGCGGTGGAGAATAAAGCAGATGTAATCATTACAACAGAAATTCCCGAGAGGCACAAGGAAAGAGGCATCAGAATTAACTGACACATGTTTGCTGTCTTGTCTCAGAAGGAGCACCAATGGGTACACATCTTCTGATAAAGTTATCTTCTGAACTAGACAACTTCTGATAGGGAACAAAAGCATTATAGCCAGAGGTTCTGATCCATCTTCATACTGGACACAAGTCCATATTCAGATTTTTCAGTATAAATTTAAATATATCCTCTGATAAGGGCTTTGTAAAGATATCTGCCCATTGATGGTCAGTATCAACAAACTTCAGAAGAATTACACCCTTCTGAACATAATCTCTAATAAAATGATACTTTACCTCAATGTGCTTGGCCCTTGAATGTAAGATATGATTCTTACTTAGAGAAGTGGCAGCAGTATTATCGCAGTAGATTGGAATATTGCTCTCAAGGATTTGATAATCCTCTAGCTGATGTTTCATCCAGAGCATCTGAGTGCTGCAAATAGCTGCTGAGATGTATTCTGCCTCTGCAGTGGATAATGCAATAGTTGACTGCTTCTTGCTTGCCCATGAGACTAAGTTACTTCCCAGAAATTGACAATTCCCAGAAGTACTTTTTCTTTCTGTTCTATCTCCAGCATAATCAACATCACAATAACCTGAAAGCTTATACTTTGATGTCTTCTTATACATCAAGCCAAGGTTAGTGGTACCTTTCAGATATTTGAGAATTCTCTTAACAACAGTTAAGTGAGTTTCTCTAGGATCTGATTGGAATCGAGCACATAAATGTACACTAAAAAGAATGTCTGGCCTAGATGCAGTTAAATATAGTAGAGAGCATATCATACCACGATAGAGCTTCTGACAAACTTTAGCACTAATATCTTCTTTTTCTAGAATGCATGTAAGATGCATTGGGGTCTTGGCCGGCGTACATTCTGACATATTGAACTTCTCAGAAGTTCCTTTGTGTACTTGCTCTGATGGATGTAAGTTGCTTCTGGTTGTTGGTCAACTTGAATACCCAGAAAGTACTTAAGTTCTCCCATCATACTTATCTCAAATTCAGCCTGCATCATCTTAGAAAATTCCTTGCAAAGAGATGTATTAGCAGATCCAAATATAATATCATCAACATAAATTTGCACAATTAAGATGTCATCTTTGTAAGATTTGCAAAAGAGAGTTGTATCTACTTTACCCCTTACAAACTCATTGTCCAGAAGGAATGGGCTTAATCTCTCATACCATGCTCTGGGAGCTTGCTTCAGACCATAGAGAGATTTCTTCAACTTAAAGACATGGTCAGGTTTCTTCTCATCTTCAAATCCAGGAGGTTGATGCACATAAACTTCTTCAGAAATGTATCCATTCAGGAAAGCACTCTTGACATCCATTTGATGAAGAATTATGTTATGATTCACAGAGAATGAGATCAACAGTCTGATTGCTTCCAGTCTTGCTACTGGAGCAAAAGTTTCAGTGTAATCTATCCCTTCTTGCTGACTGTAGCATTGAGCAACTAGTCTTGCTTTGTTTCTAACTACATCTCCTTTCTCATTTAACTTGTTTCTGAAGACCCATTTGGTTCCAATGATGTGAGCACCTTTGGGTTTCTGGACAAGGTTCCAAACATCATTCATGGAGAATTGATTCAATTCTTCTTCCATAGCCAGAATCCAGTCCTTGTCTTGAAGAGCTTCATCAACATATTTTGGTTCAATCAATGACACCAATCCTTTTAAGCTTAAGAAAGTCTCTTCTGAAGGTTTGAACGCTGATCTGGTTCTGACCGGTTCATCTTTGTTCCCTAGAATCAGTTCCTTAGGGTGAGAGGCAATCACTCTGTTCTTCTACTGACGAGGCAGATCAGAGGGATCAACTTCTTCTGATGTAGTTGCCTCTGGCTCAGCATCTTCTGAAGCTTGGCCTTCATCAGAAACAGTTATGCTCATATCTGCATATTTTTCAACTAGCTTGGACTGGTCAGAGTCAAGCTTATCGTCAAATCTAACATGTATAGACTCTTCAATAGTTTTAGATTTAATATTGTAAACTCTAAAGCCTTTAGAACGTTCAGAATATCCTAGCAAATAGCATTTCACAGACTTGGAATCAAACTTATGCAATCTATCTTTAGTATTAAGCATATAACACACACAACCGAAAGGATGAAAATAAGAAATGTTGGGCTTTATATTCTTCCACAATTCATAAGGAGTCTTATTCAGAATTGGTCTTATGGAGATTCTGTTATGAATATAACATGTTGTGTTTACTGCCTCGGCCTAGAAGTGCTTTGCCATATTTGTTTCTTGCATCATGGTTCTAGCCATCTCTTGGAGAGTTCTGTTCTTTCTTTCCACAACACCATTCTGTTGAGGAGTTCTAGGACTAGAGAAATCATGAGATATCCCATAGGTATCAAAGATCTTCTCAAACTCCTCATTCTCAAACTCTCCACCATGATCACTTCTCACATAGACAATCCTGCTGGATTTCTCATTCTGCACTTGGGCAACAAAGGTAGAGAACACAGAATGCGACTCATCCTTGCGTCTTAAGAATTTTACCCATGTCCAGCGGTTATAGTCGTCAACAATGACCATCTCATATTTCTTGCCACCTGTAGACTCAGTTTTCACTGGTCCAAATAGGTCAATGTGCAGAAGTTCCAACGGCCTTGTGGTGGAAACAACATTCTTTGCCTTGAAAGGGACTTTTGTAAATTTGCCCTTCTAACATGCTTCACAAAGAGCATCTGAAGAAAACTTCAGAGTGGGTAAGCCCCTGACAAGGTCAAACTTACACAGCTGAGAAATCTTTCTCATACTGGCATGCCCTAACCGTCTATGCCATACCCATTGCTCCTCATTAACAGAAAGAAGGCACTTTACTTTCCGAGATTCAAACTAAGATAATCTGATCTTATAGATGTTGTTCCGCCTCTTGCTGTTAAACAGACTAGAACCATCGTTTTGACTTACAGCCCTGCAAGACTTTTGATTGAAGATAATGTCATAACCCTTGTCAGCTAATTGACTTATAGACAACAGATTATGCATTAAACCATCTACCAACAAAACATTATCAATGCATGGACTCTTACCGACACTTATGGTACCAGAGCCAATGATCTTACCCTTCTCATTGCCTCCAAAACCAACGTCACCTCCAGGTTTAAGTTTTAGGTCTTGGAACATACGCTTTTCTCCCGTCATGTGTCGCGAGCATCCACTGTCCAGATACTATGATTGGTGTTTCAGTGGAGCGATCAAGGATATCTGCAACATAGATAATCTTTTCCTTAGGTACCCACTTTCTGGGTCCTTTCTTGTTAGTTACCGCAAAGGTTCTGACAACCTTGGGTTTCTCAACATGATAATACAGAGGAATCTGAGCATGATATTTAGACATAGAGAAGGTTCCCATTTTGAGAGAAGGATCAGCAACTTCAACAGTTATGGGTTCAGGCAATATAGTACCAGAGGGAACGAAATGTTCATACAAAGATTTTGTTTTAGGCATAGGAGGCTCCTTTCTGTAAGATCAAGTTTTGATCTAGTAGTACAACTCTATGTTTTGATGATTACAAGTTAACCTTTTGATATGAACAATTATGGTACTCTAACGTGTTTTCTGAGTGTGCTATTTACAGGCTCTGACCTCAACTCAATCTCACACAAATCAGAAGCACTGTGTATAAAGAGTGACCCAAACAACGCTTTCGCATTGACCATGTTCAACATGAACAGTGGAAAAGCTTCAGAAGTTCTGAAGCTACACAAACTCTGATGTGGACTCAGTCACTAGAAGCTCTGAAGATCCAGAAGTTATGATAACCAAGAAACACTGAAGGTTCAGATGTTCTGATGGTGTAGAAGACTCTGAAGATACAGAAGCTGAATAGTGGAAACTCTGAAGTCCAAAAGCAAGAAACTCTGAAGACCATGTACTTCCCTCTGAGTTCAGAATCAGAAGATACAACGGTCAGAGGATCTGTGCTTTCCCTCTGACTCTGATCAACCGGCTTCACAAGTTCCAACATGAAGCATTCCCCTGATCAGAAGTCTCCTAGGTTTAAAGGTCATGTCACTATCCAAGTACAAAAGCAACTGTACCATCCTGACGACCTACCTAACGTTCTCAGCCACAGCAGAAGCTGGAATTTCCAGAACTGCCCTCCAACGGTAGCATTTCCCATGCAACGTTCAACCCTAATCCTTGGAGTATATAAGAGGCTGAAGACTGAAAGAAGCGGCTAGAAGCATTCACACACGCGCAAGAAATATTCAAATACTTCTAAGCTTTCTTTCATCTGAAATTCATTGAGTTTACTATTAGCTTTTTAGAAGCAAATCTCTTGTAAACAGTTCTTTGATAAACAGTTTGTTTAGTTCCTTTAGGAGATCAAGGTTGATCGGATCCTAGAGAAGACTAAGAGAGTGAATCTTAGTGTGAGCTAAGTCAGTGTAATTGTTAGTCACTTGTAGGTTTCAAGTGCAGTTGTAACTCTTACCTGATTAGTGGATTGCCTTCATTCTAAGAAGGAAGAAATCACCTTAACGGGTGGACTGGAGTAGCTTGAGTGATTTATCAAGTGAACCAGGATAAAATCCTTGTGTGCTTTTCTATCCCTCATCTTTAGCACTTAGTTCTCGAAAAGATTTGTTAAAATCTTTAAGGTGGAAGTTTTTATATTGAAAACGTTATTCAAACCCCCCCTTTCTACCGTTTTTCATACCTTCAATTGGTATCAGAGCGCAAGTTCTGATTACCACACCTAACAGTGTTCAGTGATCCGGGCCGGTGTGAAAAACAATGGCTACCACCAGTGAAACACAGAAAGATGGATACAACGCAAAGCCTCCCATGTTCGACGGTCAAAGGTTCAAGTATTGGAAAGATAGACTCGAAAGTTTCTTTCTGGGTTTTGATGCAGATCTCTGGGATATTATTGTGGATGGCTATGAGCGTCCAGTCGATGCAGATGGCAAGAAGATCCCAAGGTCAGAGATGACTGCAGATTAAAAGAAGCTGTACTCACAACATCACAAAGCAAGAGCAATTCTTCTAAGCGCTATTTCTTATGAAGAGTACCAGAAGATTACAGATCGTGAGTATGCAAAAGGCATTTTTGAATCTCTGAAGATGTCTCATGAAGGAAACAAGAAAGTCAAAGAATCAAAGGCATTGTCCTTGATCCAAAAATATGAATCCTTCATCATGGAGCCAAATGAGTCCATTGAAGAAATGTTTTCCAGATTTCAACTGCTTGTAGCTGGAATACGACCTCTCAACAAGAGCTACACGACAAAAGATCATGTCATAAGGATTCTTAAGTGTCTTCCTGAAAGCTGGATGCCCTTGGTAACTTCAATAGAGCTCACAAGAGATGTTGAGCGTATGAGTTTAGAAGAACTCATCAGCATACTGAAATGCCATGAGCTGAAGCGCTCTGAGATGCAAGATTTGAGGAAAAAGTCTATAGTCTTAAAATTCAAATCTGAGAAGGCTAAAGCTGAAAAGTCAAAAGCTCTCCAAGCTGAAGCAGAAGAATCTGAAGAAGCATCAGAAGATTCTGATGAAGATGAGCTGACTCTGATCTCCAAGAGACTCAACCGCATCTGGAAGCACAAGCAGAGCAAGTACAGAGGCTCTGGAAAGGCCAAAGGAAAGTACGAGTCCTCAGGTCAGAATAAGTCTTCAATCAAGGAAGTAACATGTTTTGAGTGCAAAGAATCAGGGCACTACAAAAGTGATTGTCCAAAGTTGAAGAAGGACAAGAAGCCAAAGAAGAATTTCAAGACGAAGAAGAGTCTGATGGTGACATTTGATGAATTAGAGTCAGAGGATGTTGACTCTGATGGTGAAGTCCAAGGACTCATGGCTATTGTCAAGGACAAAGGAGCAGAGTCAAAGGAAGCTGTAGACTCTGACTCAGAATCAGAAGGAGATCCCAATTCAGACGATGAAAATGAGATATCCTTGATAGCTCCACTGAAACACCAGTCATGGTATCTGGACAGTGGATGCTCGCGTCACATGACGGGCGAAAGGCGTATGTTCCAAGAGCTAAAACTTAAGCTTGGAGGCGAAGTTGGCTTTGGAGGAAATGAAAAGGGTAAAATTGTTGGTACTGGTACTATTTGTGTAGATAGTAGTCCATGCATTGATAATGTGTTATTGGTAGACGGCTTAACTCATAACTTATTGTCTATAAGTCAATTAGCTGACAAGGGTTATGATGTTATTTTCAATCAAAAGTCCTGCCGGACTGTAAGTCAGATCGATGGCTCTGTTCTTTTTAAAAGCAAGAGGAAGAACAACATTTATAAGATCAGATTATCTGAGTTGGAGGCTCAGAATGTGAAGTGCCTTCTTTCTGTTAATGAAGAGCAGTGGGTATGACATAGACGGTTAGGGCATGCCAGTATGAGAAAGATTTCTCAGCTGAGCAAGCTAAACCTTGTCAGGGGCTTACCCAATCTGAAGTTCGCTTCAGACGCTCTTTGTGAAGCATGTCAGAAAGGCAAATTCACTAAAGTCCCTTTCAAGGCAAAGAATGTTGTCTCAACCTCAAGGCCGTTGGAACTTCTGCATATCGACCTTTTTGGACCAGTGAAAACTGAGTCTATAGGTGGCAAGAGATATGGGATGGTCATCGTTGACGACTATAGCCGCTGGACATGGGTAAAGTTTCTAACCCGCAAGGATGAGTCTCATGCTGTGTTCTCTACCTTCATAGCCCAAGTGCAAAACGAGAAGGCTTGTAGGATTGTGCGTGTCAGAAGTGACCATGGTGGAGAGTTTGAGAATGACAAGTTTGAGAGTCTGTTTGATTCCTATGGAATTGCACATGATTTCTCTTGTCCCAGAACTCCTCAACATAATGGTGTTGTTGAGAGAAAGAACAGAACTCTTCAGGAGATGGCTAGAACCATGCTCCAAGAAACTGGCATGGCTAAGCATTTTTGGGCAGAGGCAGTAAATACAGCATGTTACATTCAGAACAGAATCTCTGTGAGACCAATTCTGAATAAGACTCCCTATGAATTGTGGAAGAACATAAAACCCAACATTTCTTATTTTCATCCTTTTGGTTGTGTTTGCTATGTTCTTAATACTAAGGATAGATTGCATAAATTTGATGCTAAGTCTTCTAAGTGTCTATTACTTGGTTATTCTGAAAGATCTAAAGGTTTTAGATTTTATAATACTGATGCTAAGACTATTGAAGAGTCTATCCATGTTAGATTTGACGATAAGCTTGACTCTGACCAGTCAAAGCTAGTTGAGAAGTTTGCAGATATGAGCATAAATGTTTCTGACAAAGGCAAAGCTCCAGAGGAAACTGAGCCAGAGGAAGATGAACGAGAAGAAGAAGCTGGTCCCTCTGATTCACAAACTCTGAAGAAGAGCAGAATCACTGCAGCTCATCCTAAGGAATTGATTCTGGGCAACAAAGACGAACCAGTCAGAACCAGATCAGCCTTCAGACCCTCTGAAGAGACCTTGCTTAGTCTGAAAGGATTGGTGTCCTTAATTGAACCCAAGTCCATAGATGAAGCTCTTCAGGACAAGGATTGGATTCTGGCCATGGAAGAAGAACTGAATCTATTCTCTAAGAACGATGTTTGGAGCTTAGTGAAGAAGCCTGAGAGTGTCCATGTAATTGGAACAAAATGGGTGTTCAGAAACAAGCTAAATGAGAAAGGAGATGTAGTCAGAAACAAGGCAAGGCTAGTTGCTCAAGGCTACAGTCAGCAGGAAGGAATTGACTACACTGAAACATTTGCTCCAGTAGCAAGACTAGAAGCAATCAAACTGTTGATCTCCTTCTCAGTAAATCACAACATAGTTCTTCATCAGATGGATGTGAAAAGTGCCTTCCTAAATGGTTACATTTCAGAGGAAGTTTATGTTCATCAACCCCCAGGTTTTGAAGATGAGAAGAAACCAGACCATGTGTTCAAATTGAAGAAATCACTCTATGGTCTGAAGCAAGCTCCCAGAGCATGGTATGAAAGACTCAGCTCATTCCTCCTGGAAAATGAGTTTGTAAGGGGTAAAGTAGATACAACTCTCTTTTGCAAAACTTACAAAGATGATATCTTAATTGTGCAAATCTATGTTGATGATATAATATTTGGCTCTGCTAATCAATCTCTATGCAAAGAATTTTCTAAGATGATGCAGGCTGAATTTGAGATGAGTATGATGGGAGAACTAAAGTACTTTCTGGGAATACAAGTTGATCAAACACCAGAAGGAACATATATCCATCAGAGCAAGTACACTAAAGAACTTCTGAAGAAGTTCAACATGCTGGAATCTACAGTGGCCAAGACCCCAATGCATCCTACATGCATCTTGGAGAAAGAAGATACTAGTGGTAAAGTATGTCAGAAGCTCTATCGTGGTATGATAGGATCTCTTCTATACTTAACTGCATCTAGGCCTGATATATTATTTAGTGTTCACTTATGTGCTCGTTTCCAATCAGATCCAAGGGAAACCCACTTAACTGCTGTTAAGAGGATCCTAAGGTATCTGAAAGGCACCACTAACCTTGGCTTGATGTATAAGAAAACATCAGAGTATAAGCTTTCAGGTTATTGTGATGCTGATTATGCTGGAGATAGGATAGAGAGAAAAAGTACTTCTGGAAATTGTCAATTTCTAGGAAGCAATCTAGTCTCATGGGCAAGCAAGAGGCAATCAACCATTGCACTATCCACTGCAGAGGCAGAATATATCTCAGCAGCAATATGCAGTACTCAGATGCTCTGGATGAAACATCAGCTGGAGGATTATCAGATCCTTGAGAGCAATATCCCAATCTATTGTGATAACACTGCTGCAATATCTTTGAGTAAGAATCCTATCTTACATTCAAGGGCAAAGCACATTGAGGTAAAGTATCACTTTATTAGAGATTATGTACAAAAGGGCGTACTTCTTCTGAAGTTTGTTGATACTGACCATCAATGGGCAGATATCTTTACAAAGCCCTTAGCAGAGGATAGATTTAATTTTATTCTGAAAAATCTGAACATGGACTTTTGTCCAGAGTGAAGACGGATCAGAACCTCTGATTATGATACTTCTTGATCAAAAGATGTCTAGTCTAGAAGGTAAATCAATCAGAGTGTGTGTACCCATTGGTATTGACTCTGAGTCTGAGACAGTAACACGTGTGTCAGTATCTCTGATGCATAGTTCCTTGTGCCCGTGTGACAGTCTGTCATGATGCGCGTAGATGTGCTTCTCTCCTGTGTGTGATACGTGTATTTACTGTTACTATCATGTCTTTAATTTTTAACCGTTGATCTTAAATACTTTTTGAATCAACAACGGTTACTTGATAAAACCCACTATACACACACGATATCCTACACTTTCGATTTTTTCTCTCTCTCTCTCTTGCATTTTCAAAACCGCTTATCCTCGATTTCTCTCTCGCACTATATTCATCCCCAACCTTCATCTTCTACCCAAAACCTTCAACCTCTTCAACAATGGTGAGACAAACCAGAAGAGCTACTGCAGAAGCAACTCAGTTCCCTCATATGGTAGTTGGTCAAGATACAGGCCAATTGGGCCCTGGAGCTCCTGTGCAAGTTCATGCTCAAGAGCAGACTATTCCGATTGCAGAACGGGGCTGCGCCGTTCACTGCGTATATGCTCCTGAGGAACTTCAAGTACTGGCAGAATGGAGATTTGACCTCGACAATCTGGCTACAAATGGGTATGATCTCCGTCCTGAAGTTCAAGCTCAAGGCTGGGAAAACTACTTCAACAGGCTTCGAGGACCGGTGTATGACAAACTGATCAAGGAATTCTGGAAGCACGCCGACTACGATGATACTCAGGTGGTATCTCACATTCTTGGAAGGAAGATCATCATTACTGAGAAGTCCTTCGTGAGTCTGCTGGGTCTAGAAACTGCTCGTGGGTATCGATTCCAATTCACTGAATCGAAGCTGAAACCCCAAACAAAGGATAAGACCAACAAGGCCCTGTACACCAACTACAAACCGGGCAAGACTAATTACAAAGTGATGGATTTTCATCCCAAGCTCCGAATTTGGCACAAGATTCTGCTGAACTGCATCAATCAGAGGCCAAAAGGCAGTTCTCCAGACTACATCAATTTCTGCCAGAAGGCAATGCTCGTCTTCATCCAAGACAAGAGGAAACTCTGCCTCCCTTTCTTCTTGTTCTCTTACCTGAAGGAATGTATCAGGAAGTCGAGGACTACTGCCTCCATCAAGTCTGCAATCAAGTATATCCCTTTTGGGAGATTGCTGTCTGATATCTTTATTGAGAGCGGCCTCATTCAAGATCTAGTCGATGCTGGATGCACAGAGGATCTGACCACTATTGTCAGTGATGTCTTCACTGCAAATTCTCTGAAGAAGATGGGTCTTGTCCAGAAGAAGATTGCTCCTGCCCATGAAGACACATCTTCTGAAATCAGAAGAAGAAGAGTCCCTCTGAACGACTATCCCTTGTGGACCCAGGTAGATAACCCTGAAGCAATCAGGTGTTTCGTTGATGATCTGCGGAGTCAAGGCTTTGAGATTGATGTTGATGAATTCTACAGAATGCTGCTTCCTGCACCAGAGTTTGATCCTCCTCTCACAAAGAAGGTTCAGAGGAAGATGATCTTAGAAGAATCCTCTGAGGAATCAGATGTCCCTCTGAACAAAGGGAAGAAGGCTGGCAAATCCAAGAGAAAACATGATGAAACCAGCAAGCCTGATGATGGTGACAATGGTGATAATGAGGATGGTCCTCCTTCTCCTAAGAAGCAGAAGAAGCAGGTCAGAATAGTGGTGCAGCCTACCCGGGTGGAACCAGCTGCTGAAGTGATCAGAAGGGTTGAAACTCCTGCCAGAGTGACTAGATCATCAGCACAATCAAGTAAGTCTGCAGTTGCTTCTGATGATGATTTGAACTTATTTGATGCACTCCCCATCTCTGCCTTGCTCAAACAATCTTCAAATCCACTCACTCCCATTCCTGAGTCCCAACCAGCTGCACAAACCACCTCTCCACCACATTCCCCAAGGTCTTCATTTTTCCAACCTTCTCCAAATGAAGCACCTCTCTGGAATATGCTTCAGAACCAACCCACCGGACCCTCTGATCCAACCTCACCCATCACTATCCAGTATAACCCATTAACTTCTGAACCCATCATCCATGAACAACCAGAGCCCAACCAAACAGAACCTGGACCCAGAACCTCTGATCACTCTGTCCCAAGAGCATCAGAACGTCTGGCTCCCAGAACTACTGATACAGACTCTTCCACAGCCTATACACCTGTGTCCTTCCCAACCAATGTTGCTGACTCTTCTCCCTCCAACAACTCTGAATCCATTAGAAAATTCATGGAGGTCAGAAAAGAAAAGGTGTCTACCTTAGAAGAGCATTATCTCACTTGTCCAAGCCCGAGGAGATATCCTGGCCCTAGACCTGAACGTCTAGTAGACCCAGATGAACCTATCTTGGCCAATCCTTTACATGAGGCAGACCCTTTGGCTCAACAAGCTCAACCTGCCCCTGACCAACAAGAGTCAGTTCAACCAGAACCCGAACCAGAACAATCTGTGTCTAACCACTCTTCGGTTAGATCACCAAATCCTCTGGTTGCAACTTCTGAACCACACCTTGGAGCCTCTGAACCTCATGTCCAAACCTGTGACATTGGCTCTCCACAAGGTGCCTCTGAAGCTCATAGCAGCAATCATCCAGCCTCTCCTGAAACCAACCTCTCTATAATTCCCTACACTCACCTCCGACCCACATCTCTCTCTGAGTGCATCAATATTTTCCATCATGAAGCTTCATTGATGCTACGCAATGTGCAAGGTCAGACTGACCTAAGCGAGAATGCTGACTATGTGGCTGAAGAGTGGCACAGTCTGAGCACTTGGCTAGTGGCTCAAGTTCCAGTCATGATGCAGCTCCTGCATGCAGAGGGAAGTCAGAGGATTGAGGCTGCAAAACGAAGGTTTGCTAGAAGAGTGGCTCTTCATGAACAAGAACAGAGACAGAAGCTTCTTGCAGCTGCTGAAGAAGCCAGAAGAAAGCAAGAGGAAGCTGAAGAAGCTGCACGTCAAGCCGCAGCTCAAGCTGCACAAACCAGATTAGAGGCAGAGAGACTTGAAGCTGAAGCTGAAGCCCGTAGACTGGCACCAGTGGTTTTTACTCCGGTTGCTTCTGCTTCCACTCCTGCTAATCAAGCTGCTCAGAATGTTCCTTCCAGTTCTAATCAGCCCAGCTCGTCCAGACTCGACACCATGGAACAACGTCTTAATACTCATGAGTCTATGCTGATTGAAATGAAGCAAATGATGATGGAACTTCTGCGTCGCTCTGATAAACCCTAGCTTTAGGATCTCTTCGTTTTATTTTTTCTTTAACTTTGTTTTATTTCGTTACCCTCTGGTTCCTTCTTTTTAATCTTTACTTTGCTCGTTTGTGATTATCTATGCATATATATATATATATATATATATATATATATATATATATATCTGACATTATGTTTGCAAAATTTTCTTTATTCATAATAAACTGCGTTTACATCATACATTTTTTTTCTTTTCTTTTTCCTAAAATCCTAGAATGGAGGATCCCTCCTCATTCTTCTGCACTCCTGGCGCTGCTCTGACCTCTCCTTCTCCAGACGATCCAGTGAATACTGGATGTTGTTGAGATTGACAATCTGCTCATCCCTATCCAGAATTTCTTCTGAAGTCTTGAGCTTCTTCTCTATAATTTCTCTTTCTTCCAGCAGCTTTAGTTCAAGCTGACTGAGTTTTTGCACTTCCTCCACGAAGGCAAGGAATTCTTCTACATCATTCCTCAACTCTGGACGCAGGTCCTCTTCCAGCAGTGTCCTTGTTAGCTCTGAAATGGTTTTTGTACCATCTGGATGCCTTATATTAAGGAACAAATCCTACTCAAAAGCCTTCTTTCTAACCTCTTCTAGTGCAACCATGTATGATGCCATTTTTTTTCTTCTTTTATGGAATTGTTTGAGTTGTGAAGCTTCACCATTTCTCCATCGCTTTATATAGGCTTCACTCTCTCTCTGAAAGTTAATGCTCCTACAGTTTCTCGAGGTTAAGTTCTTGGTAACTGACCCTCTTCTTTACTCCCTTGGCCGGTGGTAAACGTTCTTCTTCTGCATTAACTCTTCTCTTTAATTCGCCTAACTCTGATTCATGCATCGTTTTAATTTTCTTAAAACTTAGACCTTCTCTAAGGGGGAGTACCTTGTACTTCAAGCTAAGTTTTTCACACCCCAAGCTTTTTGCTTATGACAAAAAGGGGGAGTACAACCCAGTTTTTGATGTGTAAGATGTGTTAGTGTGATTTATTTTTCTTTTGGAGAATTTAAGAGTTCCACCTTTATGACCATAGATGTGTCACTGGGCAAATACAAGGAATACATTTCACTTCTTCTGAAGTGATTTTAGTTTGACTCTGGTACCTAAGACTCTGATACCTTGTCCGTTGACTCTGATTACTTATGCGCTCTGATTACTCTATTTTCATCTATGTCATAAGTTTTTCACTCTGAACTCTTATATTATTTAGCTCAGAATCTAGAATCTTCTAACGTTTTCATCAAGTATTAGATTCAGGGGGAGCTAAGCTCAGAATCAAGCAGTGACTTGAATTCAGAATGAGCAAGATAAACTATTCACATCAGGATAAGTCTTATTCTATATCTCTAAACTCTGAGTGAATTCAGTTTAATGTTTAAGAATTGTTCATCAAAAATCTTAGTTTTGTCATCATCAAAAGGGGGAGATTGTAAGATCAAGTTTTGATCTAGTAGTACAACTCTATGTTTTGATGATTACAAGTTAACCTTTTGATATGAACAATTATGGTACTCTAACGTGTTTTTCTGAGTGTGCTATTTACAGGCTCTGACCTCAACTCAATCTCACACAAATCAGAAGCACTGTGTATAAAGAGTGACCCAAACAACGCTTTCGCATTGACCATGTTCAACATGAACAGTGGAAAAGCTTCAGAAGTTCTGAAGCTACACAAACTCTGATGTGGACTCAGTCACTAGAAGCTCTGAAGATCCAGAAGTTCTGATAACCAAGAAACACTGAAGGTTCAGATGTTCTGATGGTGTAGAAGACTCTGAAGATACAGAAGCTGAATAGTGGAAACTCTGAAGTCCAAAAGCAAGAAACTCTGAAGACCATGTACTTCCCTCTGAGTTCAGAATCAGAAGATACAACGGTCAGAGGATCTGTGCTTTCCCTCTGACTCTGATCAACCGGCTTCACAAGTTCCAACATGAAGCATTCCCCTGATCAGAAGTCTCCTAGGTTTAAAGGTCATGTCACTATCCAAGTACAAAAGCAACTGTACCATCCTGACGACCTACCTAACGTTCTCAGCCACAGCAGAAGCTGGAATTTCCAGAACTGCCCTCCAACGGTAGCATTTCCCATGCAACGTTCAACCCTAATCCTTGGAGTATATAAGAGGCTGAAGACTGAAAGAAGCGGCTAGAAGCATTCACACACGCGCAAGAAATATTCAAATACTTCTAAGCTTTCTTTCATCTGAAATTCATTGAGTTTACTATTAGCTTTTTAGAAGCAAATCTCTTGTAAACAGTTCTTTGATAAACAGTTTGTTTAGTTCCTTTAGGAGATCAAGGTTGATCGGATCCTAGAGAAGACTAAGAGAGTGAATCTTAGTGTGAGCTAAGTCAGTGTAATTGTTAGTCACTTGTAGGTTTCAAGTGCAGTTGTAACTCTTACCTGATTAGTGGATTGCCTTCATTCTAAGAAGGAAGAAATCACCTTAACGGGTGGACTGGAGTAGCTTGAGTGATTTATCAAGTGAACCAGGATAAAATCCTTGTGTGCTTTTCTATCCCTCATCTTTAGCACTTAGTTCTCGAAAAGATTTGTTAAAATCTTTAAGGTGGAAGTTTTTATATTGAAAACGTTATTCAAACCCCCCCTTTCTACCGTTTTTCATACCTTCAATTGGTATCAGAGCGCAAGTTCTGATTACCACACCTAACAGTGTTCAGTGATCCGGGCCGGTGTGAAAAACAATGGCTACCACCAGTGAAACACAGAAAGATGGATACAACGCAAAGCCTCCCATGTTCGACGGTCAAAGGTTCAAGTATTGGAAAGATAGACTCGAAAGTTTCTTTCTGGGTTTTGATGCAGATCTCTGGGATATTATTGTGGATGGCTATGAGCGTCCAGTCGATGCAGATGGCAAGAAGATCCCAAGGTCAGAGATGACTGCAGATTAAAAGAAGCTGTACTCACAACATCACAAAGCAAGAGCAATTCTTCTAAGCGCTATTTCTTATGAAGAGTACCAGAAGATTACAGATCGTGAGTATGCAAAAGGCATTTTTGAATCTCTGAAGATGTCTCATGAAGGAAACAAGAAAGTCAAAGAATCAAAGGCATTGTCCTTGATCCAAAAATATGAATCCTTCATCATGGAGCCAAATGAGTCCATTGAAGAAATGTTTTCCAGATTTCAACTGCTTGTAGCTGGAATACGACCTCTCAACAAGAGCTACACGACAAAAGATCATGTCATAAGGATTCTTAAGTGTCTTCCTGAAAGCTGGATGCCCTTGGTAACTTCAATAGAGCTCACAAGAGATGTTGAGCGTATGAGTTTAGAAGAACTCATCAGCATACTGAAATGCCATGAGCTGAAGCGCTCTGAGATGCAAGATTTGAGGAAAAAGTCTATAGTCTTAAAATTCAAATCTGAGAAGGCTAAAGCTGAAAAGTCAAAAGCTCTCCAAGCTGAAGCAGAAGAATCTGAAGAAGCATCAGAAGATTCTGATGAAGATGAGCTGACTCTGATCTCCAAGAGACTCAACCGCATCTGGAAGCACAAGCAGAGCAAGTACAGAGGCTCTGGAAAGGCCAAAGGAAAGTACGAGTCCTCAGGTCAGAATAAGTCTTCAATCAAGGAAGTAACATGTTTTGAGTGCAAAGAATCAGGGCACTACAAAAGTGATTGTCCAAAGTTGAAGAAGGACAAGAAGCCAAAGAAGAATTTCAAGACGAAGAAGAGTCTGATGGTGACATTTGATGAATTAGAGTCAGAGGATGTTGACTCTGATGGTGAAGTCCAAGGACTCATGGCTATTGTCAAGGACAAAGGAGCAGAGTCAAAGGAAGCTGTAGACTCTGACTCAGAATCAGAAGGAGATCCCAATTCAGACGATGAAAATGAGATATCCTTGATAGCTCCACTGAAACACCAGTCATGGTATCTGGACAGTGGATGCTCGCGTCACATGACGGGCGAAAGGCGTATGTTCCAAGAGCTAAAACTTAAGCTTGGAGGCGAAGTTGGCTTTGGAGGAAATGAAAAGGGTAAAATTGTTGGTACTGGTACTATTTGTGTAGATAGTAGTCCATGCATTGATAATGTGTTATTGGTAGACGGCTTAACTCATAACTTATTGTCTATAAGTCAATTAGCTGACAAGGGTTATGATGTTATTTTCAATCAAAAGTCCTGCCGGACTGTAAGTCAGATCGATGGCTCTGTTCTTTTTAAAAGCAAGAGGAAGAACAACATTTATAAGATCAGATTATCTGAGTTGGAGGCTCAGAATGTGAAGTGCCTTCTTTCTGTTAATGAAGAGCAGTGGGTATGACATAGACGGTTAGGGCATGCCAGTATGAGAAAGATTTCTCAGCTGAGCAAGCTAAACCTTGTCAGGGGCTTACCCAATCTGAAGTTCGCTTCAGACGCTCTTTGTGAAGCATGTCAGAAAGGCAAATTCACTAAAGTCCCTTTCAAGGCAAAGAATGTTGTCTCAACCTCAAGGCCGTTGGAACTTCTGCATATCGACCTTTTTGGACCAGTGAAAACTGAGTCTATAGGTGGCAAGAGATATGGGATGGTCATCGTTGACGACTATAGCCGCTGGACATGGGTAAAGTTTCTAACCCGCAAGGATGAGTCTCATGCTGTGTTCTCTACCTTCATAGCCCAAGTGCAAAACGAGAAGGCTTGTAGGATTGTGCGTGTCAGAAGTGACCATGGTGGAGAGTTTGAGAATGACAAGTTTGAGAGTCTGTTTGATTCCTATGGAATTGCACATGATTTCTCTTGTCCCAGAACTCCTCAACATAATGGTGTTGTTGAGAGAAAGAACAGAACTCTTCAGGAGATGGCTAGAACCATGCTCCAAGAAACTGGCATGGCTAAGCATTTTTGGGCAGAGGCAGTAAATACAGCATGTTACATTCAGAACAGAATCTCTGTGAGACCAATTCTGAATAAGACTCCCTATGAATTGTGGAAGAACATAAAACCCAACATTTCTTATTTTCATCCTTTTGGTTGTGTTTGCTATGTTCTTAATACTAAGGATAGATTGCATAAATTTGATGCTAAGTCTTCTAAGTGTCTATTACTTGGTTATTCTGAAAGAGTTATATTTATCCATAATATCAGACAAGGCAGCTTTGAGTTATATTTATCCATAATATCAGACAAGGCAGCTTTGAGTTCAGAAGTTGAGAAAGATGCAAATGCCTCATTTTCATCATCAGAGTCTGGCTCTTCCTCTGATGCAGATTCAGCATTTGGTGCATCATTTGATTCTACTTCCTTGTCCTTGACAATCGCCATGAGTCCTTCTACGACTTCACCATCAGAATCAGCTTCTTCTGACTCTGATTCATCAAAAGTCACCATGAGACTTTTCTTTGCTTTGAAATGCTTCTTAGGTTTCTTGTCCTTTTTCAGCTTGGGACAATCACTCTTGTAATGTCCAGGTTCCTTGCATTCAAAACAAGTGACTTCTTTTGATGAGGACTTCTTCTGACTGAATGAAGATTCTTGCTTTCCTCTGGCCTTTGCTGAACCTTTGTGCTTGTTCTGCCTATGCTTCCAGATGCGGTTAAGCTTCCTGGAGATCAATGTTAGCTCATCTTCATCTGAGTCTTCAGAGGATTCTTCAGATTCTTCAACTGCTTGAAGTGCCTTAGACTTTTCAGATTTGGATTTCAAGGCTATAGACTTCTTCCTATGAATCATATGATCAGCACGATCTATCTCATGACTTCTCAGAATACCAACGAGTTCTTCTAAGCTCATCCTTTTGATGTCCTTAGACAGCTTCAAGGAGGTCATCAAAGGCATCCACTTCTCAGGAAGGCCTCTGAGAATTCTCTTCACATGGTCAGCATTGGTGTAGCCTTTGTCAAGTTTTCTGATTCTAGAAATGATTGTCTGAAATCTGGAAAACATAGCATCAACTGTTTCATCAGGTTCCATCATGAAGGCTTCATACTTTTTGATCAGTGACAATGCCTTTGTCTCCTTGGCTTCTTTATTTCCTTCATGAGACATCTTCAGGGAATCGAAGATCGCCTTGGCAGAATCACGGTCTGTGATCTTCTGATATTCATCATATGGAATAGCTCTCAGCAAGATAGTTCTTGCTCTGTGATGATCTTTGTACATCTTCTTTTGAGCTTCAATCATCTTGTCTCTGGGGATCTTCTCTCCATCCGCATCAACGGGACGAGTGTAGCCATCAGTAATGTGATTCCAGAGATCAGCATCGAATCCAAGAAAGAAACTTTTGATTCTATCTTTCCAGTATTCAAACTTTTCTCCATCAAACATAGGTGGTTTAGCACTGTAGTGATCTCTTTGAGCATCGCTGGTGGTGGCAGCCATCTGAGTTTTTCACACTGGTCCGGATCTCTGTACACTGTTAAGTGTGGTAATCAGAACTTACGCTCTGATACCAATTGAAGGCATGAAAAACGATAGAAAGGGGGGTTTGAATAGCGTTTTCAGATAAAACTTTTCCCACTCAAAGATTTTGACAAATCTTTTCATAACAAATAACACAAGGTGCAATGATAAGAGATGAAGAAAAGCACACGAGTATTTTATCCTGGTTCACTTGATAATCTCTCAAGCTAATCTAGTCCACCCGTTAAGGTGATTTCTTCCTTCTTAGAATGAAGACAATCCACTATTCAATGTTTGTTACAACTGCACCAGCAACTTGCTCAGTGACTAACAATACAATGAACTAGCAAACATTAAGATTCACTCTCTTAGTCTTCTCAAGGATATGACCAAACTTGGTCCCTTAAGGAAATACAAACTCACTGTTTGAAGGGTTTTGGTTTACAATGAAGTGCTTCTAAGAAAGCTAAGGTAAACACAATAAGAACGAATGAAGAAAGATTGCTAATTGATCGGTTGAATATTTGCTTGAGTTTTGCACAAAGTTTCTTAGCTTCTTTCTTCCAACTTCAGCCTCTATATATACTCCAAGTATTAGGGTTGTATCCGTTGCATGGAATGCTACCGTTGGAGGGCAAATCCGGAACTTCCAGATTCTGCTATGGCTGAACATCTTAGATAAGGCCGTTAGAATGGTACAATTGCTTTTGTACTTGGATAGCGACGTGAGCCTTATCCTAGTTGACTTCTGATCTGGCGACGCTTCAAGTTGGGACGCGTGCAGCTTATGAGATCAAAGTCAGAGGGAAGCTTGGATCATCTGACCTTCGTAGCTTCTGCTTCTGGACAGTTCATCAGAACTTCTAGTCATCAGAGTTGGAAGTACTTGGTCTTCAGAGCCAGCTTACTCTTGGACTTTAGAGTCTTCACTTCTTAGCTTCTGGACCTTCAGAGCTTCTTGTCTTCAGAACTTGAAGTGGTCTGAATCCACATCAGAGCTTATGATCTTCAGAACTTCTGAAGCATATACTACTGTTCAAACAGAACATAGTGAGAGCGAAAGCATTGTGTTGGCTACTCTTTTGCTTTGTGCTTCTGATAAGTGTGTATTTAGACCAGAGTCAGAGCCTGTCAATTAAACACTCAGAGAACAACGTTAGAGTACCATAATTGTTCATATACGATAATTAACTTGTGATCATCAAAACATAGAGTTGTACTACCCGACCAAATCTTGGTCTTACATCTTCATGAAGAATAAGCTCCAACGGCTATAATCCATCTTACAGAAGATTCAGAAGTATAAAGGGAAGAAGTGAAGGCTTGAAGACTGAGCTTTTCAGCTCATCAGAGCAAGATTTTGGGCACACATCTAAAGGAGCCTCTGTGCTCAAGAATACAAAGCCTACAACTTCAGAAACCGATGATACACTCAAAAGAATAGACATTTATCATCGTATGCTTCAACAGTTTTGAGTAGATTTTCTCAAGAGCTAAATCCTTTGTAACTCTTCATGTATTAGAACATCAAGTATACTCCTAGAGTCAAATCCCAGACAAAATTCTTTATGATTCATAAGCTTAAATGTATCTACCATCACTCTTACTAGAAGAGACTATTTGTAGATGAAACAATCTTGAGAAAGATTGTTTTGGGAGAAGTCTTGTATAAAACTTGTTGTAAAGGAGGAGTCCTAAGAATACTTGTTTTTCCAGGAGAGGCAGGGTCCAAAGAATACTCGTTTTGCATGGAGAGGCAGGTCCAAAGAATACTCGTTTTGCCTGTAGAGGCAGGGTCCAAAGAATACTCAAGTTTCCTGAAGAGACAGGGTCCAAATAATATTTGTATGGAGAAGTCCTTGATACTTGATTGTGAAATCTTAGCGATGCAAAGGACTGGATGTAGCCCTATCATTTTGGGGGTAAACCACGATAAAATTGTTGGTGTGCATCGTCTTCTTCCCCTGCTATACATTTCCGCTGCACCAAATGTAAGGCTCATACCTTGCAAGGGTCATATGTACAAGACTGATTATAAATGAAATGAGAAGAAGAAAGAGAAGATTGATGATCAGGGTCATTAAGAGTGTGATAGAGAAAATGAAAGTGAGAAAAGTATGAAGAAGAGAGACGATTGAAGATGAGGAGAGTGAAATCTAGACGATTGAAGTGGTTCTTTGAAGCTGAGGTTCCTTTCACACAAGTATTTGTATTTATAAGACCTCAAGATAAAGAGCAACAATGAAGATGACGATAAGCAAAGTTTAACTGAATTCGTCACATCATCTATGCCTGTGCTTAGAAGAGCAAGAGTGAAGAGGAAAAGAAAAGAAAATGACTTAAATGAAAAGATACAAGTTCTAAGCCTCAGAGAGAAAAGTGGTGAGTGATCCTCTCCATAACTCTACAACACCTATCCTGCCAATAGGTCAAGTCATGAAGGTAAAGGATTGAGAGTACTTTGTTTTCATCAGCTCTATCCTATACAACTAGAGGTGATCATTCCTTGTTGAATTTGTAAACATCTCTCAAGTCTGTATGAACTGAACTTCATATATAAATTTTTAATTATTAGTGCCTGAAGAGGCATGGCAAAATGATACTTGTAAGTTCATCAAGAGGCATGACTAAAGAATACTTGGTTGTGCCTTGAGAGGGATGGGAAATAATACTTAGTTGTGCTTGGAAAGGCATGGAAAAAGAATACTCGGTAGTGTCTAGAGAAGCATGGGAAAGAATACTCGGTTGTGCCTGAAGAGGCATGGTAAAAGAATACTTGTAAGGAGAAGTCTTTTATACTTGATATTGGAAATCTTGGTGGTTGCCAAGGACTAGACGTAACCCTCTGATTTTGGGTGAACTAGGATAAAGATGTGTGTACTATGGCCCCGTTTGGATAAACAGCTTAATTAAGCGCTTATGGTCATAAGCGCTTATGACATAAGCGCTTATTCATAAGCTATTTTTAAAAATTTATTGAAATAAATTAAAAATAAGCTGTGTATAAGCATAAGCTGTTTTTCATAAGCTATCCTGAGTAGCTTATGAAAATAAGCTGAAAATAGCTTATGGCAGACCATAAGCTGTTTGCATAAGCTCTCCCAAACACTGGCATAAGAGCTTATGCTGTCAGATAAGCTCAAATAAGCTCTTCCAAACTGGGCCTATGTCCGCTTCCCACTAATCTACCTCTGTCGTCTCCACATCACTTCCTTGGACGAAACGTTTATTCAAAGATGACAATAAAAACCATGAGTGTTGTAGTCAATCGCAATTGAATTCCACATACACAATCTAACCTCCTAATAGTGTCCATGTGGTTTCCCTCATCACTTATGTATAAATCCTTCCTATAATAAAACTATAGATTAAGAAGCAATTTCTAATAAACCAAGTAGATTAAGAAATGTTTCTACAAACTGAATACACTCATCACGTATGGCACTCATCTCTGAATTTTGCTATATAATCAGCTAGGTAATTTTCTTTTGTAAAGATATACCAATACAATCCAACTTTGGTAGTGATTTTTAAATTTTTCTTAATTGTATTTACTATTTTGGACATGTACTATTCTTTATCATCAACTTAGCTTCGAAGTTAAAAGTATCATTATACTTTTATATTTCAAAAAAAAAAAAAAAATCATTATACTTTTATAGATAAATATGTAGCATGGAAACCCACGAGATAGAAAGTATTATCCCCTCTCCCCACCTCAAAATTTATGTAAGGAAGATTTTTGACTTGTTTCCATTCCCTGGGTGTAAATTTTCTTGAAATCTTAGGAAACTTTCCTGGCATCTTAGGCATCATCGCCAAAAATTTGTTATTCCTACATGTAACCCCAAAAGCCATACAAATCATCATGGACAACTTCTAGTGCAAATAAAATTGTTATATTCCACAACACTTTGTCTAGGTACTATTCACAGGTTTTTATATGGTGTATATATATATATTAACTGAATAGACCAGAAATCTAAAAATCTACAAATGCAAATCCAGCTACCTTAGATAGAGCTCATCCATCCAATTTGGCTACTAATCCTAATCAATTTTTTCTTTAAAAAGCCCCTCAGGGTAGAAAATTTTAAGAGCTTGTTCATCAAGTTGTAGAGGCTCCATCATTTCCATGTTGGTTTTTCTGTGATTTTCCAGCCTTCTTGATTTCTTGTTTCTTCATTACCTGCACCACTTTCACACATATTATCATCTTATGCACCAAAAGTGTAATGATATTTTACCCAAATCTTTAATCACGTTAAAATTAAAAAAATAGGATAGTAAAATATGAGTGAAAGTTTATATAAAACCAGTATCCTTAATTTCGCAGCATTCTATGGTGTTATTGTTGCATTTATTCTCAGATAATCAAATCATGAATTTGTGTGTTTGGAAAATACCACTAAAGTCACTTACGGATGAAATCAAGTTTAAATGAACAATTATTAGATCATGTTCAAATATACGATTGAAAACAATGGTGAAATTAAAATCATGATGGATAGAAGCAAAAACTAAGAAAGTTGCTTCTGTCCATCATGATTTTAACTTCATTGTGGTTTTCTACCATGTATACTATGCACTGATACACGATGGAAAACTACAATAGATAACCACAAAAGCTTAGTGAAGGTGAATCTATTCACCATGATATTACACACATTGTAGTAGCTTTTTAGGTAGTATAACCCATTCCTAAAAAGTGAAATCAATTTTTAATACTTTTAACTCAAATGCCCTTAAATAATAATCACCAAAAAATTAAATACAAATTTCAAAACACTCCATAGTTATACCCATTTTGGTCATTACTCACCCATAATCTATTCTAATCAAAGTTAATTATCCAAACAAAACTCTTTTAAAGAAATCACTTTCTTAATAAGTGTATCCACATATAAACCACATTACTTTAACTCATGTTTACAATACTTAATTCTTTCAGGATCTATTGTACCATAATCAAATTTTAAATGCTCATCTAAACAAACAATTAGTTGCTTTAGGGACATAAGGATCAATTATGGCTATACCATACTAAAAACCAAACATATTTTTAGAACAAATTGACTCATTGTGATCAAATAAGATTGAATCTCACCTTTTGCAAATCTGATAAGGTATAACCCTGATAATAATTATGGGTTTGAACGACATTCCTGTCCATCACCAACTGTCCTTCGTTCACCTGTTCAGCAGCCATCGTTGGCACCACTAAAGCTCCTTTGGATAGACTTGTATGTCCTGTTACAATAACAGTGCAATTGCTACTTCCCATTACTATTGGCTCAGCATCAGTTAGACTCAGTTGGTGTTGGTTCTGTTTTTCGCGTGCGCAGTGTTGATTGTGATGCCTATGATGAGACACATACTTCTCCATCCTCTTCTTCCTCGCTTCTTTGGTAGCTAAGGATCTTGATCTCTTCAATTTATCACCACTGGGGCCATGGGTTTGGTGAGAAGCAGCAGTGAAATGAGAATGAGGCCATGAATATGCAGATTTTGGCATGTTATAATCAACATTGTTATGGGTGCCATTGATGTTATTTGAAGAACCTTTTGTGTAAGGGTCACCCACATACCCAACAATGGGTGGGGAAAACACACTTGGACCTACTCCAAAAATTGGTTGAGGAATCCATAATGGGTAACAGAAATAAGGGTTGAGTGCGGGTCTAAATGAGCTTGGATCCAGATAATTAGAGGCAGGGATTGTGTTGTGGTTTTGGGTAGGAACCTGATATTGGGAGAGAACATTTAAAGGTGTGTTATTTTTCTTTCGCTTTTTATTTTGAAGATGACTCTCTTGAACCCATTCAAGAACAAGCTTAAGCAATTGCTTCAACCCTTCTTTCCCTCTTCCCAAACTCTTAGCAGCAGCCTCTATGGTTGCTTTCTTTAACGTCACACTCCTCAAATCATTAGGAGAGATTATGTCCTTGTTGGCCTTAAGCCACTCCAAGAACACATTGGTCAACTCATTATCCAAACAACCCTCTTCTTGTATCTTAATCTTATCCTTTGCCCCTTCCTGTGGTTGATGTTCTGCTACCACTGCATTTTGTTGTAGTTGCTGTTGATGTTGCTGTTGTAGTTTCTGTTGCTGTTGTTGTTGTTGTTGTTGTAGCTGTTGTTCATCCTGTCTGTATTCCTCTAATGGGTTTTCAATTTCATCATCCTGGAAAATAGATGCAGGGTCAAAGAAACCATGGGCTCCGAAAAGGTTATCATTGTACCCAAAAGTTTCGATGGAATCAACAAAAGGGCTTGGATCTGTGGGCTTTGAAATTTCCATAGAAGCATACATTGGATCATGCAGCTGCTTGATTAATTCCTCTGCATCTTGCTCATGATCTGATTCTAAAACAGCCCCTAAATTTGAAGAGGGGGAGCATGTTGTTGTCTTTGCAGGTGCTGTTGTTGCGAAAGGAAATGACAATGATGATGGTGAAGGTGGCACCGTGCAAGGAAAGTCAGGGAGAGGAGGGAATTCATAATAGAACATTGAAGCTTCATCATTCATCGCAAGAAATTCTTCTTGGTCACTGTGAAACCACATCTCTCTTTCTTTCACTGTTAAACCATCTGTGAAATCCATGGCACCATAATCAACAAGGCCAGCATGCAAATCTCCCACCGGCAGTTCCACGTCACCCTTCATCTCACCCTAAGAAATATAGAAAAATCCTTAAAAATAATGTTTGAACATGAACACAAAAAAAATTATATAATCGTTTACAAAGATGGTTGAAACCTTAAAACCATTTGAGATTGGAAAAAATTGTATCAATATAAAAGGGCATAGTAGTCAAAACCGCAATTCAAATAGCCAAATCAGGTGGATTTGGGATTCAAAATGGCTAGGCGTTTTAATTGGCAGCAAATCGAAAATCCCTCTAAATTGGTACGGAATCAAACCAAATCGTGAAATTGGATCAAAATTGTAATTTAGGTAGATTTTCCGATTTAGTGCCATCTGATTTCTCAGAGGTTTTGACTCGTGTTTTTGCCTGACCCAGCTACTATAAACCCTAGTTTTCAAGATTTAGAAACACAAACCCACCCTATTCAAAAAACTCACACTCACCTCAAAGAAACAGCGATCACTTCGACCTCTCACCGAGGGATCCATAGGTGATGATGATGAGAAAGGCTGCATGCAACTTCTCTTGTTCACTTCTTCCTCTCCTGTTTTATGTTGAAGCTCACATTTGATGTTTAAGTTTTATGCCTTCTTTTTATATGGTGTCTTTAGTAGTTTATGACTTATGACTTTTTATAACTTATGTATGACTTTTCTATAAATTTTTTTAATTTATTTATTTGTGATATTTTAAATTTTTATAAGAATTTATATGCCTAAATATATATATATATATATATATATATATATGTGTGTGTATGTAAATAGAAAAATCTCCTAAAAATCGTACAATTTAGCAATTTATGATTTACAATATCTCCCCATTGAGTTAGGTTGTAATCCCAATTTTAACAAGTATGTTAAAGAGGCATGTGAATTGTAAGAAGGTACAAAAGGGATGGATCTATGATTGTATATCCAATTAAGGAATAAAATGTATTAGGGCCCGCTTTTGCTAACATGTAGTAAATCTCTGCATAGAGAGAGTAGTGCAAACATTCAACAGATGCTCGTGGTGAGAAATGAAGAGAAGAGAGAGAAATAATTGATGCGATATATGATAAAAGAAAGAGATAGAAGAAAAAAGGAGCTACCTATTAAATGTATGCACTATTTGTATAAATACTACTATTGCAACATAAAACATGTAAATTGATCAACCCATTTGCAAGTCATAAGAGGATTATGTATCCACTTATGTCATTAGTTCTCAGTGCATGAACGAATTACTTAAAAGCTTAAATTGTCATGTAAATGTTTTCGAGGGTTAGCTTAAGTGGTAAGAGTTAGGGGACATATGAGCTAGGTGGGATGAAGGGTGAAGGGTCCAGGGTTCGAACCCCGAAGGAAGGGATAATTTACTAACATTACTAACAACTAACATTTTCCTATAAAAAAACTATCGTATAAATGACACATGAACGAAGGAAAATTAGTAAGCACATATTTTTTGGCCAACGCTGCACAAACCAATATGACCTGTAATCGCAAGTTGACCTGGTTAAATCAATAAATTTTTCAAAAAGTATTAAATTTTGGTACAAATCTTTGAGAAATTATACTAGGACCCCATCCCAAATTCTTCCCCCACTTCTTCACCATCCTTTCCTTCCTCCAATCTCTCAGCAAGCATGACCATATAGCCACCCCTTTCCCACCAAGCCCAGCTCCAGCAACAACCATAGATCTCTCTACTTTGATTGCGGTGACAACTAGACCAAACCCCACCGAGGCCTCGTGTCAAACCAGTCATCACACCACCTCACACATCACCACGTCGTGATCTCTGTCCTCCAGGTACTACGAACGCATTCATCGCATGGCCGCTCGACCGCATCACTCCATTCGCCCTCCGCCAAGCCAGCTGCCGTGAAACCCCGCAAAAGCACATTCCTTTTCTCCTTCTAGCCACTGCACAATGCCACAAATTCCTTCTATTTCTAATCAAAGCTCACGAGTTCTTCGCGTTACATTTCTTCTTCTCAACCCAGGCAACCACCCTTTCTCCTTCTCCTTACCTCCTATTCTTCAATCCTCATCTTCATCATCACCGACAACAAAGAAGAACAAGCGAACCTTGTGGTGAACTTGCTGATGTTAAATTGTGAGTTCAGGATTAAGAGGTTGATGCAAGGGATTATGGATCTATGTATTTGCGAACGTTTTAGGGCTTCGACTGTGATAAACGCATATCCCTGCGAGTTTCCAATAAAAATCTAACAAAAATGTGACACTTACAAAATGGAAGAAAGTGAAGGTGTGAAAAACGACTAGAAGGGGGGGGTTGAATAGCGTTTTCAATATAAAAACTTTCCCTTTAAGATTTAAAGTAAATCTTTTCGGTTTCTCTAAGATAGATGGTGCAGCGGATAAAGATAGAGAGAAGAGAAAAGCACACAAGTATTTTATCCTGGTTCACTTGATAAATCCCTCAAGCTAATCCAGTCCACCCGTTAAGGTGATTTCTTCCTTCTTAGAATGAAGGCAATCCACTAATCAGATAATTGTTACAACTGCACTTGAAACCTACAAGTGACTAACAATACACTGACTTAGCTATCACTAAGATTCACTCTCTTAGTCTTCTCTAGGATCCGATCAACCTTGATCTCCTAAAGGAATCACCACTAAGATTCACTCTCTTAGTCTTCTTAAGGATACTGACCTACCCGGTCCCTTAAGGAAAATCAAACAACTGTTTGAGGTTGGTGTTTACAAAGGTTTGCTTCTAAATAAGCTGAGTGTAAACCAAATAAGAATAGATGAAGAAAGTAGAGGCTTGAATCTTCTCTTGTATTGCAGCTCTTTGTTTTCTCTCGCTCTTCTCGCTCTCTTAGTCTTTCTTCTTTTCTTCAGCCTTTTATAGTCCAAGGTGCAAAGGATATTTCTGTTGAGAGAATATGACCGTTGGAGGGCATTTCTGGAACTTCCAGAACCTGCTGTGGCTGAACCTTGGTAGGTAGGCATTTCAGAATAGTACACTGCTCTTGTACTTCTTGATAGAGACATTTGCCTTTAACCAATGACTTCTGATCAGAAGAATGCTTCGTGTTGGAACTTGTGAAGCTTGGTGATCAGAGTCAGAGGGATGCTTGGATCCTCTGACTTTCGTAACTTCTGCTTCTGGACCTTCAGAGCTTCTGGACCTTCAGAGCCTCTGGTCCCTCAGAGCTTCTGATCCTCTGATCCTCAGATCCTCTGATCTTCAGATCTTCTGATCTTCAGATCCTCTGATCCTCAGATCCTCTGATCTTCAGAACCTCTGATCCTCAGATCCTCTGATCTTCTGATCTTCAGAACTTCTGACGAATATATCTTCTGGTGTCAGAATCAGAACCTGTTTGTCAAAACACTCAAGACAAACATTAGAGTATCATAGTTGTTCATCCACAAATAAATACTTGTTATCATCAAAACATAGAGTTGTACCACATGACCAAATCTTGATCTTACAATCTCCCCCTTTTTGATGATGACAAAACCATGTATTTTGATGAACAACTCTAAACAAATAAACTGAATACACTCAGAGTATAAGGTATCAGAGTTAAAACTTATCCTGATGTGTATAGTTTTTCTTGCTCCTTCTGAATCCAAGTCTCGTGCTTGATTCTGAGCTAAGCTCCCCCTGAATCTAATACTTAATATCAACGTTAGTAAAGTATAGATTCTGAGCTAAATGATGTAGGAGTTGAGTTGTCAAGATACTATAAGTTCTCCCCCTTTTTGTCATAAGCAAAAAGAATGAAGGTGGAAAAAAATAGTAAGAGTAAAAGACGAAATACTCCCCCTCAGAAGTAATACCAAGGGATACTTGGCTTCTGATTAGCATATCTTCTGATGAGAGCAGAAGTGTGGTTCTGGTGACATCTCCGTTCTGGACAAAATTTCATCTTCAGATACTTCAGAATGAGAAGCTAGGAACCTACTCTTCTTCTGATGACGCAAGTCAGAAGTTGTAGTAGCATCTTCTGATGTTGTTGCTTCTGGTTCGTCAAGTTCTGAGTCTTTGTTTCTTTCTGAAACGGTCATGCTCATCTCTGCAAGCTTTTTCAGCTAGCTTTGACTTGTCAGAGTCAAGCTTATCATTAATTCTAACATGAATAGCGTTCAGAATATCAACAGAGGGGTTCATATCAAAAACCAATGATTCCTTGACCAAATCTTGCTCTACTGATGCCTCCAAGATCAACTTCACCTTCAGGTTCAAGTTTTGGATCTTGGGACATATGCCTTTCTCCCGTCATGTGTTGCTTGCATCCACTGTCCAGGTTCCACGGTTGGAGTTTCGATGGACCTATTGAAGATATCTGCAACATATATAATCTTATCCCTAGGTACCCACTTTCTGGGTCCTTTCTTGTTAGTTAGCCCAGAAGTTCTGACAACTTTGGGTCTTTCAACAGGATAATATAAAGGAATTTTAGCATGATATTTTGACATAGAGAAAGTTCCTTTTATAAGAGGAGGTTTAGCAGCTTCAGCAGGTACAGGGTCAGGCAATATGGTACTAGAGGGAACAAAGCATTCATACAAAGATTTAGCTTTAGGCACAGAGGGCTCATTTCTAATTGGTTTAGAATAGCCAATGCCATGCATTCCATTTCTGCTTACGCCATAGATCATAGAAGCCATTAAGCTTCTATCTACGCTTTTAGCTAGGAATCTTTGAAAAGATTTTTCATACTTAGATTCATGCTTACTATCAAAGGCATCGCAGGCAATAACTTCTTCTAACTTAGCAATTTGATTCTTAAGCACAGAGTTAGAATTAACTAAAGCATGGTTATCATTTTTCAAATCAGATATGATTTTCTCATGTTCAGAAGAAGTTTCAGAGGCAGCAGAGAAATTCTTTTTCAACCTTTTATGCTTAGTCAAGAGAGAGTTATATTTATCCATAATTTCAGACAAAGCATCTTTAAGTTCAGAAGTTGAGAAAGAATCAAATACCTCATTTTCATCGTCAGAGTCTGGATCTCCTTCTGATTCTGAGTCAGAGTCAACAGCTTCCTTTGACTCTGCTCCTTTGTCTTTGACAATAGCCACGAGTCCTTGGACTTTACCATCAGAGTCAACATCCTCTGATTCTGATTCATCAAAAGTCACCATCAGACTTTTCTTTGGTTTGAAATGCTTCTTTGACTTTTCGTCCTTTGATGAACCTTTGTATTTGCTCTGCCTGTGCTTCCAGATGCAGTTGAACTTTCTGGATATCAGAGTCAGCTCATCTTCATCAGAATCTTCTGATGCTTCTTCGGATTCTTCTGTTCCAGCTTGGAGAGTCTTAGCCTTTTCAGATTTGGATTTCAAGGCAATAGACTTCTTCTTGTGATCTTGATGTTCAGCACGCTTTAATTCATGACACTTCAGTATGCTTATGAGTTCTTCCAAACTCATCTGCTCAACATCTCTAGTTAGCTCCAAGGAAGTTATCAAAGGCATCCAGCTTTCAGGAAGACCTCTAAGGATCCTCATGACATGATCCGCAGTGGTGTAGCTGTTGCTGAGGGGTCTTATTCCAGCTACGAGCAACTGAAATCTGGAAAACATATCCTCAATGGATTCGTCAGGTTCCATTTGGAAGGATTCATACTGCTTGATTAGAGACAACGCTTTTGTCTCTTTCACTTTCTTGTTTCCTTCATGAGACATCTGCAAGGATTCAAAGATGCCCTTGGCGGAATCACGATCAGTAATTTTCTCATATTCTTCATATGAAATGGCACTTTGCAGAATAGATCTTGATCTGTGATGATCTCTGAATTCCTTCTTTTGATCTTCACTCATCTTCTTCCTTGGGATCTTTACACCATGTTCATCGACAGGAGGGGTGTAGCCATCAACAACAAAATCCCAAAGATCAGGATCAAAGCCAAGAAAGAAGCTTTTGATTCTGTCTTTCCAGAAATCAAATCTCTGACCATCAAAGATAGGTGGTCTTGCACTGTATTGATATTTGCTTGTAGTAGTGGTGGCATCCATGAGTTTTTCACACTGGCCCGGATCTACTGAACACTGTTAAGTGTGGTAATCAGAACTTGCGCTCTGATACCAATTGAAGGTGTGAAAAACGACTAGAAGGGGGGGGTTGAATAGCGTTTTCAATATAAAAACTTTCCCTTTAAGATTTAAAGTAAATCTTTTCGGTTTCTCTAAGATAGATGGTGCAGCGGATAAAGATAGAGAGAAGAGAAAAGCACACAAGTATTTTATCCTGGTTCACTTGATAAATCCCTCAAGCTAATCCAGTCCACCCGTTAAGGTGATTTCTTCCTTCTTAGAATGAAGGCAATCCACTAATCAGATAATTGTTACAACTGCACTTGAAACCTACAAGTGACTAACAATACACTGACTTAGCTATCACTAAGATTCACTCTCTTAGTCTTCTCTAGGATCCGATCAACCTTGATCTCCTAAAGGAATCACCACTAAGATTCACTCTCTTAGTCTTCTTAAGGATACTGACCTACCCGGTCCCTTAAGGAAAATCAAACAACTGTTTGAGGTTGGTGTTTACAAAGGTTTGCTTCTAAATAAGCTGAGTGTAAACCAAATAAGAATAGATGAAGAAAGTAGAGGCTTGAATCTTCTCTTGTATTGCAGCTCTTTGTTTTCTCTCGCTCTTCTCGCTCTCTTAGTCTTTCTTCTTTTCTTCAGCCTTTTATAGTCCAAGGTGCAAAGGATATTTCTGTTGAGAGAATATGACCGTTGGAGGGCATTTCTGGAACTTCCAGAACCTGCTGTGGCTGAACCTTGGTAGGTAGGCATTTCAGAATAGTACACTGCTCTTGTACTTCTTGATAGAGACATTTGCCTTTAACCAATGACTTCTGATCAGAAGAATGCTTCGTGTTGGAACTTGTGAAGCTTGGTGATCAGAGTCAGAGGGATGCTTGGATCCTCTGACTTTCGTAACTTCTGCTTCTGGACCTTCAGAGCTTCTGGACCTTCAGAGCCTCTGGTCCCTCAGAGCTTCTGATCCTCTGATCCTCAGATCCTCTGATCTTCAGATCTTCTGATCTTCAGATCCTCTGATCCTCAGATCCTCTGATCTTCAGAACCTCTGATCCTCAGATCCTCTGATCTTCTGATCTTCAGAACTTCTGACGAATATATCTTCTGGTGTCAGAATCAGAACCTGTTTGTCAAAACACTCAAGACAAACATTAGAGTATCATAGTTGTTCATCCACAAATAAATACTTGTTATCATCAAAACATAGAGTTGTACCACATGACCAAATCTTGATCTTACAGAAAGGTAACATTGTTGGCAAACCCCAGCTTCGATGCAGCGACGAAGATGAAGTGACCCAAAGAAGTGTTGCATCTGATGTAGCAGCGAAGAGGCATGGAGTGAAATGCAATAATACAACACAATAAAGGGGGGGGGGTTGAATAGTGTTCTTGTAAACCTTGATTTTTCAAACGATAATGAGTTTTCAAAATGTTTTCGCAATCATTTCGTGCAGCCGATAAACACGTAAAGTAATAAATGATAAAAACACAAGCAATATATCCTAGTTCACCCGCAAACAATGGGGTTATGTCCAGTCCTTGGCTTAACCAAGATTTAATTAAACAAGTATCAAGGACTTCTCCTACACCAAGTATTAGATAAGATTTCTCCCAACCAAGTATTATGTAGGACTTCTCTTAACGGTTGGACTTGTTTCCTTGATCAAAGTGCTTTGTAGAGTATCACGTGATCCTTTGCACTTGAATTTCTCTTAAAGAATGTCAAGTAGATCTCTTCAATTTGAACATGACACCCTTTCTCTAGACATTTTTTCATTGGTCAGCTTGAGATAGACGATTAAAATCTTCACTAAGTATAGTCTTCTCTTCTGTCAAACGATCTAGCAGATTTGACTTTTCTTTGCTAGTATAGTCTATCTTGTGGCTTTGACCTTTCTTCTCTTGAATGGAACATCTTTTTACATTGTCTTGCACTTTGAACATCAAGCAATGAGAGATGTGATTCATAAGTGTTGTTTCCTAAAAATATAATTCATATGAAATTTCTTAGTTATTACACTTATACTCTAGAAAATTGTTATCATTCAAAATATGATAAATGATGTATCTAGCGTTTGAACTTAACGTGGAGAACATTTTGAAAGATCGTAAATGGAGAAAAACTCACACGATGATGTTAAAGTTGACAAGTTTTCGAGTTATTTCTCTTTGGTTCATCTTGAATGAAATGTGCGAGCCACTTTAGATTGGATTTGTATCTCCTTAAGAGCTTGTGTGGCGGAGGGCGAGGAGAAGATGTGGTGGTGGTTGTCGTGGCTGAAGGAAAAAAAAGGGTGTGGATAAGAGGTGGAGGAAGGGAGGGGTGGTGATCGGTGGGGAAGGGAGGAGAGGATTTGGTGGTGGTGGTGATGGCTATTGAGGAGGGGGATGGAGGCAGTTGAGGGGGCGATGGTGGTGGAGTAGAGGGAAGGAAGCGAGAGGTGGGGTCCCAATATAATTTAGGATAGATTTGGGTCAAACTTAAATAATATTTTTTATTTAAAAAAAAGATTTAGCCGGCTAAACATATGATAATGGGTCAAAAGTGACTTGTTTGACCTTGCACAAATGTTTTGTGTGTACATTCTACAGGCCTCCTCATGAATGATTAGTATTTCTTATATGTCTCATCATGCAAGCGTTCAGTTGGATTTGAAGCTTGCACAATACACATATTAACCTACCATGCGCTGAAATTCAACTTTTATTAGAAGAATTAAGGGCAATAATGATGAACTTTAGGCCTCTTAATAGTGGAGCTAGACTTTAATACCATGTCATGAACCAAGCATCCCAAAAATTTAAGGTATTGAATAAATAACACATGAGTGATTATATTTCTAACACTGACACTAAATAAAAATATTCTTTACAATAACTTATGACAACATAAAGAGTTGGAAAACTGGGTTCTAAATTTACATCATATAATATAAACATGAGCTTTGATTTATTCACATTTCATTTTCTCTTTCATCTCATTTTCACTTACATTTTCTTCATATTTTCTTATTCTTTTCTTATCACATCACACATCATATCTTGCACTAATTCTCTTTATTATTTTCCTATTACATCACACATTATATCTTTCAAAAATTATCTCCCTTCTCTTTCCCTATGCTGAGAAGGGTTGGATAGTCTCATGTGCATTAAAAACCCTTTATTGGGAGATAGAATTGTCTTTGGTCTTTATCTCTTGAAAGAGAGGGAGAAAAAAAAACAATTTATGAGCCAGAAAGAGACATTTTTTTTGGCAAAGAAAAGAAATGAAACGAGGAAAGGTTACATAGAACATTAACTCAGTGGGCTAGTTTCGTCAAATTTATTCCGGATTCTCTGCCTCCGGCAAAGGAAACTATACGTTACCCCCCTTAATGGTGCGGTCAAACGGTGCAAAAGTCTTTGTGAGGAAGGAAGGGATACTTATTGCACAATGAGTACAATTCAAATTAGAGTGGTTATACGTTCACCCTACTGAATTGTGACATTCCATAGACATATGAGTTTAGCAGTGGTTTACGATGGCTAATAAGTATGAAGTGATGGCTAATAAATATGAAGTGTTAAAAGGAAAACATTTCTCATTGTGTAAAGCCGTAACAAAATTCGTATGTTTTTTAATGTAAATTTTGTGGCGATTTAACACCACAAAAATGTGTTGTTTTTTTTATATTTCATATTTCACAGTTGAAAATCTCGCCTAAACACATGTTGATGTTGATTGTAATTGCGAATCACTGAAATTTGATCACCATTATGGTTCAAATTATATTCCTTTGAAATGCATAGATTAACATATATCAACTGAACCTTGTGTATATATGTTTTTATAAAAGTTTAAGAGTTAATTAAGGTTTTGGACTTTGGCCCCTGTATAATAGGCGTAGTTTGAAAATGGTCTCTCGTTGGAGTAAAGTTTGGACCTAGTCCCTATCTTTTGAAAAACTATCTAGCATTGGTTCCTGTCGGAGGTGGTAGGCCGGCCAACTTGCCATGTGATCTCACCAGAGTGATGTGCCATTGACACGTGTTAAATGAAGCTTAGTTGAAATTTTAATTTTAATTTTTTCCACTTGTATAAAAAACATAACTCAATCGGCTTCAACCTTTTCCCTGAGATGCGTTTAACGAGCTCCCTTCCTAACCTCTCTGTTAGGGTGTGCCTCCTTGGTGGCGGCATTGTTCCTGTTGCCACTCCAATGGACAGCGAGGACGATGGTGAAGATGCGACTGGCGACGACGACGATTCTGATCGTTTGATGGTGAAAGGCCCTCAACCTGGTAGTGATCCAGGGGACCCAGGTAGTGGTTCAGGTCGGAGAAAGAAAGGAAGCAGCAAGAAGCATGGACGGCGGCACAGGTAGGAGGAAGGAGTTTGAATCCTCTTTGAGCTCCATCTTCACCTTCTTTGTCAATGGTATCTCATATTGCATAGGCTATCAGCAAGTTCGTGGGTTGTTTGCACAATTTGGGAGGGTGGTTAACCTTTTTGTTCAAAGGAAGAGAAAGATTGGAAGGATGTATAGGTTCGGGTTTGTTAGGTTCTCTTCTCTAGAGGTGACTTCTCAACGGGTTTCGCCTAGGTGATGCGTCCCTTTTTGTGGCTCTCACGGCTTGATTTGGTTCAGCACATAGACCGGTGGAGGGTGATGTTGTTACTACTGGAGCAGATGAGGATCGGTCAGCGCTGATTTTCTCCGAAGATGAAGACGTGATGCTCTCTTCTCTTGACAGAAGTTGTTACCTAGTTCTTGGGGTTTCCCCTTGTTTCTGTTTCCTGAAATTTCTGGTTGTGTTCTGTCTACTTTTATTGCTTGTGTTGAGCCATATGCTGCCTCTCCCTCTTTGGGAGTTGTTCTGGCTCCTGAGTTTGTGGAGGTGCTTGATATTCCAATTAAGTCACTTGTACAACAGGATGCTGTGAAAATCTCTAAGCCTAGGGGTAGGCCAAAGAAGGTTGTGGTAGCAGGAAGTAAGAAGCACAACCACCCCGGTAGCTGTTGTGAGACAACGAACGTCGGAGTTTCAGAGCCGACAGGGAGAGAGATGATGGTGTTGCCGAAGGAGCTCTCTCAGACCTTTGGCGTCTTGACTCGGGCGCGGAGTGCTATCTTGATGAGGAAACGGCTGAGCTTGCATTTTGATTGCTTAGACAGTTACGCAGAATCCAAGATTGCAGCTCAAATCACTGCACGCTTGGCATCTTAGCTGCGACTTAGGGAGTCTTGGTGTAAGGTCTTTATCGGATTTTGGAGGTCTTTGTGGGTGTTTTTGGTTGTTCTCTAAGTGGTGGTCTTGTTTAGACGGTTAGGTCCTTGGTTCGGGTTGTTTTTCTTGGGTGGTTCTTTTCATGGTTGGGGATACTTTCTGTTGCTGTCATCTTGTAACCCATTTGAGGATGATGTATATCTTGACTATTTCCTCAATTTTATATCAATATAATTTATGCTTTCGAAAAAAAAACATTACTAATTTTAATTAAAATTATTAATTATAAATAAATTAAAGCGTCTTCATCTTCGTTGTAGTAAAACACGAAATCTCTTCTTCATCTTCCACCTCTTGAACTCTTCATCTTCCACCTCATCTTCCTTCATATTCATTTTCATCTTTATCTTCAACATCTTCATCATCTCCATCTTCATCCTCCAACACTTCCAAAAACCCAGAAAATATCTGATTCTTGTCATCAATTTCATTCTTAAGGCTCACAACAATTCTCTGTTTGCTTCATCCCTCCTCCTGACCATGATTCAACATTTGGATACTCAAAGATTTCAGAGAAGAAGAAGATGAACAAATCTTCAACTGAATATGAATTTCACTCAATGAATCTGATTACAAGAGAAGAACACTATTTATAGTGCTAACTATTGATTAACTACTCTAACTAATTCTGTTTCTCTAACTAACCATCTTAGCTGTCATGCCAGCTCATTTCTAACTGACTAACTACTTATTACAATCTGAACCTTGAACTTTCCTATTTAGCATTTCCAGTCCTTATACTTTTACACCTCCCAAAAGCGGAAAGATCTAAAGATATTGATCATGCCCAGTTTTGCAACAAATCCTTGAAACACACGAGGCTGCAATGCCTTAGTAAAAATATCAGCCACTTGAAGAGTTGTTGGTATAGAAAATAGCTTTAGAACACCAGCTTGCAACTTGTCTCGAACAACATGGCAATCTATTTCCAAGTGCTTAGTTCTCTCATGGAAGACAGGGTTTGTAGCAATGTACAGAGCACTCTGATTATCACAAATCTTGAAGTAGATATAGTAAACATTGGAGCTCACAAGTAGCATAAGTTTAGGCTCGATTCTCTGCTTCACTAGAAGATCGAGAGACTGTGGTTTGTTTCTTGGCTTTCCATGAAACTAAAGAACCTCCCAAGTAAAGCAATAACCATAAATTGATCTTCTGGTATCTGAACACCCTGCCCAATCCGCATATGAGTACCCTTGGATAGTAATTGGTGTATTCCGAGGAAAAAATAAGCCTAAGCCAAGAGATGTCTTCAGGAACCTCAAAACCCCGAGTGCTACTCTATAGTGAATATCCATTGGATTACTCATAAACTGACTAAGTTGTTGTGTAGCAAAAGCTATGTCTGGCCTAGTAGTAGTAAGGTATAACAACCTTCCTACTAATCTTCTGTATGCTGCTACATCTTCATAAGGCTTTCCTTGATTAAGTACTAGCTTAAGACCATGATCCAATGGTGTAGAAACAGGCTTGCTGCCTAAAGTACCTGTCACAGTCAAGAGATCAAGACAATATTTTCTCTGACAAAGTGAAATTCCCAGTGAAGAATGTGCCACCTCCAAGCCAAGGAAATATTTTAGAACACCTAAATCTTTTATACCAAAAGCCTCATGCAATGAATCTTTTACTACTTGGAATTCTGCTATGCAATTTCCAAATAGAGTCACATCATCAACATAAACTAGTAAACCAATGAAGTGTTCCCCTTGGAACTTAACAAACAAAGAGTGATCAAAAGCAGTCTGTGCATAACCAAGACCTTTAAGATGAGAGGAAAATTTTTCATACCACTTCCTGCTGGCTTGCTTGAGTCCATACAATGATTTCAACAACTTGCAGGCTTGATTAGACTTATTTGGGAAAAATTCAGCTGGTATGCTCATGTAGAAATCTCCTTCTAGTGTACCATGCAGGAATGCATTGTCTACATCTAACTGATGAAGATGCCAGTTCTTTGCTACTACTAAAGCCAGGACCATTCAAACATTAGTGAGTTTTGCTACTGGTGAAAAAATGTCAAAATAGTCCAGTCCTTCTACTTGGTTATACCCTTTGACTACTAACCTTTCTTTGTATCTAGAAAGTGTACCATCTGTATTCCTCTTTATTCTATAGACCCATTTATTGCCTATAGGTCTCACCCCTTCAAGTAAATCTACTATCTTCCAAGTGCCATTCTTTTCTTAAGCTGCTATCTCTGCTTGCATAGCTTCTTGCTAATGTGGATAATGACTTTGTATTGCATAACCGGTTGGCTCTTGGTCTGAGGAAATGTTTAAAACATAGGATTCATGAGTATTAGATAGCTGTTCATCTAAGTAATGCTTGATAATACTATGAGATGTAGTGCTTCTGGTTGGTAGTGAATTATAGTGAAAATCTTGCAGATGCACTGGTCTCTTGACAGGGCTCTTAGACTGTCTAACAGATGAAGCACTCTCTTCAACTTCTGTCTCATGTGAACCATCTTGCTTAGATGGTAGACCCTCTGATTGAGGAGAAGAAGTTAACTCTGCATTAAGTATGCCCTCATGATCAGATGTAGGCCCTTGTGTGCCAAGTGTCTCCTCTGAAATATCAGGTGTAGTGGAGGAGATACTTTGATTTTGAGCTTGTAGATCCTAACAAGTCCAAGGAGATGATGTTGTGCTCTTGTAAGGTAGTATTTCCTCATGGAATATCATTTCTTTGGAGAGAAAGACACTATGTGAATCTAATTCCAACAAAACATAGCCTTTGATTCCTTGCTTGAATCCCAAGAAAACACATTTTCTAGCCCTTGAATCTAGTTTAGATATGTTGGAACTTGGGATGCTAGCAAAACATAATGAACCAACTACTTTTATCATTTGTAAATCAGCTTTCTCACCAAAAAGAATCTCATATGGTGATTTATTTCCTAGTATTTTACTTGGAATCCTATTCATGAGAAACACATCATGTAAAACAGCATAGCTCCACATTTTCTTAGGTAAGTTTGATTGAAAAAGGAGATCTCTAGATATATTAAGTATGTGCTGATGTTTTCTCTCTACCCTCCCATTCTGCTGAGGGGTATTGACACAGCTCGTCTGGTGTATAATACCATGAGCATAATAGAAGTCACACATAAGAAACTCAGGACCATTATCACTTCTAATGACCTTAATGTGATGATTAAACTGAGTCTTAACAAGAGCTACAAAATTCTTAATCTGCTGCTGAACTTCACTCTTGTGTTTGAGCAAAACAATCCAAACAAATATGCTATGATTATCCAACACAGTTAAGAAATATCTATGATGATGAATTGAAGAGACTCCAATTGGTCCCCAAATATCCTTGTGTATGAGATCAAAATTCTCTTTTGCATTATGTAGAATATCATGAAACATTTTTCTTTTCTACTTTGCCATATGAAAAATATCACAAACTAAATGATTGCTTACATCAATAGAAGTATACAAAGCATTTAAAGCTTGTATTCTATCCTATGAAAGATGTCCTAACCTGAAATGCCACAATGCACCAGGTGGAACTACTTTGCTAGATTCACTTATTCTACTAGGCATATTATGTATACTAAAACAGGTACTAGAAGTGAATTCACCAAATATAACTTCACAATTGTTTCCTTTAGCCAGTCTGTGAACAGAAATTAAGTTGTATGTAAATTCAGGCACATAGAGCACATGTTTCAGCAGAATTAGATGTGTAATACTAACTGTTCCAGCATAGCAAGTTTGTATGGATAATCCATTTGACAATCTCACATTAACATGATTTATTATGCTAAATGTATTAAAGCATGCCTTGTTAAAGCAAATATGATCACTTGCTTCTGAGTCTACAATCCAGTCCTTACTATCATACTATTGTGAGCAAGATAAGACCAAATGCTTACCTTGTCCTGAAGTCTCTGCTCCATGAAATGCTGCCTTGATCACATGATTTGCAAAAGCACTTCCTTGTTCATTATTCTTATGAGAAACTACAGTAGCTTGTTGAATCATTGCCATTATCCTCTTATATTGATCTGCAGTAAACAAATCTGCATTGTCCTTCTGTGTTGCTGAAGCTTCTTCCTGATCATCATCAGAATCATACTTTCCTGAAACGTTATTAGCATGGCTAACAACATTAGTAGCAATTTTAGGTTTGTAAGTAGTGGGATAGCCGTGCAATCTATAACAAATGTCCACTGTGTGCCCGAGTTTCTTGCAATGTGTGCAACATTTTCCAGTATTCTTGTAGCCAGAACTTGTGCTTGAGTTTTGAGCTTTTCCTTTGCTATATGATTTCTTCCCTTTTGCCATATTCACTGATAAACGCATAATTGATGCATTTTATGTGTGCATTTCTAAGCTTCATTGTATATAATTTTGTGCTTAATTGTTATGACTTAGCCATGTTTTGACCATTAGTACTTATTTGGATTAATCATGGAAAAGTGCGTAATTCTACACTTTTAGTTTTTGTGACTGTTTTGCTAGAATAAGTTGAATATGGAGCTACAAATATCCAAATATGGTGAATAGTATGTCGTTGGAAAGCTATTTCAAATCCCTACAACTTTCATGTTCATCACAATTCGAGAATCAGCCTCTAACATGGTCCGAATGTCCTTACAAAGTGTTATCGCTAATCCTACGAGTCTGGAACAGTCTGCACTAAAATGATCATATCTTGGGGTACAAAACTCTGAATTAGGATCAAATTGAAGGCCCGTGAAGCTGACTTAAAGAGCTACAACTCTCATGTTTACCTCGATTAAAGATTCAAACTTCTTGTGGGACCCGCGAATACCTGATTGTTAAGCAGCTTACTCCTTTATGTGAGCCCGATTTTGTGAAGATTTAGATAACAAGGATTGCTACTTGGAGGAGAAGTTGATTATTAATATAAATAAGTGAGGTTTAGGCTTTTTTTAAGACCACCTCATCACCATCTCACACAACTTCACCACCACCTCCTATCTCTCCCTCTTTTCTAGTATGAGTTGCTAAACTCCTTAGTTAGTCTTAGGGTTTTTAATATTCTTGTGTTTGCAAACTTGAGGTTTTGTTCTTAATGCGAATTCTTCCTTCATTAACTCTCTTCATCTATATTTCTGACCTAGAGTTTGCTTAATTCCGTAAATTTAGAAATAAGAGTTGATGCATGTTCGCTTAGTTCATGTTAGTTCGTAACTGTTTCTTAATCGCTTAGTTTATGAAATTGTGAATTAATTTCCGCTTAGTTAACTAGTTCTCACGAATTAGTAAATTAATAAGAAAGAATTAATCTTTTGTAACCAATGAAGGTTTGTTACAATTGAATGTTATAATCTGATGACTAACACTTTCTCTTATCTGATTTAAATCTCTTTTAATTTCTGTTTGTTACTTTTCAATCAATTCAAACAAACCCCCTTTTTAATTGTTTTGTTTTACTCTAATATCAATTAATACTTTACCAAGTCCTTGTGAGATAGATCCTGGTGTTCAACACCTTGTACTGCATTCAAAGCAGAATACTTTGACACGCACCCGCGACAGTGCGTTTGTCATTCACCAAAGCTTTAGAATCCTCATTCTCTTCAGATTCTAACTGTCTTTCATGTTGCATTGCCAAGGAAACCACCTTAGCAATTGGAGGTAGTGGATTTGATATCAGAATTTGAGACTCCAAAACACCAAAAGTCTCATTCAACCCTAAAAAAATTCTGATTGCATTGTCTTGTTCCCTGAACATTTTGACATGTTCTATGGCTTCACAACGACAAGGTACTGCACATTTGCATTGTGGAATTGGGCGATATTGCTCCAATTCTTCCCAAACTGGTTTGATTTCAGTGTAGTAATCATTCACTTAAAGTGTGTTTTGCTTCAAAGAACTGATTTCATTCAGCAATTCAGCTATCCTAACAAGATCTCCTTGCGGAAACATCTCTCTCAAATCCTTCAATGCATCACACGCATTTTCTACAAAAAAAACTAAGGTATTAGCAATGGAAGGTGTTACCGAATTGAGAATCCATGAATGAATCAGGCTATTGCATCGATCCTATGCTTCATAGTTTGCATCTCCTGGAACTGCAACGGTATCTCTCCACTGATGAACCTGAACTTGTTCTTTGCAACAAGCGCTCGCTTCATCGATCTTGACCAGGAATTGTAATTCCTTCCATTCAGAGGGGGATTCACCATCGTTGCAGAAGGATTCTCTCTAGAATGTATGTAGTAAGGTGAAATCGGATTCTGAGCTGGATCTTGAACCACATGCTGCATCTGGTTTCCTCTATTGTTGTTGTTGTTTTGTGCTTGGCGCACCATTGTATTGGAAGCTTGAGATGGTAAAACCTTGTTAGGGCTCTGATACCATCAAAGATTTCAGATAAGAAGAGTGAAGAAGAAGATGAACAAATTTTCCACTCAATGAATATGATTACAAGAGAAGAACACTATTTATAGTGCTAACTATTGATGAACTACTCTAACTAATTATGTTTTTCTAACTAACCATATTAGTTGTCATGCCAGCTCATTTCTAACTGACTAACTAATTATTACAATCTGAGCCTTGAACTTTCATATTTAGCAATTCCAGTCCTTATACTTTTACAGATACAAATTCAAAGTTCTTGCACAAATTAAAAAAAAAAAGCTATTTCTTTTCTATCCTCGAACAACCTCCAAATTGGAACAGTGGGACTCTGAAACAAGAAACGTTTTGGAGTCTTGCTAAGATGGAACATAAAATTGAAATGTACAAGAATGTGGCATCACTTGTAAGAGATAAAGGCACATTCAATAAATTGAATCTCCCAAAGTTAACATTTATCAAGAACCACACTCCACAAATGGACATTAGTTTTAACACCCGCTCTATTAATCTCACATCCTCCTTTTTGCACCAAAATGACTCAAATACCCTTAAAATTTAATTTTATGCCAAACATATCTCTTTTCCTACCTTATCACCACCATCATCTTCGTTTGTCACACCACCCTTCACTTTCACACTCATCTCATGGTTTTCTTCGTTGCTACGTTTCACAGTTAATATGTGTGAAACATTTCACATTTTGTAAGTGAGAACCGAGATATGTTCATTCTCTCTTCACCTTATTTCTTTCGTTTTCAGCGTTTCACACTTAGTGAGCGTGAAACATTTTCACCCTTAGTGAGCGTGAAACATTTTCACACTTAGTGAGTGTGAATTACAAGTGTTCTACAGAAGGTCAAGCACAAGTTTTCTAGACACAGAACCAGAACAATTTCACACTCTTCAGTGTGAAATTAAATTGTGTTTCACACTCTTGAGTGTGAAATGAAAATTTTAAAAATAAAATATTTAAAATTGAAAATAAAATTTTCAACAGTTGGTCCATTCACACTCTTGAGTGTGAATCTGAATTGTGTTTCACACGCTTGAGTGTGAAACACAATTGTGTGAACCGATGTATGTTCATTATCTCTTCATCTTCTTCCTTTCGTTTTAAGCATTTCACACTTAGTGAGTGTGAAACAATTTCACAGTTAGTGAGTTTCACAGTTAGTAAGTGTGAAAATTTCATTTTATCACTGTTGTTCGTATTTCACACTTTGATTATCTCTTTATAAGAGAGGGTATTAAGAGAGTTTAGAAAATAAAGCAGGGTGTGAGATTAATAAGGGGGTGTTAAAACTAATGCCTTCCACTCACTGCCATATCAAGGAGGTTCAAGCCTCTCTCGGTGGCTTCCACCATGCTCTCGCTATCACCACCATTTTCGTGCAGCCCTTGTTGTTCATGATTTTTCCCTTTATCTCTCGACCCAGTTCGATCTCTTTCTCTCTGCAAATCTCTTTCTTCACCTGCCATGGCTGCTTGAATCTGAAAGGTTTATTTTTGTGGGTTTTTGTTGCTTAACAAAGAGGAAAGAGAAAGATAGATTTATTATCTGAATCTGAAAAGTTTCTTGGTCTGGGTTGCCTGATTCTGAGTTATTTTACCATGGTTGCTTGATCTGGGTTGCCAGACTTTAATTTCAATGTAGGGTTATGAGGTTTTCCCCTGAAGAGTCGAAGAGATGAAGATAAAGAAGAGATTATGGGTTTTGTTACGAAGAAGATAAAGACGTTTTAATTTATTTGTAATTAACAATTTTAATTAAAATTAATTATGTTTTTACACAAGTGGAAATTTTTTAATTAAAGTAAAAATTTAAAATTCCATTTCAGCTTCAATTAACACGTGTCAATGCTACCTCACTCCGGTGAGGCGACATGGCAAGTTGGTAGGACTACTACCTCCGAGAAGGACCAAAGCTGGTTAGTTTTTCAAACACTCAGGACTATATCCAAACTTTACTCTGATGGATGATCATTTTCAAACTTCACTGATTACACAGGGACCAAAACCTTAATTAATCCAAAATTTAATGAAATGCACATAATTAATATAGATATGGACAAAGAAAAAAATTTAACTTAAAAAGTACAAGAGTTTATGATTGTCTAGAACGTGGTCTCTATTCTTATTAGGGTTAAATATGTTTGTGATCCCTGAACTTTAAGCGAATTTTGATTTTTGTCCCTCACCAGCGTAACTTTTTAAAAGCAGCCTCATGGTTAGGTAATATTTCTTAATACGAAAATGTTAGTTGTTAGTAATGTTAGTAAATTAGTCCCTCCTCAGGGTTTGAACCCTAGAACTTTCACCCTTCATCCAACCCGACCCTTACGTCCCCTAATTCTTACCACTTGAGCTAACCCTGAGACATGGTTAGGTAAATAGTTGGTGTCTAAACTATTTGGTGTTACACTAGTCATTAATGATTTAAAATAGCTAACTCAGGCAACTATTTCTCAATCACTTTTAACCTTCTCTGTTCTTCCATTACCTGTTCTCTTATTTCATTGTGAGATCAACCGTAAGTTAAAGTTATCAAAATTAGCAGTCGCTTAGTCGAATGAATTTCACATATACAGGTCAATCTCAGCAGTGGCTTAGTGCAGTAGGGCCAAAAGAAAAACACATTTTCAGTTCTGAAGAAAGAATGACAACAATGCCTTTTGCTGTACATTAATTAATAAATACTCAAGCTCTATTTTAAGGACAAGGGAAGTTAGTGAGAGTTAGGACAATATAGTATATACTAAAGTAGTTACATCCACCAACAGGCAACTCTGTTGCCAAGGACTTCAATTCAAAACTACCAGTAGTCCATACAAGAACATGAACCATGCTCGAAATGGTGAAATCGCTTCCTATCTCGAATAGTTATCTGACGCTCATAAACTTTTGAGATTAATTTCATTGAAGAATGACAATCCTCGCATATTCGCAAATTTTTCACAATCTGAATTGGTGTCTTAGGGGATGTGCTAATTAAGCCAAACGCAACTGCAATTTTCTCACTGTGGTAGTGCAGCACACTCTCCTTATTCTTCTCATCTATCTTAAGAAAGACTTGCGTGGTATCTGGCATGTGACCTTCCAAGCTCAACTTGTGCGAAATTTCCTTCAACATTGAGAGTATTTCTTTGGCTCTAGGATGGGAATCATCTTCAACAAGAAACTCATGAATGACACCATCAATTTCAATCCAACTACATCCAGGGTCTTTCCTTATGTCTAAGCCTCTCATCATCAACCTCACCTCTGCAACTGCATCCCAATCCCCTGATGAGGCATACATGTTGGAGAGAGCCACATATGCCCCACTGTCATGAGGTGCCAATTTCATCAAAACCTCCGCTGCACGCCTACCGATTTCGATATTTTTATGCATCTTACAAGCACCAAGCAAGGCCTTCCATATGACATCATCCGATCTTATTGGCATGTTCAATATAAGATCCTCAGCTTCTTTGAGATAACCAGCGCGACCCAGGAGGTCAACCATGCAACCATAGTGTTCTATTCTAGGCTCTAATCCAGCCACAATGATCATTTCACTGAAAAATGATCTTCCCTTGTCCACTAAACCTGCATGGCTACATGCACTCAAGATGGCTATGTATGTAACATCGCTAGGGGATACTCCACTTCTTTCCATCCTTAAAAAGTAATCAAACACATCGTTGGCTTTACCATGCATGGCAAGACCACCTATGATCGCATTCCAAGTTATAACATTATTTCTAGGAAGCTTCTCAAAGACCTGAATTGCCTTCTTAATGCTTCCACACTTGGCATACATATCCACAAGAGCAGAGCCAAGCACATCATCAATCCGAATCTTGTTCTTCTCCGCGTACAAATGCACCCATTTCCCCAACTCGAGTGCTCCAAGGCGTGAAATTGCAGGCAGCACGCTGACCAAAGTCACCCGGTTCGGCGACAAATGTCCCATCTGCATCTTATGAAACATCTCTATGGCCTCCATGAAAAACCCATTTTGAGCATAGCCAGAAATCATCACGTTCCAAGAAACCACACTTCTCTGCTGCATTCTGTGAAACAGTTCCCTAGCAGCCTTAAGGTTCCCAACTCTCACATACCCATCAACCATCACATTGCATAGAACCACATTAGCCTCTTGCCTCCTCTTATCTGTTACAACTCTACTCATATCATCAACACCACCAACATTCCTGGAAAACAAAACATGGGCATCCTCCACACTCCCACACAACACATACATCCTCAGCAGATTACTGACAACAAACTCATCATCATCCAATCCGAACTTAACAACCAAACCATGAACCTGCTTCCCTTCTTCCAACCTTGCCGCAACCGAGCAAGCCTTCAACACAGAAGGGAAGGTGAACCTATTAGGCTCCGCCATTCCATCATACAACATTCGACTGAACAGCAACATGGCATTTAAGGATCCATCAGCATTGCTTTCTTCAGCAAGTGCCCTTATCACAGTGTTCCAAGCAAAGCAATTTGGTTCAGGCATTTGGTCGAACACTGAGAGGGCGTAACCGGGGTCACGAAAATCAGAGGTTGCACAGAGCTTGAGGAGCTCAGTTGCCACTGTGATATCACGTGTTCGAGCTGTTTTGATAAGGAAGGCATGAACTTGCTTCAATTCTCGAATGGTTTTGCATGTTCTGATTTCTGGGACGAGAAGCTGTGGATGAGAAGGTATTGCTTTGGGCTTCAATGTAAGAGAATTCATTTTCTAAAGAGAAAAGTGTAGATAATGTAAATGTTGTGAGGAAATAGAATTTATATGGATATTTTTTCTTTCTTTGGTCTTTATAATTGTTAATATATGCTTGTCCAAAATAAATTTTATCACTTCAAATTACTTAATTTTTAGAGTTTAATGGATATGCACTTACAGTGTAAAATAGTTTTACACAGTCATCCAATCAAAGCATGCCACATAGGAGAGATAATTACATTTGACTTTAATTTTAATTAAAAGAATAATATATTTTCTGATTTGGCGGAATTCAATTGGATGTCTGTGTAAAACTATTTTACACTGTCAGTGCATATCCATTAAACTCTAATTTTTATACACTTGTCACCAAAAGAGTTTTACACATAATTCCTCCGGAACGTGGCTTGGAGGATTTTACGCCGGCGCAGTTGGTGGTGATTTGTTGTTCGCTGAAACTCAAGCTTTGCTTTTGGGATTGAAATTCCTTTGGAGAAAAAATTGGAAGAAAGTTATTTGTGGTGTGGATTGTCTAGATCTTGTTACTGCTCTAGGTAGGATGGATTCAGTTTTCACATGTATGGGAGTGCTCTTATGGATATTCACCTTCTCCTTGCAAGGGATTGAGATGTTCGCATTCGTTATATCCCTCGTGAGGCCAATGAGCTTGCGGATTGTCTAGCCAGAATGAGAGTTCTTTTGCAATGCGCTGTTACTGACCTTGATGATCATCTTTCCTTGGTGTTGCCTTTGTTGGCTAAGGATTTAGGCGAGCTTTAGTTTTGTTGTTTAATTTTCCTACTTACAAAAAAAAATCACATTTCTTTATTTACCATTTAAAATATTTTTATATTTTTTTTCATTTCATTTCAAAAAAAATTAAATTATTTTTAAATTCAAATTTAATTTATGACATGATATATTAATGAATTATAATGGTTTATTAGCATTTTTTGTCCCTCAGGTTTGAAAAATGTGCAAACGGAGTCCCTAAAGTATAAAAATAACATTTTACTGCCCCACGTTAGTCTCCATTAACAGTTTTGGTCCCTTACTAGATTTTCCGTAAAAAAAAGTAACAGTTTTAATAACAAATATGTAATTAAACCAAACAAGTAAATTAAAAAAATTAAAATAAAGACCAGAAAATTCATAATCTTCATCTTCTTCTTCCATCATTTTCTGTATCATTAAACCCAAATACCCAGAAAATTAAAAAATTTAAAAATCAAAATCATCCATATCATTTTTTTTATCTCACAAACATCTTCATCTCCTTATGAAATTTGCACTCTTTTAGGAAAAATATGTTTACTTCCGACTAGGGATGTCAATGGGTACGGGTGGGCATGGATAGTATATACACACCACCTGCTTCACATGCAAATTTTTTACTTGTATTCGCTCTATACCCACATGAATATCCATTAAGTGGGGTTTAACCGGATTTTCAAATACCCGTGGATATTCACGGGCACCCGACACCAGTAAATATAAATGAATTCACATGTATTTGTTTAAAAGAAAATTATATTAAAAGTAAAATTTAAGATTGGACTTATAGTCAATCAATGTGTGAAGGAAAATACTTATTTTCTAGGGTTAATACATCAGAAGGCCCCTGTAATTGTAAAGGGAATCAAATCCAGGGCCTAGAAAATTTTTGCATCAAATTGGGTCCCTAGAAATTTTTTTTTAATTCAATTAAGGCCAAATGTTGCCACCTCTCAATTTTGTCCTAGTCAGCAATACCATGTGGCTTTTTTATTTTTATTTTAATTAGAAAAATTAATTAAAAATTATTTTTAAAATCCAACTCAATTATATAAGCAGAAAACAAAACTTAATAAAATCCTAATCTAATAATAACCTAAACAAAAACCTAAATCTAATTAATTCCTAACCTAATCTAATAACAAATCCCTAAATTGAAGTCTACCTCAATTTCTAATTAGAAATTCAACAACGCAGCATCAACCCAGCAACACTCAAATTTTTCAGATCTGGTCTTCAAGCTCTCAAACCTCCACATCAAACATTGTTCTTCTTCATCCCTTCAAAGCCTCTAAACCATAATCAAAGCCATAAATCTCACCCCTTTTGGAGCTTCTGAGAGAAGTCTGAGACAAGAGCTTGCAAGCATCCATGCTCAAATCCATGGCTGTCGCAGATGCCACGAATGTCGCAGCATCCTCCGTGCAAGTCACGTGCTTCACCCCATCCTCCACCTCCGGCCTGCTACTCTCCCTCTCCCCGTCCACCTTCGCCGACTTCACAAACCCCTTGTACTGGAATTGCAGTTCCAACCCGAAATCTGACCCGAACCCTCTCGACCCTGACCCGGTTCCTCTCCCCGTTCACGCCACGCCGCCGAGGTGACCCAGCCAATCTGTTTCTATTCTTCTAAGTTTCTGACCTCGATCTGCACCATCTCTTTCATTTTTCTTCTTCCTTGTTTCTGATATGAGGGTTTTATGATATGGAGGCTGAACTGTGCAAGAAGAAGATGAAGGTTGAGGGAGATTGATGATGGGGTTAGAGGGTTTGCCTTTCGGGTTTTCAGGGGTTGGGTTTGGGGTTGGGGAGCGTGAGGGAGGGTTGGGGTTGGGATTTGGGTTGATGTTCCTGGATTTTCAGTTTCTTGCTGGGTTATTTTCATCATTTCATGTGAGTTCAAAAGATGAAGATGAATATGAATGGTTGTGAATGAGTTATTCTGGCTTATTGTTATAATTTTTGGGTGAATATGATAATGTTAATTTTTTGGTTTAATTTTTGCATTCTGGGTTTTTCTTGATGACAATTAAGAGGATGAAGATGAAAGATTAGGATTTAAAAATAGAATAAAGGTTATTAGAAAAATTTAACTAATATGAGTTGGAATTAAAAAATAAAGTTTTATAATTTTTCAATTTAAAAAAATTAAAAATGCCACGTGAAATTGGTGACTAGGACAAAATTGAGAGGTGGCAACATTTGGCTTTAATTGAATTAAAAAAAAATTTTAGGGACCCAATTTGATGCAAAAATTTTTCAGGCCCTGGAACTGATTCCCTTTACAATTTCAGGGGCCTTCTGATGTATTAAGCCTATTTTCTACCCTTTTTTGGGTCTAAATGACTTATTTTCACTATTACCGTGTATAAGTTTACTTGAAGGAGAACTATAACTCAAACACAAATTCACTAGATATTAGACTTAATATACATCTATGTATATATATAAAGATATTTTAGTATTTTATATATCAGGTGAGTATACATGGGTATAGATAATTCTATATCCGTAACCGCCCCATTAATAAATGGATAGTGGAAATACCCATTAAATAAATCTGTGGATACCCGTGGTCGCGAGTAATTTTACCCATAGCGGGTTTTTATCCGCGGGTATCCACGAATATGGGTAACTTTGACATCCCAACTTCCGACCATTTTTGGAACAAAAGCATGTTAGTAGGTCTTGGGTTGGACAAATTCTTTCTCTTCTCATCACTATCACAAGATTCACATCTTCTCAATTGCCCAAAAAAGGTTTGGCTGCATGCTGCAACTGCACTCTCCTATCCTATCCCATGCTGGTGCATCTTCGAAATTCTGTCATTTTATTCCTTCATTTTCACCCTCATATCACCCTCGAAAACCTAATTTCTTCAACAGTGAACCAAACCCATTAAGAGAAAGCAAGACCCGACGGCTGTAACACCCCCTTTTTCCCATTGTTTTATTTAAAAACGTTTATCAGAGTTTAAAAACATATCAAGGGAGTATTACACTTCTTCACGAAAACTCATTAAAATTAACACTGATTGTGTTTGAAAATTTATAAGTTCATATGCTTTTCAAAGAATGAATTATTCCTGCCAATGAAATTTCTAAACCAGTCAGATAATCCTAAGATGCATAAAATCACTTATTTAAATAGGTTTATCTTCCATGATATTCCAATAAAATTCATCATACTCAGAACTGAATTTCATAAGCACTTCGGCCGTCAACAGTACGACATCGCCATCATTTAGAAAATTATTCAACAACTTCCATAAGAAGAGATTATAAAATCCTCTCAACATAAATGTAAAAGTAACGTAAAATATCTAACCAGTGTTACATTACAGAGCAAGACACTTATTTTATAATAATAATAATAATAATAACATAAGCTAAGACTCTCCGAAGCTACTCCTCATGAGCCACATCTCTACCTCCTGTACCTGAGCGATGTCGCATAGAACATCATTCCAACAGAAGGGTAAGAACTTACATTGTATAAAATATAACATAACAAAGAGCAAGTAAACAATTCAGATCCTGCTTTATAAACTCTTCACCTTTACTTTAAAATCTGAGTGATTATAATATTTTCTCTCAAGACAGTTTCACAATTCTTATTAATGTTTCGAAAAATTATAAGCTTAAAGAAGAATAATAATTCGACTTTACCACAACAGCAAAACAATTCACCAACAAATCACCAAACACATAAAACCACTGAAAACGTGAAACTTAGTGTGTGAGACTCTAATGTATGCATGTGGTACCAATTGTTAACCTTAGCGGTATCACCGCGTCCACTCCAGACAGTTAACCACCAATGAAGTCCACTCCAGACTTCCAGAACCACGCCAGTTCTGGGACAAACCTCAGTTTTCCGATGAAAACCGACACGTTGCCTCTTGACTAAATGAAGTGTATTTCGTGCAAAAACTCATAAATTAAAACATGCAATTTTGAGACCACTCCAGCCCCAAATATATAACATATTTTCTCACCAAATTCCATAACGGAAATCACACCAAAATTGCACAAAATAACACTTCAATACAATTATCAAATCATTCACTATTCCACTGACAAAATAGCAACACAAAATCATCAAATGTCTCATATCAATTACTAGAATCAGTTTCAGAATCAATCTCAGAAATAAGCAGAAACATAGCAAACTTGCATATAATCCTGGTACTAAATGAGCAGTCCAAAAATTATGAAAATTTTACCAAACATAGCCTTATACGTTAGCTTTCATATAAAATTGGTTTCACCTAATTTGGAATTCTGTAGAGAGAGTTATGGTCTCTACAGCACAGGTTGTTAGGGTTTCTGCGAGCAGAAACAGAGTGAACTTGCAGATAATTCTGGTATTGAACCAGCAATCTAAAAATTATGATAATATTACCCAATATAGCCCTATGAGTTAGCTTTCATACAAAATTGGTTTCACTCAATTCGGAATTCTGTAGAGAGAGTTATGCTCTCTATAACACAGGCTGCTAGGGTGTCTGCGGGCAGAAACAGAATAAACTTGCAAATGATTCTGGTATTGAACCAGCAATCGAAAAATTATGAAAATATTACCCAACATAGCTCTATGAGTTAGCTTTCATACAAAATTGGTTTCACTCAATTTGGAATTCTGTAGAGAGAGTTATGCTCTCTACAACACAGACTGTTAGGGTATCTGCGGGCAAAACATAACAGAACCCAATTTTCCCCGGAACCTCAATTTCGCTCAAAATCAATTTTTCTCACCACATGTTAACACTCAACACAGTCTCTCAGTTCTGAATTTTCAAAAAAGATGAGGGTTCCTTCATGTTAAACTCAACCTCTGTTATTCTACAATTATACAAGATAAATTCAAACCCTTACCTCTTGAAGATCAAATTCTAGGTTTTTTTCTTCTCTTTTCTCCCCTTCTCTCTTTCACGCTTCTTTTCTTCTCCTCTGCTAACTTCTCCAATTCTCAAATTCTGATTTCTCTCTTTCTAATTCACTCATATCCCTTAAATAGTCATACTAATGGGCCCCACTCTCAATTACTCACACAAAAACCTAACAAACTTATTTATCTAAATCTTATTCTATATCACATGAGATTTAAATTATAATCACATAATTCATCAAATTACCATATAACATAATAATAATTAAGATAAAATAATAAATAACCTAATAACGAAAAGTGGGGTGTTACAACGGCGTCTTCGGTGGGTTACTTTAAAAGTGACTCACCGTGGTACACTTTAATTTTAATAGTCAATGACAATAATGCCCATGAATATTTTCCATCTTCCCAATTTTTTTTTTTTTTTATGAATCACAAGTTGGCCGGAATCCATGGAGGAAGTAAATGTGCATCATCACCGGCAGCCCTCCACCGCCTCTCATCCGCTGGAAAATACCCCTCCATATTTCCCCTTTTTGTTCCATCCATTAATGACCTAGTTGTTTGTTTTCAGATCAAATCTATTTTTTTTGCTAGCAAAATCAAGGGAGGGTGACATTTACAGTAACAATTTCAGGTTTTCTTACATTCCCATTTCTTTTTCTTCTTCTTTTTTTCATTTGCAGCATAAACAGATTCAGATTCATTCGTTTCATCACTAGATTTGTGAGTTTGGATCTTTTAGCTCTTTTCTTACATTTTCCTTTTTGTTGATTTGGGAGAGAGAGAGTGAGAGGTATCACGAAACTCAGCCACCATGTAGATTTGCATCACAGAAGGTTGCTGGGTCACTGGAAAATTGATCGGAGGCGCTTACTTGAGTCACCGTCGGAGATGACAACGTCCACCGGAGCTCTTGGCGGTGCTGCTAGTTTTGGAACTGGAACGAAGACGGTAGAGAAAAGGATAATATTGGAATGCAAGTTTAAAATTATTTAAAAATATCTAAATCTAAACCGTTGATTTTTTTATTATTATATCTAAAGGTATATATTCAACTGCACCACCGTGTGCCAATTTTTAAGTGTACCACCGAAGCCAACACCGCAAGACCCCCTCTTGATTGCTTCACTATTTCCTCATAGCTCCTAATTTCTCTCAACAGTGAACCAAACACATTAAGAGAAGAGCACATATTTAATCTTCACTAGCACTAGCCCATTCTTAATGTTGCATTCCAAGCATGTTGGATAACAAACTGCTTGATGTGGTCATGTAAGCAGAAATTAGTTGATGAAAAGCCTGAGGCTAAATTTGCTAAAACTCCATGATTTCCCCCGTTTTCCCTGACTTGTGTTATTAATCAAAGGGGGAATTTCTTTTGGATGCCATTGGAAACTTGAGAACAATTTGATGTGGCTTTATTTTGACTGTGCAGTACCTTTTTGATTCATTTGTGAGACGCCGTTGTTGTTAAATATGGTCACACGACTTTGAATGTTACCAAGATGCTATAACGTGACAAGTGATTAGGTTAAATTCATCCCTGGAAGAGAATTATCCAATTTAGTCCCCAATATTGTAAAATGTCGATCAAGCTATTCATTATTGTGTAAGAACTAACTTGACCTACATTTTATATGACTATAAGGCTATCTAGACCAATATTTTCAAGGGACTAATTTAAGTATTCCTTTTTTTACGGACAAAATTATGAGCACTCAATGACCAATTTGATAATTCACTCAAAAGAATCTAAATGGCTAAAATTTTCTTTTGGTTCCCATTCTTTCTTAGCCATTGCTCACGATCCGTTTCAATAGCTTCCTTGACCTCTTAAGATAATTTCATCCATTGAACAGAGTGTACTAAAATTCAGGCGATACAAGAGATTGCTAGAGAAAAATGAAATTTAAAAATTATTTGACAAGGTAAATTTTCCTACAATGTTGCTAATGCTAGATAAATTGCCAAAACTAGTTGCAATTAATCTTTGAGTATCATAACATAAACTTCCTCTTTTATGCTCTCCTCCTCTTGAGTCGTGTTTGCTTATAAATAAACGTAAAGGGAAGAAGGAAAAGAAACCAGTCCCATACATAGTCTTGGGAAGAAGGAAAAGAAACCAGATTTATCATTTTTGCAAGTAAAATGTATAGTCTTGGGAAGCTACGTGGTGCTTTTCAGTACCTGCATTTACAAAATAATGCACTGCTTCAATCTTTTGTCTTAACCAGCAACATGTCTTCCACTGCTGGCAAGGCAATTACTTGCAAAGGTATGAATAGAATTAGAAATAATCTTCTATTGACCGATTCAATTCCATGTCATTTGCTTGTCTTTACCATGTCTTCTTTAGGATGAGATCATGCACATTATATAATTAGTCCACAATATTTAATGCGATGAAAAATGCTAGCAACACTCACTTTAACACTATTTTTCCAGCACCCTCATTAGTTGATTAAAATTCATATGAGATCCACTAAAAATATGAATCTCATTTACAATTTAGTAGGACTCTATATGAATTTGAATCAATCAAGCGAGAGTGTTGAAAAGTGAGTGTTGCTGCTAGCACTCATCTTTTTCTTCGCTACTTCCACTATTAACCATGCAGAGAAGAAACTGGTACTCTATATTCATGAAATTTCTTTTGCATTTAAGAAAGAAAGAGTTTAATTTAGGTTTTTTCCATTCCAAAAATTCCATCGGTAATGGCTTTCTCTCTTTGAATCTGCAGCTGCAGTTGCATGGGAAGCAGGGAAGCCATTGAAGATTGAGAATGTGGAGGTTGCTCCGCCACAGGAGAAAGAAGTTCGGATCAAAGTCAAATATTCCTCACTTTGTCACACTGATCTTCATTTTTGGGAAGCCAAGGTTGGTAACACATGAAAATTTGGGTGATTGTAACATGCTGTAATCATGCACTACTAGCTCATTGGGTGGTATAATCATGCACTAGCTCACTGGGTAGTAAATGGCGGCTAATTAACTAGAAATTATATAAGGAAACAATTTCATCTCTGGTTTCTAAGCTAATCAACAACTTGTGATTTCATATGGAACTGTAGTCGCAATTTTAAAAATTAGTGATGTTCTAATTGTAAAATTAAGCAATTTTTTTAGCCACTGATTGTCTTAAACTTTGAGGACCACCGTATGGACAATGGACAATGGTGATCAAACTTTTTTGTTCATAGAATTGTCAGTTTAATATCTTACCTTCTGTACCTAATTTGTTTATTAACTTCCCTTATTAATCTATGCTTTCAGGGTATGCCGCCAATGTTTCCACGCATATTTGGCCATGAAGCATCAGGGTAAGTTGTAATGTCTTAATGGATTAATTGATCTTTATATGAAGTATTATTGTAAATGAACACATGACTTGTGCTATATATCAACATATATATAAATTATATATCATGGAAACTACTGATAACTCATTGTGGAGTTTTTGCCAGTGTTGTGGAGAGTGTAGGTCATGGTGTATCAGACCTGAAGCCAGGGGATCATGTGCTTCCAGTGTTCATGGGAGAGTGTGGGGAATGCCCACATTGCAAGTCAGAGGATAGCAACATGTGTGATTTGCTGAGAATAGATCCAGTACGAGAAGTCATGATCAGTGATGGCAAGTCCAGGTTCTCCATTAACGGCAAGCCCGTAAGCCACTTTGTTGGCACATCTACTTTTAGCCAGTACACGGTTGCTCATTCTGGCTGTGTTGTAAAGATCGATCCCACTGCTCCTCTTGACAAAGTTTGCATCCTCAGTTGTGGCATCTCAACAGGTTCTTACAATTTAGACATCCACCTAGTAGTTAAGATTTACCTCTCTTCTTAGAATTCGTGTTAGACCTAACTCAATTCTTTTGGGGTAGAGTTAGGCCTAACTTGAATTGTAAGATGGTATCCAAGCATGTTCTGTATACACCACCCATAAATGAGTCACTTCATGTCTAGTTCTACAAACTTCACCCTTTAGATGTCCAGTTGTGGGCGTGAGTGAGGGGCGTGTTAATGTCTCACATTGACTAGGCATGTCTTGAGGTAGAACAATCCTCAACCATGAGCTAACTTTTGGGGTAGAGTTAGGCCTAACTCAAATTCTAAGATTTCTCACATAAGAAAAGTTTTCTGATATGATACAATCTCATATGTCTGTGTGTGCAAATAGAAGACATTTCTCACATAATAATAACAAATTTCAAATTCCAGGATTAGGAGCAGTTCTGAATGTTGCTAAACCAAAGAAGGGCTCTTCCATTGCAATATTTGGGCTTGGAGCTGTTGGGTTAGCTGTAACTATCTAACTTCTTTAGATTTTTTTTAAGGTTTTATTGAACTAATAATGCCATTTATAGAACTCCCTACATGTGGTTATATTATCAGGCAGTTGAAGGTGCACGAATTGCTGGGGCATCCAAGATTATTGGGGTTGACTTGAATCCTGACAGATATAAGGAAGGTAATCACGACTGACAAGAATATACTATGCCATCCATTAAAAAGTTGGCTCTTATGAAGCAAAAGAAACTAGTGATCTGATTAATTCAATTTCTTTCTTGCATATCTCTCAATGCCAGCAAAGAAATTCGGACTAACTGACTTTGTAAATCCAAAAGACCATGAAAAACCAATTGACGAGGTAGAAGTATTCTTTGCAAATTTCTAAATTTAGACCCTTTGATCACAATATTGTCTCATGCATGCTAAACATTTGTTACTATCTCTAGGTCCTCAAAGAGATGACAAATGGTGGTGTTGATAGGAGCGTAGAATGCACTGGAAACGTCAATGCCATGATGTCTGCTTTAGATTCTGTTCATGATGTATGGTTTCCAACTAGTTAGTTCCCTGATTCATTGGATGAAAAAAATTATATTTCTTTGCTAATCACATTTCAGAATTTGAACAATGCAGGGATGGGGTCTTGCTATCCTTGTTGGAGTGCCTAGCAGGGATACAGTTTTCAAAACTAGTCCTTATAGTTTCCTTGATGGAAAGACACTTACAGGTACTGCCTTTGGGGACTACAAGCCTAAGACAGGGCTTCCATCAGTGGTAGATTTGTTCATGAGCAATGTAAGTGCAATTTCAGATTCTCTCTACTGCCATAGATTTGTATGAGGCAACAAGCAATCCAATTATGTAGCTAACTCATACTCTCATATCCCTTTGCTTTACTTGTTTTCTTCAGAAATTGGAGCTGGATAAGTTCATAACTCACAGAGTTCCTCTCTCAGAAATCAATAAGGCATTTGATTACATGATTAAGGGGCAAAGTTTAAGGACAATCATTGACATGGAAAACTAGAATTGCTTTTCCTGGTAAAATGGAATACTAGAATATCATTGTTGAATAATGTTTAATTAGTGAAGAGTGATTTTATTGATGTTAATGGAGATACTTAGTGCTTACTGGAGTGATTAAGTGGACATTAGGTGAATAATTGTGACTCTTTGGCAATTGTAACGATCACGCAGCATTCTTTAATTTCATATGTACGAGATGTAGAAAATAACAAGAGAAATACAAAATAATTCAGCCACTAAACAACACTTCCTCTTACACTATTTTTCTGGTAAGTTATGCAGTAACTTTAGTCTATCATATATGTGGGCATATCATGTTGGCACCTTAATGTCACCATTTTGTGGCAATTATTCAAGAACATTTTGCCACCACAAAGAATACAATGTAAAAATGCTTTTCCATAAATCTCATATTGCAAGCAAACAGAAAGTGTTAGAGTCCCACATTGGCTAGAGATGTGGCCAAGCAATTGCTTATATATGGTTGTGCAAACCTTAACTCTTGAGCTAGCTTTTGGGTTAAGTTAGGCCTCCTTCATGGTATCAGAGCTGATGGTTGTTTGACCATGGGCCTGGGCCCCTATCCTAGATCCATTTGTGGAGATCTCCCATATTTGGGCCACCCGTTTCATTCCACGCTCCAGATGTTCTACACTGGACGTGAGGGGGTGTGTTAGAGTCCCACATTGGCTAGAGATGTGGCCAAGCAATTGCGTATATATGGTTGTGCAAACCTTAACTCTTGAGCTAGCTTTTGGGTTAAGTTAGGCCTCCTTCAGAAAGTTATCATAGGCGAGGACACTTACTTGGCCTCCATGAAACCTTGCCCAGTGACTTTCCCCTTATTCTCAAGCAAGCTCAAAAGCAAAAATTGAAATTACCGTTACCACTACCCGTTCCGTATTGTGAATCGAACAATCTGTACATTTAGGAATAAAAAGAGGGTTTGAGGATTTTGAACAGAAGTGAAGTTAGCAGGTATATAAGCCCTTAACGGAAGAGCTTATTTAAGCTTTTATTTGTAAACTAATCTTTAACAGCTTATGAAAAATAAGCTTCAAACAGCTCATACGTAAATCATAAACTATTTAGATAAATTTTTTTAAACACTTAAACAAATGTTTATATTAGAATATAAGTTCACATAAGCTCTTTCAACCTACGTCTAAATTAACTTTTTAAAAAAGGTCAAATGTGAATTTTGCCTGGGTTCTCCCGTCGATGAGAACGAGGGTAAATACACAACTTCGAGATTGCTGGTCGTGGAACTCTAATCCCTCAGGGGTATACTCTGCTACTGCGAGTTATGCGTGGCTCTGTGATTGCGGTAGAAAGGATCCGTTAGTGGATGATTGGAAACGGGTTTGGAAGATTAAAGCACCAGAGAAGGGGCATGTTTTTATTTGGCCGGTGTTGCATAATGCAATCAGGTGAATGAGCGGAGGTTTGCGCGTCACCTCGTTGTTTCCCCCGCGTGCTCTCAATGCTCACATCCAATAGAGGACATGTTCCATTGTCTTCGAGACTGTCGTCATTCTCAGAAGATATGGCGGAGGTTCAATGCTTTAGCTTGGCCCCAGTTTGGTGCCCAAGAGATTCGCATATGGATCGCTCACATATCAGAGGGGAACGAATCTCCCTTTTCATTGCAGCTTTATGGAGCCTCTTGCGTTGGCGTAATGAAATGGTGTTTGGAGAAGGGAAATGGCGTGTTGATTTCATGTATAACTGGATAAGGAATGAGGAATGAGATCACTGTCAATTATTGGGTGCTGGAATAGGTGCAATTTGTGGAACCTTGCTTGCAAACTCGCCCTGGTGGTTATTACTCCCTTACAGTGGATTTGGCCTACAACCATGTTCATAACCGCATGGGGATGGGAGGAGTAGTGCGCGATTCAAGGGGAACCTGGATGTTTGGTTTCTCTGCGGGTTTGCCAGGGGTCATTCAATGACTGCTGAAATTCTTGCGTTGAAGTTAGGGCTCCAACTATTATGGGACAGAAATATGAGGAGGCTTTATTGTGAGTTTGACTGTTCAGGTCTCGTGAAGGTGCTTGGTGGAGAGAACCTTTTCCACGTCCTTGCTAGCGACCTTCAAGACCTACACCTTCTTCTTTGCAGGAGCTGGGAGGTTCATCTTAGACATAAACAAGAATCGTAGAAGTTGAGTCGAGTTTAGAGCTCTCCCTCATCCTCCAGAATTGAGATCAAATCTGCATAGTCAACGCCATGATGATCTTTTTGAAACCATGACTCCAAGCAAGAGTGAGCCACACACAGAGGGCACAAGTTTCAGCTAAGAAACGGTTTTCCTTCTACGCATAGCTCATAAACCCCACAAGCCACTTACCAAGAATGTTACGAATAAGACCACCACCCATGTAGTTTTCTACCTCCATGAAGCTCCCATCCATGTTGAGATTCACAAAATCTTCTGGCAGGGGAGTCTAAATTATCAGCCAAGATACCTTATCATCAAGATTCTGATTTTGAATGTACCTAATAATCTCATCATGATCATGACAAATGTTTTGCCAAGCCACCTTTAGCGGCCAACGATGTTGCTCAAAAATCATATTATTATGACACGAGCACATTACTTAAATAGCATGCTGACCACGAGCACATGAACTCACCCTCAAACTGAGATGTTTCTGAAGAAAATTACCCGAGGAAAGAAGAACCAATCCTAAGCCACATCTCATTGGAGTGTGGGCAGTCCCTAAGGTAGTGGAGACCATCTTCTCAATTTTGAGAGCACTGGACCGAATTATGCATGATAATCTAGACAAAGAATCTCACTTTCTTGGCAAGTTTTAGTTTCTATATTCAAACCCAACAATTATTTACTAGAACATCATGGGTTTGAGTGTTCAACCAAGCATACATATCCTGAACAAATTTAGCAACCCTGGTCACTCTCGTTCCAGGTCCAACGATCCTCATTGTCGTGGTCAACTCTAGGAGTCACATTGGCAAAAAGATCAAGCATGTCATGCCACAAAATGTGTGAACCTGATCCAACAACCACTAGTTATCCTGAACGAGGTCGCGAAGATATAAATATGTGTTTGAGATGTTAATGAAAGGGAGTTTCAGGGAATGTACATCGGTGCCACTCCAGTCACTATACTATAACGAACAATTCCTGGTCCCCAAACTGAATTTAAATATGTGCTTTAGACAATCACATGCCTTGATGATGACTTTTCAAACTGGAGGTGCGTTTGACTGATGCATCACATTCAAAATAGATGAACATGCTAAATATTTATGATCAAATTCTTGCATCTAAAGCTTGTTTGATATTTTCAAAAGATGCCACACTTCTTTCCCAAGAAAAGAAGGGTTGAAGGAACTCATATCATTCATGCCCATACCTCCATTCTTTTTTTCATGAGAAATCGTGCTCTAATTAACAAGATGCCAACCCCGACACCCAATGTCCTTGGCCCATATAAAGTTCCTTAGAATCTGATTTTAGAGATTGACAGACGACTAGAAAACATGCATGGTGTAAGTGGGGACAGAAGCAATAATGAAGTTAGCTAGAATAATTATACCTAAAAAATTCAGCATATTTGTTTTTCAAGATGCCAACTTCTGTTGAATATTCTCCAGCAAATAATTAAAATTATTAATGGTCATTCTGACACCTTTGAGATGAAAGTCAAGGTATTTACCAAGATCACACACAAAGGCAATAAGTAAAATACTCCTAATATCATTACGCACTCTTTCTGCATTCCCTTGGAAGTGAATAACTTCAACTTATTAATATAAATCTTCAGCAAAGAGGTATCACACATTTTTTTCAAATATTCGGCAACAAGATGCTGTGTGATCCCATGGCCTGGAAGAAAAAAAGTACATCATCAGCAAAAAATAAATAGGATATGGGCAGATCCGATGGGAAAACCAGAATGGGTATCCATCTATCAGAATCCACCAAATGTTGAATGCGAACAAAAAGTCGTCATACATAGCATAAAGAGATAGGGAGACATTGGATCACATTGTCTAAGACCTCTCCTCGGATGGAGAGGCTAAGTCGAACATCATTCCACAAAATATACTACTTAGAAGAGCTGACGCAACATATAATAAGCTCAATAACCGTGTTGGGGAAGCCAAACAAATCTAAATTCGTTTTCAAGAAAGACCATGATACACTATCATAAGCTTTTTCTAAAAAAATTCAAATGCCCAAATCCCGTTTTTAGAAGATGTGCCCATGTAGTGAACAATTTCTTGTGCAAGGAAAGCATTGTCCATAGTACCTCTACCCGACCTAAAATTGTTTTTGTATAAGCCTAATAAAGCGGTTTTGGAAAGGCCTAAGTATATTCACAATCAACTTCTTAATCAATTTATATGTCACATCTACTTTCCCCAAAGAAAAAGCATCACGCACCACCTTCCAAAAATTGTCACCCATAAGATCCCAATACTTTAGGAAGAAGAAGAGTTGGAAGCCATCTGGGCCTAGAGCGTTGAAATATTTAATGGACACTAGAGCTTTGTGAACCTCTTCTTTAATCATAGGTTGAGCCAAAATAGTTTGAGCCTCCGTAGAAAGATTAGGGATATTGTCATGGTGAAATCCACACCAACCACCCTAGGATACTTTGAAAACAAGATTTGGAAATAAGATTGGACCTCATTATTTAGAAATCATTGTCAGAGAACCAAGAACCGCCACTCAGCTTCAAGTGGTGTACCTTTTTCCTCTTTCTCCTTATAACCACTTGTATGAGTATGAAAATAGGAGGTATTCCTATCCCCAGACCACACTATATTCTCACGAGATTTTTGAAACTAAAGTGTTGTTCTTGTGTTTGTGATGTGTGAATTGGCTGCATTTTGTCTCAACACATTATTGTGCGACCAGATGATGCAACATGTGGTCTCTACAAGATTGTGCAATCAAACGCTGAAGGTTCTGTGTTACGTTTGATTGTTGTTTGTGCGTTCAAGAAGACTTAAGTGAAGCTGTGCGTTTTGTTGAAGCTTAAGAATTCAGTTATGATCGCGTGTGCTAACCTTGAGGTTGTTACAAGTTGTTAGCGTATGAACCAAGTTTGAAATAAGAGATATGTTCTGTTTTTTTAATTGGTTCAGATTTGATTTTGGAAAGATATGATTCCCTGAAGATTCGTTTTCCAGAAGATGTGTTATGGGCTCAAGACATCAAGCCCATCCAAGACCCAAGTCTCTACGCTGGATGTCTATTTATTCAAGTTTTGTAACCCTAGCTGCGCAAGGATTTTGAGCGTGTTGTTTTCATCCCTAGGGTTTATTGTGTGAGTCCTTCTTGTGAGTTTTGTACCAACTTAGTGCTTTCGTGTTCATCACAGTACTGAGTTGATTTGTTTAGTTGAGTTGTAATCTCATCAACCTTGTTTATTGATAAACAAGTCTTGATCGCTGTGGCAGTGGTCATTAGGGGTTAGAGAAAGTTTTCTCATAACTTAGAGGAGAAGGGCTAAGCTAGATTCACTTGTGTAATAGTGGTAGACATAAAAGAGACTCTATACTAAGGGGGAGTACTTAGGTATAGGAGGGACTTTCATGAGACCTGAGAGCTATTATTTGATAGTGAATTGACTCCTGGATTGGTATCCTCCAGACGTAGGTGATGTTCACCAAACTGGGTTAACAATCCCTTGTGTTCTTTTATTTATGTTTCTGTTTAGTTGTTAACGAAAAACATTTAACTTTGATTGTTGTGTATTGTTGTCGTACACATTGGTGCAACATCATGTACAACATCTGTCCCAGGTGCATACAAATTTCAATTGACATCAGAGCAGACACCCCCTGTTTTGGTTGGGTGAGCTCCAAGGAGAACTAATTCAGTTCCAATGGACAACTCTAAGGAAGGTGGCTCAGTGCATAGACCACCTATTCTGGATGGCACAAACTATGATTACTGGAAGGCACGTATGACAGCGTTTCTCAAGTCCATCGACAACAAGACATGGAAAGCAATTGTCAAAGGGTGGAAGCATCCTGTGATAACACCCAAGGAAGGGGAAACATCAACTGAGGGTGGAAAATTGAAACCCGAGGAGGACTGGAATAAGGATGAAGATGAAGAAGCTCTGGGAAATCAAAAAGCTCTAAATGCTATATTCAATGGTGTGGATAAGAACATGTTCAGATTGATTAACACATGTACTGTGGCTAAAGAGGCATGGGATATTCTCAAGACTGCTCATGATGGTACATCCAGAGTCGGAATGTCAAGGCTTCAAATATTAACTACTCAATTTGAAAACCTGAAGATGAAGGAAGATGAAACTATCACATATTTTCACATGAAGCTGCGTGATATGGAAAATTCTTCTTTTGCTCTAGGTGAAAAAATGTCTGAGGAGAGGCTTGTGAGAAAAATTCTGAGGTCACTACCTAAGAGGTTTCAAATGAAGGTAACTGCAATAGAGGAAGCTCAAGATATAAGCACTCTGAAGGTAGATGAACTTATTGGATCTCTTATGACGTTTGAGCTGTCGCAAGATGATAAGCGTGACAAGAAGCACAAGAACATAGCTTTTGTCTCAAACACTGAAGCAGATGATGACTTATCTGAGAATGAAAATGGTGAATCTGTTTCTGATGCGATAGCTCTTTTAGCCAGGAAGTTCAATAAGGTGCTAAAAAGGTTAGATAAAAGGTCAAAGCCAAATGTGCAGGACAAGCGGTCTGACAACACCAAAGGACAGAACTTTCAGCGTCGGGGCAAAGATGAAGAGAGTCAAAACAAAACACGAGGAGTTCAATGTCATGAATGTGAAGGCTTTGGTCATATCAGGTCAGAATGTCCTACTTATCTGAAGAAACAAAAGAAAGGGATGATCACTACATGGTCTGATGAGGAGTCTGATGATGAGATTGAGGATGAAAAAGCCAACCAAGTCAAGTCTTTCACTGTCAAGTATGATTCAGGAGATGAAGCTAGTGATCTGGAATTATCTGATGAAGAGCTGGCAGAAGCATACAAACTTTTACTTAAGCAATGGGAAGATGCATGTGACTAAGGCAGAAAGCTGGAGGTGAAAGTCAAGAATCTAGAGAAAGAGAAAGAAAACCTTCAAGACTTTAACACCAATCTGGAAGAGGAAGTATCTATGCTAAAATCCCGTGTTGAAGATATGGTAAAATCTGTTAGAATGCTCAACAAAGGATCTGACGTATTGGATTTCATTCTAGAAAAAGGTAAGACTTCCAAAGACATGGAAGGGCTGGGATATAACAAGGAAGCTGACTCAAAAGATACTAAAAAGAAATCAACAAATATCAAGTTTGTTCCTGCTGAAGAAAAGTCTCCTTTTCGAATGCCTAGCCAGATGGTTCAACAACCGGTTACCAAGGTACGTAATCAAATACCATATGTTTATCAACACAATCCTCACAATTATCTTCAGGTGAGAAATTATCAGAACTCCAGCTGGAGGTGTCATTACTGTGGAAGATTTGGACACATAAAACCCTATTGTTTCAAGCTTTATGGATATCCGCAATTCCAAGCTCAACCAAATGCCAAGAAGAAGTATACTTCAGTTAAGAGCAAGTGGAAGCCAAGAGTTGATGCTAAAGCACTCATTGCATACACATCTCTTCGTGCATCACCAAGGGAAGATTGGTACTTTGATAGTGGGTGTTCCAAGCATATGACAGGTGTGAAAAGCTATCTTGAAGACATGGAACCACACTCTAAAAGCTTTGTCACTTTTGGAGATGGAGCAAAAGGGAGAATCAAAGGGGTTGGTAAGCTTGCTGATTCAGGATCTCCAAAACTTGAAAAGGTGTTATTAGTGGAAGGATTGACTGATAACCTAATCAGTATTAGTCAATTGTGTGATCAAGGTCTGAAAGTGGTATTCTGTGACTCAGAGTGTGTGGTCAAAAATAAAAACAGGGATGTGGTTATGAGAGGAGAAAGATCAAAGGAAAATTGCTATATGTGGACAGATCAGAAAAAATCTCTAGTGTCAAGATGTCTTGTAACTAAAGAAGATGAAGTTAAATTGTGGCATCAAAAACTAGGTCATCTGAATCTGAAAAGTATGAAGAAGATAATTACTGAAGATGCAATTAGAGGGATGCCCAAACTCAAGATTCAGGAAGGAAAAGTTTGTGGAGAATGCCAAATTGGAAAACAATTTCTCATGTCGCACCATCCGGTTCAACATCTGACAACTTCCAAAGCTCTTGAACTACTTCATATGGACCTGATGGGACCTATGCAGGTTGAAATTTTAGGAGGAAAGAAGTATGTTTTTGTTTGCGTTGATGACTTTTCAAGGTTCACATGGGTTAACTTCATTAGAGAAAAATCTGAAACTTTTGAAGTGTTCAAAGATCTCTGTCTTTGTGTTCAAAGAGAAAAAGGAAGTGACATCATAAAAATCAGAAGTGATCATGGTAAAGAATTTTGATGAAACCTTCGCTCATGTTGCGCGTTTAGAATCCATCAGGTTACTACTTGGAGTAGCATGCTTGTTGAAATTCAGACTATTCCAGATGGATGTGAAAAGTGCCTTTTTAAATGGATACTTAAATGAGGAAGTCTATGTAGAACAACCCAAAGGCTTTGTGGATCCTAGCTATCCTGATCATGTCTACAGACTCAAGAAGGCTCTCTATGGGTTGAAACAAGCTCCAAGAGCTTGGTATGAAAGATTGACTGAGTTCCTGATCAACAATGGTTACCACAAATGAGGAATTGACAAGACTCTCTTTGTGAAGAAGAATGGAAAGGATCTAATGGTGGCTCAAATTTATGTAGATGACATAGTTTTTGGTGGAATGTCAAACCAGATGGTGGATCAATTTGTTGAACAGATGAAGTCTGAGTTTGAAATGAGTCTTGTTGGAGAACTGACCTACTTTCTTGGTTTGCAAGTTAAACAGATGGAAAATACTCTATTCATATCCCAAAGCAAGTATGCAAAGAGTATTGTCAAGAAATTTGGTCTTGAAAAGGCTGGACACAAGAGAACACCTGCTGCTACTCACATCAAGCTCACTAAATATGAGAAAGGAATTAGTGTAGATCAAAGTCTCTATAGAAGCATGATTGGAAGTCTTTTGTATCTAACTGCAAGCAGGCCTGATATCACATTTGCTGTTGGAGTATGTGCTAGGTATCAATCAGAACCTAAGACAAGTCACTTGATTCAAGTGAAAAGAATCATCAAGTACATCAATGGAACTAGTGACTATGGTATTCTATACTCTCATCACACTGACTCTATGCTAGTTGGTTATTGTGATGCTGATTGGGCTGCAAGTGCTGATGATAGAAAAAGTACTTCAGGATGATGCTTCTTTCTTGGAAACAATCTTATATCCTGGTTTAGTAAGAAGCAAAATTGCATATCTCTCTCCACTGCTGAGACAGAATATATAGCAGCTGGAAGTAGTTATACTCAGCTAATTTGGATGAAGCAAATGCTCAAGGAGTACAATATCGAACAAGATGTCATGACATTGTTCTGTGACAATATGAGTGCTATCAATATTTCAAAAAAATCCTATTCTGCACAGCAGAACTAAACACATAGATATTCGTCATCACTTCATCAAAGAATTAGTTGAAGATCAAATTGTGAAGTTAGAACATATATCTACAGAGAAGCAGTTGGCAGATATTTTCACAAAAGCTCTTGATGCAATTCAGTTTGAGAAATTAAGAGGGTTACTTGGAATCTATCTATTTGAGGAAGCATAGCAATTAAAGGGATGTTTGTGTGCCAACGACTATCTAGTCATTATTGAGGCACGCGCAATGAAGGAAAATAACTTCCTTCTCCCACCTTTCCCTATAAATACGCTATTGTTTCTTAGTGGAGTATCAACTGCTATAATTCTCTTAACTGATTTTGATTTTCTCATAAACCTCTGTTTTCTTGCTCAAGTTCTTGCAAATTTCATGTTCTCTCAACAGTTTTTTAAGATGATCACACCAGAGACCAATGCTCATGGCGTGAAGGTAATGGGGTTGAAATCTGAGAAACCTAAATCCCCTAAGGTCACGCAATCTTGCGAAACCCCTGTTTCTGTCAAGAACCGCGGTGATGGTGCATCATCGCAACATGCAAATCTTGCAACCAGAAGCAAGAAGAAGAAGAAGCGCACCAAGACCACCTATTCCAAGAGAAAGAAGACTCCTGTTCTTGAAGAATCTTTCCCCAATGTTGTTGTGACTCCTGAAGCATAAGAGAATCCCACAGCCGTAATCAATGAGGAAGTATTCGTGGCTAGCATCATCGCTGAGTTACTTGAAACCCCTATCAAATTCACTCAACATGCAGATGGGGAACCTTATGTCTCGTCATCAGAAACTGCTATTCCTGATCCTCAATCCACGAATGCTGATGAACATGTTTGTGGTTCTCAACCTGAGGAAGTTCCTCTTCCTGTTGAAGAAACGCATATCAGTTATGTGAAGGAACCCACTGTGGTTCTAGAGTCTCCTCAAAGGGACACTCATGTGGGTTCGTCAGAAAGAATGGCTGACACTATGGTCACTCCTCCTGTTGCTGAAGAGGCAGTGATTGTGGAAGATGTGCATGAAGAAACTGAATCAGATGAATTACTTGCAAATGTTGTAGGTTCATCTGTTATCAAGAAGATGGAAAGGAAGAAGACTCAACAGGTAGCAAGAAAATATATCACGAGATCTTCTGCCTCTCACAAGAAAGCTTCTTCTGGTTCTGGTAAGAAACACAAAAAGAAGACTGCCATTGTTATTGATGACTCCCCTGTGAAGAAGAGTGTGAAGAGGAAGTTGTCTGCTGATGTAGATGCTGAAGAGTCTGATGTGGAACCAAATGTTCCTGACATTGTTCCATCTGCAAAGAAAAGAAGAGCTGGGAAAAGAATTCCAGAGAATGTACCTGCTGCTACTATGGATAATGTCTCCTTTCACTCTGAAGAAAGTGTTGGTAAGTGGAAGTATGTTTACAAGCGTAGGATTGCTCAGGAAAGGGAGTTGGCTGCTGAGGTTCTTGCTTGCCAGGATGTGATGGAGTTACTTGAAGAAGCTGGGTTGATGAAGACAGTGGTTGGTTTAGGAAGATGTTTTGACAAACTGGTGAAGGAATTCATTGTCAACATCTCTGTGGATTGCAATGTCTCTGGAAGTCCAGAGTTTCACAAAGTCTTTATCAGAGGTAAATGCATTCATTTTTCTCCTTTGGTTGTCAATAGTTACTTGGTCAGAAGCTCTACTGATGTTGTTGGTGAGGAGATCTCATTGGATAAGATTGCTGCTGAAATCACTGCTGGTCAAGTCACGCACTGACCCTCTAAAGGTTTGTTATCATCTGCTTATCTAAGTGTGAAGTATGCCATTTTGAATCGCATTGGGGCTGCAAATTGGGCACCCACCAAGCATGCTTCTAATGTATCCTCTGTGCTTGCAAAGCTGATATATCTGATTGGCACTCATGCCCAGATTGATTTTGGAACTTTTGTTTTTGATTAAACAATGAGGCATGCTGATTCCTATGCCTTGAAGCTTCCTATTGGTTTTCCTTGTATGATCTCTGAGATTATTTTGAGTCAACATCCTGATATCCTCTCTGCTGATGAGTTACCTAGTGTGAAGGCTAGTCCTTTGACTATTGACAACAGGTTGCTGATTGGGACTCATGTTCCTGATGTTACTGGCATGACTGCTAAGTCTCATAATGCTGGTGCAAGTTCTTCCAAGCCAGCTGAGACAGTTCTTGCTGAGTTAATAGAGGTCTTGATAGCGAATCTGCAAGTGTACAGATTGCTCGAAGTAATAAAAAGATCAAACCACAGAGATTGCGTAGTTTATACTCTAAATTAACTAAATTTGGAATGAAAGGACGTGAAAGTAAAAATAAATATAAAGAAATGATTGGCTGTTGGTGTGAAACTTAACAGTAATTAAATAAAAGAAAGTGAATAAACGGTTGAAGTGAATTCAATTTAAAAGCGCGCTAGAGATCCTGATTTCGTTAACCTTCTCCTTATGTATCTTCCCAAACAGTTATAATTATGAATTCAATAGATTATCAAGGTGCTAAACCTAATTGTCCACTTATCAATTCCTTGCATAAGTGTCCCTTCCAATTAATTAGTGATAGCTAATTCCTTAGTACCTAATCCTAATTAATTAGAGATGAAGTTCAATTCAATTCAGGCAAACACAAGCAATTCGTTACCCTTATTCCTAAGGTGCACAGACCCTTGCTCAACTTCTCCCCAAATTCCTAAATTCTACCAATTTTCTAATTGCATAGAAAATAGTATGACAAACTATTGCAATAGAAAGTTTCAATTAAAACAGAGGAGAAATTCAAGACATAAAATAGAATTCATAATCATAACTGAAACTTGGTTCAAAATATAACTTGAAAGAAAACTAGATCAATCACCCTAACACTAGGGAGTTTAGCCTAACAATATCATAGAGAAATTACAAGAGAAATACCTATGAAATGTATCACCTACGGCTGCTGCCGTTCTCCCCCCCATTCATGTTCCAATTCAATATATATATATATATATATATATATATATATATATATATATATATGTCCCAAAAACCTAAAATCTATATTGTTGCCACCGCCACCTTTTTCCTTCTGTTCTGTTTCTTTTTTTTCCTTCATCACGTGACAACTTTCTATCAATAAGACAAAACTCTTCTGGCACGTGCCGCAGCTCCATTGGACCAAGGTTCAAGAGGGGTGGAATCCAGTGCTTCACGCACCTCTGTCTTATGGCAGACCCCCAGCTAGATCGCGCCACGTGGCAGGGCTGGAAGCTGCAGCCGTTGATTCCTTGCGGGTGCATCGTAATTTTCATGGACCATCAGCACCTGATCAGCTCCTCTTTATTATTCCGAAAATCCTAATAAAATTCAAATAAAAATCCTAAAAAATATAGAAAAATACTAAAAACATATAAAAATAATAAAATGCATGAAATAATCCTAAGTGACCTAAAATGACTAAAATATCCTAAATAATATATTAAAATGCATGAAAATTATATAGAAAAATAACATTAAAACTCGGGTCATCAGGTCTCCAAAACTCTTCAAGAGACTATCACAAGCTGCACTATAAGGAAGATGAATGTTGATCGCTTCATCAAGGAATTGACTATGGGAAAAGGCAAAGTTGATGACAGCACTGCTGCTGCTGATGAACAAGAAGGAGATGTTTCTGATACAGATGATGAACCAGATGTCTCAACATCCAGTGATTTTTAGAATTTTCTGTCTTCTGTTCAATTCAATATGGTTGTCCCCTTATCAAGACTTTGCTTTATGTTCTCACTTGCACTCTTTGTCAAATTGTGCTAATAAGGGGGAGAATTAGTTATTTGTGTTTTGTGAAGACCTTGAAGAAGATTCTGTATGAAGATCTACAATGTTGATTGTTTAAATTAGCTAATTTCCTGGTAGCCCCATGTAGAAGCTTGTGCTGCAAAGTGATAATCTCTTTTCCGCTGTGCTATGTTGTAAATGTGTATGTGCATTGAAGACCCCTTGAATGTGTTTTAGCCAAAATTTGCCAAAGGGGGAGATTGTTGTTCCTGTGTTTGTGATGTGTGAATTGGCTGCATTTTGTCTCAACACATTATTGTGCGACCAGATGATGCAACATGTGGTCTCTGCTAGATTGTGCAATCAAACGCTGAAGGTTCTGTGTTACGTTTGATTGTTGTTTGTGCGTTCAAGAAGACTTAAGTGAAGCTGTGCGTTTTGTTGAAGCTTAAGGATTCAGTTATGATCGTGTGTGCTAACCTTGAGATTGTTACAAGTTGTTAGCGTATGAACCAAGTTTGAAATAAGAGATATGTTCTGTTTTTAATTGGTTCAGATTTGATTCTGGAAAGATATGATTCCCTGAAGATTCGTTTTCCAGAAGATGTGTTATGGGCTCAAGACATCAAGCCCATCCAAGACCCAAGTCTCTACGCTGGATGTCTATTTATTCAAGTTTTGTAACCCTAGTTGCGCAAGGATTTTGAGCGCGTTGTTTTCATCCCTAGGGTTTATTGTGTGAGTCCTTCTTGTGAGTTTTGTACCAACTTAGTGCTTTCGTGTTCATCAAAGTACTGAGTTGATTTGTTTAGTTGAGTTGTAATCTCATCAACCTTGTTTATTGATAAACAAGTCTTGATCGCTGTGGCAGTGGTCATTAGGGGTTAGAGAAAGTTTTCTCATAGCTTAGAGGAGAAGGGCTAAGCTAGATTCACTTGTGTAATAGTGGTAGACATAAAAGAGGCTCTATACTAAGGGGGAGTACTTAGGTATAGGAGGGAATTTCATGAGACCTGAGAGCTATTATTTGATAGTGAATTGACTCATGGATTGGTATCCTCCAGACGTAGGTGATGTTCACCGAACTGGGTTAACAATCCCTTGTGTTCTTTTATTTATGTTTCTGTTTAGTTGTTAACAAAAAATATTTAACTCTGATTGTTGTGTATTGTTGTCGTACACATTGGTGCAACATCGTGTACAACATCTGTTCCAGGTGCATACGAATTTCACAAAAAAATTCCACCTGCTGAATGTGCATGTAAGCCACCTATAAATCTGCTTCAATCCGGACCATATCAGAAGTGGCTTTCATGTTAATTTCCGTTGAACACCCCTAAAAAACGCTTCAACTCGTCTCTTTCTTCAAAAAAATATTACGAAAATCATCTTTATTAATAGAAGCCGAATCGGTTTGAAATTTGATAAGCTTTCTCTAGATGTTCCCTTCTACTAATTGCTCAGCCTTTCCAACTAGGCTATGATAATCAGGGTGATATGCCAAAGCATGTAGAAAATGGAAGGGACGATTAGAAGTCTCCACACAGAAAATTCCACAATGCACAAGAAGATGACAATGATTTGAATGAATTCTATTGAGGATTTCAACATAAGCAAGGAAAGAACTATTCGGTTATTCACTTTACGAAACCAAGTAAATTTCCTACCAACAGAACCTAAATCCACCAATCTACACTCATCGAGAAAAGAAGCAAACTGGTTAGCTCTATTTGGCAAAAAATCACTTAAGGTATGAAAAACGATAGAAAAGGGGGGTTTGAATAGTGTTTTCAGAATAAAACTTCCCACTTAAGATTTTAACAAATCTTTCGAAACACAAGTAAAGTACTTAAGATAAGATATGAGAAAAGCACACAAGGATTTTATCCTGGTTCACTTGATGAATCACTCAAGCTAGTCCAGTCCACCCGTGAAGGTGATTTCTTCCTTCTTAGAATGAAGGCAATTCACTAATCAGAGATTTGTTACAACTGCACTTGAAACCTACAAGTGACTAACAATACACTGACTTAGCTCACACTAAGATTCACTCTCTTAGTCTTCTCTAGGATCCGATCAACCTTGATCTCCTAAAGGTAAAAATAAACAACTGTTTAAAAGATATTGTTTACAATGAGATTGCTTCTGAAAAGCTTGTAGTAAACACAATGAATTCGATGAAGAAAGATTGCTAAGAAGATTTGAATAATGCTTGCGCGTATAAGTTTCTTCAATAGCATCTTTCAGTCTTCAGCCTCTATATATACTCCAAGGATTAGGGTTTGAATATTGCATGGGAATGCTACCGTTGGAGGGCAGATCTGGGATTTCCAGCTTCTGTTGTGGCTGAGAATGTTAGGTTAGGTCGTCAGGATAGTACACTGCTTTTGTACTTTGGATAGTGACGTTACCTTTAACCTTGTTGACTTCTGATCAGAGGAATGCTTCGTGTTGGAACTTGTGAAGCTTGTTGATCAGAGTCAGAGGGAAGCATGGATCCTCTGACCGTTGTAGCTTCTGATTCTGAACTCAGAGGAGAAGTACTTGGTCTTCATAGCCTGTTTGCTCATGGACTTCAGAGACTTCACTTTTCAGCTTCTGGATATTCAGAGTCTTCTAAACCATCAGAGCTTTTGAGCCTTCAGAGTGTCTGGGTTATCAGAACGTCTGGATCTTCAGAACTTCAAGTGAGCTGAGTCCACATCAGAGCTTGACTATCTTCAGATCTTCTGATGCTTTTCTACTATTCAGTTTGAACATAGAGATTGCGAAAGCGTTGCTAGGGTCACTCTTTAAGCAAAGTGCTTCTGATTTGTGTGAGATTATATCAAGGTCAGAGCCTGTCATGAACAAACTCAGAAAACACGTTAGAGTACCATAATTGTTCATACTAAAATGTTAACTTGTAATCATCAAAACATAGAGTTGTACTGCATGATCAAAACTTGATCTTACAATCTCCACCACGAACTTCAGACAGGTGGAGGATTTCATTCCAAACACTAAAAATAATCCAGGGGATAACAAATCTACTCCGGAGGAAGGATAAATGATTCCAAAGCTCTTACCTTAGTGCTGGAATGGGAGAAGCATAAATAGAACTATAGATCCATCAGAAATTATCTTTCCATATCTCGAAAGAAGTCACTTGGTGATGAAGCTCCAAAAGCTGGAAAGTCAAATTATTGGTAAGAACCCAAACTCCGCCATTAAATCTAACTGGTTGTGCAATGAATCTAGGAAAGAATCTAAGAGAATTCTAGAAGTGTTGAACATGCCATTTAGGGGGTGGTTTGCACATAAATAAAATACTACATAACTAGTCTTCTTATTACAACGTGTTGAACATGCCATTTTTGAAGGTGTGAAAAACACTAGAAAGGGGGGGTTTGAATAGAGTTTTTAAATAAAGGATATACTTTTGAACTTTTTCCAAACTCAAAGATAAGAACTAGGTGCTGAAGAGTATGAAGTAAAGCACGCAAGTATTTTATCCTGGTTCACTTGAGATAAAAGCTCAAGTTAATCCAGTCCACTCGTGAAGGTGATTTCTTCCTTCTTCTGATGAAGGCAATCCACTAAAATCAATGAGTGTTACAATTGCACTTGCAACCTGCTAAGTGACTAACAATACACTGATTTTCTCACTAGTATACTCTCAAGAAACTGATCTACCGATCCTCTCAAGACTAGCTAAACACTGAATCAAACTTGATTCAGTCCTCTCAAGATCCGACCAAACTTGGTCTCTCAAGAAACTTACAACGTATTTGTAAAGGCTTTTGGGTTTACAAGAATTGCTTCTGAAAAGCTAATGGTAAACTCAGATGTTTAAGAACAGTGGAGAAATATTGCTAAGAAATTAGTTAGAATGAGTTCAAAAATATCAGTAAGGTTTCTTAGCTTCTTTCTTCTATCTTCAGCCCTTATATACTCCAAGGCATATGGTGTAGTCGTTGCTAGGGTTTTGCCCGTTGGAGTGCCAATCTTGTAATATCAGACTGCTAGGCTGAACGAGGTAGGTGGCGGACATGCTGAGACTGTACGATGTGTACTTTGACAGCGACATGTTCTTTCACCAGCTGACTTATGATCTGGAGTGCTTCAGATGAACGTTGGTGAAGCTTCTGATCAGAGCCAGACGGAAGCTTGGATCCTCTGACCTTGCAACTTCTGCTTCTGAACAAGTTCCTCAGAACTTCTGAACATCAGAGCTAGAATAGCTTGGGTCTTCAGAGCCAACTTCTTGCATGTCTTCAGAACTTGAGTCGTCTACTTCAGGACTGTTCCTTCAGGAACATCTGGTCTTCAGAACATCTGACTCCAGTTCTTCAGTACCTCTTGAGAGCTTCTATCTTAAGAACTTCTGAAGGATTTGCCACTGTTCTGAACGAATATAATAAGCTTTAGAGCTCTCTTTTTGGTAACCCTAGGTTCTTCTTCTTCTAATGGAATCGGCTTGGGTCAGAATCAGAGCCTGTTTGTCACAACTCATAAGGACAAACGTTAGAGTACCATAATTGTTCATCCTCAAAAACCTTAATTGTAATCATCAAAATATAGAGATGCAACCACTGATCAAATCTTGATCTTACAATCTCCCCCTTTTTGATGATGACAAAACAAGTATTTTGATGAACAATTCTTAATCAATAAACTGAATCCACAAGAGAGAAGAGATCAGAGTTTAAACTTATCCTTGTGTAACGGTTTATATTGCTCCTTCTGAATCTATGACTTGATGAAATGATGAGGAGTCTAGATTCGGAGTCTAGTGATGTGATCAGAAGATACGCGTAGAAAGATGTGTACTCATCAGAAATTGATGGTTCAGAACTTGCGTAGATCACATGAAAACATAGAGTATTGCCCAGGTGAATTGGAATAAGGCGTCAGAGACATATTAGTTCAGAAATTTGAACAAAATGTATTCCTTGTATTAGGACGCTTGGCAATATCTATGTGCTATAAGTATTGATACTTATTCTCCTCTACTGGTTTTATGTAATATAAGCAAAGATAAAAGTTTATCAAAAACCATTTTATGTACTCCCCATTTTTGTCATAAGCAAAAAAAATGAAAAACACAAACAATAACAACAATTAAGTAATGCAGATAAGACGCTTGTTATTATTAATGAACGAAACATAGTACAGAGGATAGAAAAGACTAAGAAAACTAGTCCTAGATACATAAGAAAGCACGAGAGTCCTTCATGGAAAGAAGTTGAAGGTGCAGAGGACGAATGTCCTGATCAATGGAGGCTAACTGGGCAGCCAGTTCCTCCTTCAGAGTCTCACTCTCATGGATGGCAGGAGTGGAGATAGCAGCTTGACCTGCTTCTTCTTGATCTTCTCGTTCGCTCTTTTCATGTTCAAGGAGCATACATATACTCTCGAATTGGGCTTCCAGATCCTCCCGGCGAGAGGCCAAACGAAGGAGTTCATCCAGAACATCCTTCAGAACATCCTTCAGAGTATGCAGACAATGGATCTGAAATGGGGTCAGCCAGCAATGCTGCAGATACTCAATTTTCCCAAGAGCTTGGGAGATTTGAGTGAGTGAGAGATCGATGCTCCAAGGAAAGATTTGGTCAAATACCAAAGCTTTAAGTTCAGAAATCAAATCAACAGAAGACATATTGATTTGAGAGGAGAAAGAATTGAGTTGAATTGTGATGGAGAAGAAGGAAGGCAATTGATTATAAAGAAGAGAAGTAACAGAAAACCATGCATAAAACTCATCGAATCATAAATGCATGTGAGTTACTAAAAGAAGTGGACGGTGCATTAACTAAGTGTATCAAAATTAAACATGGTCAAACATGAAATAAGTTCACAGACAATTAAAGTAAAAAAAAATGCATGAAAGATAGATGAGAGAGGTTCAAGGCTTTGATGAAGAAGGGAGATTCTCGATCAGATACTTATCATGTTCTCTATTCTGCTTGAAGATTCCTGAATCTGCCGAATTTGTTCACTCTGAATGATGCCTTGATGCTCAACCATCTGAAACAGCCTCTGCTGATCATCTTGTATCCTATCAATTCTGGCAGCCAGGAGAGCAACTTCCGGATGAGGAGCTGGTTCTGAAGCTTGAAGTCGAACATCTGTAGGTGCCTGAACTTCTGTCGCAGCTTGAGTAGGTATTTTCATATGAACTTCATCAACCTCTACAGCCTCATGAATAATGATCTCTTCAGCATTGTCCTCTGCAACCTCTGCTGAAATCATATCAACATCTTCTGAGGTACGTTCAGAGACAACATGAGTTCTAGCAGCCATTGCTCTTCTCATGGGTTCACAAACTTTGTGTAACACCCTCTGCCTCTGCTCATAAGCTCTCTCGGAGGCATCATGAACTCTCAGACGCTTTTCTCTGCTAAGCTGCTTCTCAATCTCAGAAGCTCTACTTTCTGACCATCGTCCGAAGGCAGACCACATACCATCAACCAAGGATGCATCAAATTGATTATTAGTTACCTGATATAGCCATTGCAGTCTTCTGGTTGCTTCATCAGAGAACTCCTGAATGAGCTGAATGAGATTTTGTGGCCTGAAGGAGAGTGCTAGATCCATGATAGGCTGAGGAGTGTTGGTTGCATTAGAGCTTGATGCATTACTTTCAGTTCTCATTTGCCCTGAAGGCATTGATTCATCCACATGAACCTTTCCTTGTCCAGAATGATCTGATTCATCCATGCGTTCAATCTCAGGAATGGTCTCTTGCCTTCGCCTGGATGTAGTTGTCTTCTCAGGTGAGGTAAAACTCAGATCTCTTGAGTTTACATTGGAGTAGTGAGACAAGGACACATAGGAGGACTCAGCAACATCATCTGGGAGAACATCTTCAAAGTAGGAGGCTACCTGCTGGATAGGTTGCACATTGAAAGGAGGTTCTAGAATCTGAACATCCTCATCTTCATCGTATTTCTCAGTAGGAATCTCTCCAGATTCAGTTATCAGAAGGGTTCTTGAGGTGGATGGAGGTTTGGGTGTGAATTGTTGAACCAAGTCCCTCAAGGTGGCCTCACTCTGAGCGATCCCCTTGATGAATGAGTTGAAAAGAGGTACAGAATCAGTGGTGGTGGATGTGGAGGAGGTTTGAATTGGGATGGATGGAATGGAAGTGGTAACAGTTTGGGTGTTGAAGTGAGGAGCTTGTGTTTCTGCTTGAGATAAGGTTTGTGTGTGAGGTTCTGTTTGAGGTGGAATTGTTTGGGTTGAGGTTGGCAGGGATGTAGATATAGGTACAAGTTGTTCGGGAATAATTACTAAAGCAGAATCTAAATTAATGCTTTTAGTAAGTTCCTTACTTGAATCTCTGAGTATGGTAGATCTGGTGAGTCTAGCAGTCCTTGTATGATCTGAAGCTATCTTTGATCTTCTTTCTCTTTGTACCTCTGCAACACTTTCAGATGCTTGCTTTGGTTCTAGCTCCTTCTTCTGAAGTTGACCCTTCAGAGGCAGTTTCATTCTTTTGCCTATGGGCTCTACATCAGAATCAGTGGATTCTTCAGCTTCTGCAGATTCCCTTATGACTTGGAGCACATTGCCAATAATCTCACAATCATCCTGCTCAACTTCTTCTTCAACTTGAATTGCTTGAATTCTTTGCCTCTTAGCCAGAGGAATATCATCATCTTCAGTTTCCTCATCAGAAGATTCATCCATGACAGCCTTCCTCTTGACATCCTTTCTAGGTGAAACTTCTTCTTCTTGAGTTCCAATGGAAGAAGCCATAGAGCTCTCAGAGCTATCGGACTTAGATTCCTAAGGTGACTCCACTGGAGTTCTTTCACGAGAGGGTTCTTGAATTGGTTCCCTGATGACTACAGATTTTGATGCTGCTTTCATCTTCTTGGTTTCCTCTATCAGAATCCCTTTGCCTTTGGGATCTGAAGGCTTGCTGCTGGTTGTTCTCTTGGACCTCCTTGTTGGTACTTCAGGAGGACTATCAGGAAGACTCTTGATGAACTCCTCGAGAGTGATTGGATCTCCTTTACTTCTGAGCATTCTCACATATTCCAGAATGCTGGCTGGATTGTCCTTCTTAGACCAGAGAGGGTAGTCATCAATAGGATGGTTCTTCTGACGAACCTCTACATATGATTATTCAACAGGTTCAACTTGAACATTGTCAATGATCTGCATTCTCTTCAACTTAGTCCCATTGAGAGCATCTCCAATGGACATAGCCAAATCCTCATGAAGGCCTAGGTCAGACAAGGTCTTGACCAGTTTGTTCTTGGTGAAGATATCTGAGAGCAGCCTCCCATAGGGAATGTATGAGATAGACCTCTTGGTCTCAATTCCAGTAGTTCTTGACTTCTCAACACATTCCTTCAGATAGTTGAAGAGCAGAAATGGAAGACATATAGGCTCACCCTTAGAAATATAGTACATGATTACCTTTTGAGTTGCATTAAGGTAATCAGTTCCTCCCGTTCTGGGGTGAATGCAGTAGATGAAAATCTTCTGCCAGATCTTCATTGTTGGCTTCAATTCCTTTATGCTATACTTTGTCTTCTCCAAAGACCAGTTGTCATAAATGGTCTTATTTACTAATTTCCTCATGCCAGGAAGATTAGCATCCACATTTTTGATTCTCTTGCCCTGTTGGAACTCCATTCCCAGCAGTTTTGCAATGGATTCCTCAGAAATAACAATCTTCCTATCCAATACATGAGAAACGACATAGTAGTCGTTGCAGACGGCATTCTTCCAGAATTCTACAACTAACTTGTAATAGATAGGACCACAGAGCCTATTGAAATAGCCAGACCAACCTTGCAAATCAACTTGATCCCTGATGTCAAACCCATGCTCAGCCAGGTTGTCGAAGTCCACTTTTGCTTCGTTGCACACAACCAGTTCTTCAATTTTCTTGACGCAGGTGACCACATTGGCCGCGTTCAGAATTTCCTGAGCTACTTCAAATCTTTGCTTTTCTTGATCTTCGGCAGTTAGTTTGGAAGAACCAGTAACACTTGCTTTTGATTTCCTTGATTTGCCCATGATTCTCAGGAATGCGAGGTTTAGGGTTCAGAGAGAAAGGAAGTATTGGAGGGAGGAGAGTAAATGAAAATTAATGCACACAAGCGTTTTGAAAACCGTTTGTGTAAGTGTGTGGATTAGATCGTGTGTGAGAACGTGCGTATAGTGGTTTTAATAGTAACCGTTGAGATTTTAAGAGACATAAAGTGAAGGGCAAAATCAACGGTTTGTAAAATAAATAGTCTGAAAATAGCATGGTGGAGGAGAGTAGGTATCATCATTATAGCAGATACACCACGCGACACAAGGAACCATGTCACAAAAGAAGTGACACGTGTATTGTTGTCTACCACAGAAGTTTAGCCAGTGGGTTAAGTGCTTCTGATCGAGTACCTTCTGAATAGGTAACATCTGATGACCTCAGAGGCACCATGGTCAGAAGTTCTGAAAGAACCTTACTCTAGACAAAAGTCCATGTTCAGATTTTCAAGAATGAATAAAAACCTATCTTCTGCTAAGGGCTTAGTGAAGATATCTGCCCATTGATGGTCAGTATCAACATACTCTAATGATAGAGTGCCCTTCTGAACATGATCTCGAATGTAATGATACTTTACCTCTATGTGCTTTGCTCTTGAATGTAGAATTGGATTTTTGTTGAGGGAGATAGCAGCTGTGTTGTCACAGTAGATAGGAATCTTCTTCAGAGACAAATCATAGTCCTCCAGATGATTCTTCATCCATATGGTTTGTAACGCCCCGATTTCTCGAGTGTTACACAGTAACTAATTAACCAATTTTCGTAAAGAGTTTTCGTCGATTCACTTATTAATCTTGAATTAATTATAAAAGTTCAATTTTACAAAATTCTCGAAACTTAACCATTTCAAACTTGCGGAAATAATCGTCAACGTAAACCTCAAACTTTATTAATCATTGAAAAGAGTATGAAATAAATATCCGGAATAAAACTTCAAGGTAAATTACATCAAGTTAAACTATCTCAACTAAAATAAAGTAATGGTTCAATACTTCCAAAACTCGGCACTCTCAACCCAAAAGAAAAATGGATGTCTCACAACCCAACTATATCCTTGGCCAATCACATACATCCGCAGATGTACAATCACGTGAAGCTGCAATACTTCACAAAAGTCTCATGGTGACCGCAGTCAACCAAACACGTGGAGCTGCAATGATCCACAAAATCTCTAGGTGACCGCAGTCAACCTTTTCACGTGGAGACCAATAGTCAATCCACAATTCTCCCTCGCGTGCAAGCCCACGTTCTCATGGACTATAGTCTACACTAGACCTATGCCCATATTATTCACATTTACTTGCAAGCGAGTTAATTACACGTTTCTCTTTGTTTAAGTCTCTAAAGTCAACCTAGAGTATTACATCAACATCGCATAAATACAACAATTAAACGATCACAGACACATCGGGAATTACAGCTAGATGAGCGACCCTTTGAACAATTTCCAATAATATCACAATTCACGTAAGGCATAGCATAAACTTACACTTACGCATGACACATCATGGCATAAATTATCAAATAAGGTAACATAAGGCTTATGCATGGAAAACAACACATTTTCGCAACTTAGCTTTTTGGATAGCAAAAACAACGTTCATTGAAACTGGTCTACATAATGCGTCCTCCAACAAAAAATCATGTATAATATCTTTCTGGAAATCTATTTTAAAGATCTACAACTCTCTAGTTAAAATCATTTTCATTTGAGCCCCAGAATTAGGTGATATTACTCCTTAAAGTTTCTGTCCGACACAGGGAAAAACAGCAGGTATGACAGTTACCCAAAACGACCTACAACACACAATACTAGACCAAAATTTATGATCTTTATATTCCTGGAAAGCTCTTTCGAATATCTACAATTTGTATGTTAATCATTTCTTTATTTGACGACCAGAAACAAGTGAAAATAGGACCTGAAGTTTACTGTCCAGCACAGAAATCTGACAGAGAATGCATTTGCCATCAATTTCGTTTTAGCCATTCTATTCTAAGGGTTCTAAGTCATCTACCAGCATCAAATATAGTAACATGTTCACAGTGTAACCCAATATCACATGGAAAAAGTCCAGCACACATCGCATATTCAAAACCTCAAGCACATCAATCAAGTTCATACATAAAATCATGTCAAAGCATGGCAATATGGCCTAGACATGCTACCCAACTCCTAGGACCAGCCCTTACCTTGATTAAGAGTGAAGAAATTAGAAGTTGGGTGATGAATAAGGGATCAAAAGCTGCTGTCCAAGACCCTCTCTTCCCTCCTAGTCGAGCTCTCTCTCTCGCAGGTCTCCCACTCTCTCTCACGCGCGCACAAGGTGGCGGTGGTGGCTTTGTCGGCGGCGGCTAAGGGTGCAAGGGGTGGTTCTCTCACTCTTTTCTCTTCTGTTTTCTTTACGTAAGGAGTGCAAGGATTTATGTTTCAGAACTAAATGGAAAAGAAACTTTTCCCCCCTTCAAGACCCTAATACAACCGCGGGCTCCCCCTCTTCATGGGCTTGGGTTTCTTTTCTTTTCTCTTGAGCCCGCTCCAAGTCAAACCCTTGACCCAATAACTTAAGCACTTAATCAGACCTGAATCTAATTAAAAACTTAAGCCCTCTTAAGTAATTTCATAATCAAATTCGGAATTAGAAGAAAACAAACTAATTTACTCGCTGGTACTGTACAGCCGGAACCACCGTCGCTTATACGCGAATATCTCGAGCTACAGAGGTCGGACTGACCGGATTCCACTTCAAGAATTTTTTTAACTTAAAGGGCTACAATGAAGGTATGAAAAACGGTAGAAAGGGGGGGTTTGAATAACGTTTTCAGTATAAAACTTCCACCTTAAAGATTTTGACAAATCTTTCCAGAACTTAAGTGCTAAAGATAAGAGATAGAAAAGCACACAAGGATTTTATCCTGGTTCACTTGATAAATCACTCAAGCTACTCCAGTCCACCCGTTAAGGTGATTTCTTCCTTCTTAGAATGAAGGCAATCCACTAATCAGGTAAGAGTTACAACTGCACTTGAAACCTACAAGTGACTAACAATTACACTTACATAGCTCACACTAAGATTCACTCTCTTAGTCTTCTCTAGGATCCGATCAACCTTGATCTCCTAAAGGAACTAAACAAACTGTTTATCAAAGAATTGTTTACAAGAGATTTGCTTCTAAAAAGCTAATAGTAAACTCAATGAATTTCAGATGAAAGAAAACTTAGAAGATTTTGAATATGTCTTGCGTATGTGAATGCTTCTAGCCGTTTCTTTCAGTCTTCAACCTCTTTATATACTCCAAGGATTAGGGTTGAGCGATGCATGGGAAATGCTACCGTTGGAGGGCAGTTCTGGAAAATCCAGCTTCTGCTGTGGCTGAGAACGTTAGGTAGGTCGTCAGGAAGGTACAGTTGCTTTTGTACTTGGATAGCGACGCGACCTTTAAACCTAGGAGACTTCTGATCAGGGGAATGCTTCATATTGGAACTTGTGAAGCCGGTTGATCAGAGTCAGAGGGAAAGCCCAGATCCTCTGACCATTGTTTCTTCTGATTCTGAACTCAGAGGGAAGAACATGGTCTTCAGAGTATCTTGCTTCTGGACATCAGAGTTTCCACTATTCAGCTTCTGGATCTTCAGAGTCTTCTACACCATCAGAATGTCTGAGCCTTCAGTGTTTCTTGGTTATCAGACTTTCTGGATCTTCAGAGCTTCTAGTGACTGAGTCCTCATCAGAGTTTGTATAGCTTCAGAACTTCTGAAGCTTTTCCACTGTTCATACTGAACATGGTGAATGCGAAAGCGTTGCTTGGGTCACTCTTTATACACAGTGCTTCTGATTTATGTGAGATTGAGTTGAGGTCAGAGCCTGTAAATAGCACACTCAGAAAAACACGTTAGAGTACCACAATTGTTCATATCAAAAGGTTAACTTGTAATCATCAAAACATAGAGTTGTACTACTAGATCAAAACTTGATCTTACATACAACTCTCATGAAGGATGGTTTCCCAACCGAGGTCGTTAAGACCCTCTAAAAATCCAAACAAGTTGACAGCTATAATCTATCAATTTACAAACTTGGCCAAAAACCTCATTTTTATTCAATTTTCTCCAAAACGATACAAAATGAATTTAGGGACTTACATGGTTTGTGTACAGCAAGTGGAAGCTGAGACATATTCTGCTTCTGCAGTTGATAGAGCAATTGTGTTCTGTCTCTTGCTTGACCATGTGACAAGATTTGCTCTAAGGAAATGGCAGCTTCCGGAGGTGCTTTTCCTTTCCACTCTGTCTCCAGCAAAGTCAGCATCACAAAAACTTGAAAGTGTATACTCTGATGTTCTTCTATACATCAAGCCACGGTTAGTGGTTCCTTTCAGATATTTGAGGATCCTCTTAACAGCTGTTAAGTGAGTCTCTCTAGGATCTGATTGAAATCTAGCACAGAGATGCACACTAAACAATATATCAGGTCTGGAAGCTGTTAAATAAAGAAGAGAGCCTATCATTCCACGATAGAGCTTCTGACAAACCTTAGAGGAAACTTCCTCTTTCTCAAGAATGCATGTTGGATGCATTAAAGTCTTAGAGATGTTGCAGTCACTCATGTTGAACTTCTTCAGAAGTTCCAAGGTATACTTCTTCTGATGGATATAAGTGACTTCTGGTCGTTGATCAATTTGAATTCCCAGGAAGTATTTGAGTTCTCCCATCATGCTCATTTCGAATTCAGCCTGCATCATCTTAGAGAATTCCTTGCACAGAGAAGGATTAGCATAACCCAATATAATGTCATCAACATAAATCTGAACTATAAGAATATCATCCTTATAGGTTATGCAGAAAAGAGTGTTGTCACCTTTACCCCTTACAAACTCATTTTTCAGAAGAAAGGAGCTGAGCCTTTCATACCAAGCTCTGGGAGCTTGTTTCAGTCCATAGAGCGACTTCTTGAGCTTGTAGACATGCTCTGGATGCTTAACATCTTCAAAGCCAGAAGGTTGCTTGACATACACTTCCTCTGAAATGTAGTCATTTAGGAAGGCACTCTTGACATCCATCTGATGAAGGATTATGTTATGATTCACAGAGAATGAGATCAGTATCCTTATAGCTTCAAGCCTTGCCACAGGAGCAAAAGTCTCAGTGTAGTCAATTCCCTCTTGTTGACTGTAGCCTTGAGCTACCAGTCTTGCCTTGTTTCTCGTAACTTCTCCTTTTTCATTCAGCTTGTTTCTGAATACCCACTTGGTTCCTATGACATGGAAACCTTTGGGTTTTGGCATTAAGGACCATACATCATTCTTGGTGAACTGATCTAGTTCTTCTTGCATTGCCAGAATCCACCCTTTATCTTCAAGAGCTTCATCAATTGATTTATTTTCAATGAGAGATACAAGTCCCTTCAGACTTAGAAGAGTCTCTTCTAAAGGTTTGAGCATGGACCTGGTTCTGACGGGAGCATCTTTATTGCCAATAATCAGTTCTTCTGGATGAGAGGCAACTATTCTTTTCTTCTTCTGAAGTTGATCAGAAGTTGTTGGAGCATCTTCTGATGCTTCTGGCTCTGAAGCAACATTCTCTAGGCTGTTCTTTGGTTGATTTGCTTCCGAAGGATCAATGCTTAGATCTGCAAATCTTTCAAACAGCTTTGACTTTTCTGAGCCAAGCTTGTCATCAAATCTAATTTGGATAGATTCCTCAACAGTTTGAGGGACAATATTATAAATTCTAAAACCTTTAGATCTTTCAGAATAACCAAGAAAATAGCATTTTAAAGCTTTAGAATCGAATTTACCCAATTACTCCTTAGTGTTGAGCATGTAGCAAGTACTCCCAAAGGGATGGAAGTAAGAGATATCAGGTTGTCTTCCCTTGCACAGCTCATAAGGAGTCTTCTCCAGAACTTAACCTCGAGAAACTGTAGGAGCATTAACTTTCAGAGAGAAGGTGAAGCCTATATAAAGTGTTGGAGAGAAAGGTAAGCTTCACACTTCGAACAATTGTCAGTAAAGAAAATGGCATCATACATCGTAGCACTAGAAGAGCTGAGGAAGAAGGCCTTCGAGGAGGACTTGTTCCTGAACATCAGGCATCCAGAGGGTACGACGACCATCTCGGAGCTAACACGGACACTGCTGGAGGAGGACCTGCGTCCAGAGGTGAAGAGAGACTTGAGGGAATTTCTTGCCTTCGTGGAGGAGGTGCAAGAACTCAGCCGGCTTGAACTCAAGCTGCTGGAAGAAAAAGAGAGGTTGGAAGAGAAGCTCAAGACCGCAGAAGAGATTCTGGAGAGGGATGAGCTAAAGGACAGGCTCAGCAACATCCAGCATGCACTGGAGCGTCTGGAGAAGGATAGGTCAGAGCAGCGCCAGGAGTGCAGAAGAATGAGGAGAGATCCTCCATTCTAGACTTTAGGGAAAGAATGTATGATGTAAACATAAAGATATTATGAATAAAAAGATTTTGGCAAACATATGTGACACAAGTATATATAGATATGCATAGATAATCACAAACGAACAAAGTAGAATAAGTAAGTAAAAAGAAACAGAGTTTAACAAAAATAGAACAACGTTAAAGAAAAAGAAAAACGAAGAGATCCTAAAAACTAAGGTTTATCAGTTCGTCGCAGAAGTTCCATCATCATGTGCTTCATCTCAATCAGCATGGATTCATGAATGTCAAGACGCTGTTCCATGATGTCGAGTCTGGATGAGCTTGACTGAGTAGAACTGGAAGGAACATTCTGAGCAGCTTGAGGATCTGGAATGGAAGCAGAAGCAGCAGGAGTAAACACTACTGGTGCAAGTGCTTGGCATCTAAGGGCTTCAGCCTCAGCTTCAAGTCGTTCTGCCTCTAGTCTGGCTTGTTCAGCTTGAGCTGCTGCTTGACGTGCAGCTTCTTCTGCTTGAGCTTTCTTTCTCTTGGCTTCTTCAATAGCTTCAAGAAGCTTATTTCTCTGTTCTTGTTCATGAAGAGCCACCCTTCGAGCAAACCTTTGCTTTGCAGCCTCAATGCTCTGACTTCCCTCTGCATGCAGGAGCTGCATCATAATTGGAACTTGAGCCACTAGCCAAGTGCCCAGAGTATTCCACTCATCAGCCACACGTTCAGCATTCTCACTGAGGTCAGTCTGACCGTTCACATTGCGTAGCCTCAAAGAGGCTTCATGATAGAAAATATTGATGCACTCAGAGAGAGATGTGGGTTGGAGGTGAGTATAGGGAATTATGGAGAGGTTGGTTTCAGGAGAGGCTGGGTGATTGCTGCTGTGGGCTTCAGAGGCACCTTGTGGAGAGCCAATGTTAAACATTTGAGCATTGGGTTCAGAGGTTCCAAGGTGAGGTTCTGAAGTTTCAACCAGAGGATGAGGGGATCTAACCGAGGATTGGTTAGACACAGATTGTTCTGGTTCAGGTTCTGGTTGAATAGGCTCTTGTTGGTCAGGGGCAGGGTGAGCTTGTTGAGCCAAAGGGTCTGCCTCTTGTAAAGGATTGGCCAAGATAGGTTCATCTGGGTCAACTAGACGTTCAGGTCTAGGGCCAGGATATCTCCTAGGGCTTGGACAAGTGAGGTAATACTCTTCTAAGGTAGACACCTTTTCTTTTCTGACCTCCATGAATTTTCTAATGGATTCAGAGTTATTGGAGGGAGAAGAATCAGCAACATGGGTTGGGAAGGATACAGGTGTATAGGCTGTGGAAGAGTCTGTATCAGTAGTTCTGGGAGCCAGACGTTCTGATGCTCTTGGGACAGAGTGATCAGAGGTTCTGGGTCCAGGTTGTGTGTGGGTAGGCTCTGGTTGTTCAAGTGGGTTGTATGGAATGGTAATGGGAGAGGTAGGTTCTTCTGACCTAGAGGGTTGGTTCTGAAGCAAATTCCAGAGAGGTGCTTCAGTAGGGGAAGGTTGAAAGAATGAAGATCTTGGGGAATGTGGTGGAGAGGTGGTTTCTGCAGCTGGTTGGGATTCAGGAATAGGAGTGAGGGGATTTGAAGAGTGTTTGAGCATGGCAGAAATGGGGAGTGCATCAAATAAATTCAAATCATCATCAGAAGCAAGTGCAGACTTACTTGAATGTGCTGATGATCTAGTCACTCTGGCAGGAGGTTCAGTCCTTCTGATCACTTCAGCAGCTGGTTCCACCCGAGTAGGCTTCACCACGATTCTGACCTGCTTCTTCTTCTTCTTGGGAGGACCATCCTCATTATCACTATCATCACCATCATCAGGCTTTCTCTTCTTCTTTTTGACCAGAGGGACATCTGATTCCTCAGAGGATTCTTCTAGGACCATCTTCCTCTGAACTTTCTTCTTGGGAGGAGAAGGAAACTCTGGAGCTGGCGGCAGTCTGCTGAATAAGTCGTCAAGATCAATTTCGAATCCTTGAGCCCTTAGGTCTTCAACATAGCACCTAATGGCGTCAGGATTGTCTGCCTGAGTCCACAGAGGGTAGTCATTCAGAGGCATCCTTCTGCTTCTGATCTCAGAAGATGTGTCTTCATGGGCAGGAGCAATCTTCTTCTTGATGAGGCCCATCTTCTTTAGAGAGTTTGCCGTGAAGACATCACTGACAGTGGTGCTCAGATCCTCTGTGCATCCAGCATTTATCAGATCTTGAACGAGGCCACTCTCAATGAAGAGATCAGACAAGAGTCTCCCGAAGGGAATATATTTGATCGCTGACTTGATGGAGGCAGTGGTACGAGACTTCCGGATACATTCCTTCAAGTAGGAGAACAGGAAGTAGGGAAGGCAGATCTTCTTCTGCTCTTGGATGAAGAACAACATCACCTTCTGGTTGAAGTTGATGTAGTCTGGAGAACTGCCCTTTGGTCTCTGGTTTATGCAGTGGAGCAGGATTTTGTGCCAGATCCTGAGCTTGGGATGAAGGTCCATCACCTTGTAATTCGTCTTGCCCGGTTTGTAATTTGTGTACAGGGCCTGGTTGATTGTATCTTTGGTGCTGGGTTTCAGCTTCGATTCCGTGAGTTGGAAACGATACCCATAAGCAGTGTCTGCACCCAGCAAGTTCACGAAGGACTTCTCCGTGATGATGATCTTTCTTCCAAGAATATGAGATACCACCTGAGTATCATCGCAGTCGGTGTGCTTCCAGAATTCCTTTACCAGTTTCTCATACACCGGTCCTCGAAGTCTGTTGAAGTAATTTCCCCAACCTTGAACTTGGACTTCAGGACGAAGATCATACCCATTTGTAGCCAGGTTGTCGAGGTCGAATCTCCATTCTGCCAGGACTTGAAGTTCCTCAGGAGCAAATACGCAGTGAACGGCACAGCCCCGTTCTGCAATTGGAAGAATCTGCTCTTGAGCTTGACCTTGATCTGGTGTCGGATTCTCAGGGCCCCTTTGACCCGTTGCTAGACCAACTACCATGTGAGGGAACTGGGTTGCATCTGCAGTAGTTCTTCTGGTTTGACTCACCATTTTTGAAGCGGTTGAAGGTTTGAGGTAGAAGATGAAGGTTGAAAGATGAAGAGAGATCGAGAGAGAAATCGAGAATAAGCGGTTTTGAAATTACAGAGAGAGAGAGAGTAAAAACCGGAAGTGAACGAGATCGTGTGTGTATAGTGGGTTTTAACAAATAACCGTTGTTGATTCAAAAAGCACTTTAAGATCAACGGTTGAAAATTAAAGATAGATAGTAACAGTAAATACACAAATCACACACAGGAGAGAAGCACATCTACACGCAATCATAACAGACTGTCACACGGGCACAAGGAACTATGCATCAGAAATACTGACACACGTGTTGTTGTCTCAGCTTCAGAGTCAGTACCAGTGGGTACATACACTCTGATTGAGTTACCTTCTGGACTAGACATCTTCTGATCAAGAAGTATCGTAGTCAGAGGTTCTGATCCATCTTCACTCTGGACAAAAGTCCATGTTTAGATTTTTCAGAATAAAATTAAATCTATCCTCTGCTAAGGGCTTTGTAAAGATATCTGCCCATTGATGGTCAGTATCAACAAACTTCAGAAGAAGTACGCCCTTCTGTACATAATCTCTAATAAAGTGATACTTTACCTCAATGTGCTTTGCCCTTGAATGCAAGATAGGATTCTTACTCAATGAGATTGCAGCAGTGTTATCACAATAGATTGGGATATTGCTCTCAAGGATCTGATAATCCTCCAGCTGATGTTTCATCCAGAGCATCTGAGTGCTGCATATTGCTGCTGAGATATATTCTGCCTCTGCAGTTGATAGTGCAATGGTTGATTGCCTCTTGCTTGCCCATGAGACTAGATTGCTTCCCAGAAATTGACAATTTCCAGAAGTACTTTTTCTCTCTGTTCTATCTCCAGCATAATCAGCATCACAATAACCTGAAAGCTTATACTCTGATGTTTTCTTATACATCAAGCCAAGGTTAGTGGTGCCTTTCAGATACCTTAGGATCCTCTTAACAGCAGTTAAGTGGGTTTCCCTTGGATCTGATTGGAAACGAGCACATAAATGAACACTAAATAGTATGTCTGGCCTAGATGCAGTTAAGTATAGAAGTGAACCTATCATGCCACGATAGAGCTTCTGGCATACTTTACCACTTTTATCTTCTTTCTCCAGAATGCATGTAGGATGCATTGGAGTCTTGGCCACTGTAGATTCCAGCATATTGAACTTCTTCAGAAGTTCTTTAGTGTACTTGCTCTGATGGATATATGTTCCTTCTGGTGTTTGATCAACTTGGATTCCCAGAAAGTACTTTAATTCTCCCATCATACTCATCTCAAATTCAGCCTGCATCATCTCAGAAAATTATTTGCATAGAGATTGATTAGCAGAACCAAATATAATATCATCAACATAAATTTGCACAATTAAGATATCATCTTTATAAGTCTTGCAAAAAAGAGTTGTATCTACTTTACCCCTTACAAACTCATTCTCTAGAAGGAATGAGCTAAGTCTCTCATACCATGCTCTGGGAGCTTGCTTCAGACCGTAGAGTGATTTCTTCAATTTGAACACATGGTCTGGTTTCTTCTCACTTTCAAAACCTGGGGGTTGATGAACATAGACTTCCTCTGAGATATAACCATTTAGGAAGGCACTCTTTACGTCCATCTGATGTAGAACTATGTTGTGATTTACTGAGAAAGAGATCAACAGTCTGATTGCCTCCAGTCTTGCTACTGGAGCAAATGTTTCAGTGTAGTCTATTCCTTCCTGCTGGCTGTAGCCTTGAGCAACTAGCCTTGCCTTGTTTCTGACTACATCTCCTTTCTCATTCAGCTTGTTTCTGAATACCCATTTCGTTCCAATAACATGGACACTCTCAGGCTACTTCACTAAGCTCCAAACATCGTTCTTGGAGAATTGATTCAATTCTTCTTCCATGGCCAGAATCCAATCCTTGTCCTGAAGAGCTTCATCTATGGACTTGGGTTCAATTAAGGACACCAATCCTTTCAGACTGAGCAAGGTCTCTTCAGAGGGTCTGAAGGCAGATCTGGTTCTGACTGGTTCGTCTTTGTTGCCCAGAATCCATTCCTCAGGGTGAGCTGCAGTGATTCTGCTCTTCTTCAGAGTTTGTGAGTTAGAGGGACCAGCTTCTTCCTCTGGTTCATCTTCCTCTGGCTCAACTTCCTCTGGAGCTTTGCCTTTGTCAGAAACATTAATGCTTAAATCTGCAAACTTTTCAACTAGCTTTGACTGGTCAGAGTCAAGCTTATCGTCAAATCTAACATGAATAGATTCTTCAATAGTCTTAGCATCAGTATTATAAAATCTAAAACCTTTAGATCTCTCAGAGTAACCGAGTAATAGACACTTAGAAGACTTAGCATCAAATTTATGCAATCTATCCTTAGTATTGAGAACATAACAAACACAGCCAAAAGGATGAAAATAAGAAATGTTGGGCTTTATGTTCTTCCACAATTCATAAGGAGTCTTATTCAGAATTGGTCTCACAGAGATTCTGTTCTGAATGTAACATGCTGTATTTACTGCCTCTGCCCAAAAGTGCTTAGCCATGCCAGTTTCTTGGAGCATGGTTCTAGCCATCTCCTGAAGAGTTCTGTTCTTCCTCTCAACAACACCATTTTGTTGAGGAGTTCTGGGACAAGAGAAATCATGTGCAATTCCATAGGAATCAAACAGACTCTCAAACTTGTCATTCTCAAACTCTCCACCATGGTCACTTCTGACACGCACAATCCTACAAGCCTTCTCGTTTTGCACTTGAGCAATGAAGGTAGAGAACACAGCATGAGACTCATCCTTGCGGGTTAGAAACTTTACCCATGTCCAGCGGCTATAGTCATCAACGATAACCATCCCATATCTCTTGCCACCTATAGACTCAGTTTTCACTGGTCCAAAAAGGTCGATATGCAGAAGTTCCAACGGCCTTGAGGTTGAGACAACATTCTTTGCCTTGAAAGGGACTTTTGTGAATTTGCCTTTCTGACATGCTTAACAAAGAGCGTCTGAAGCGAACTTCAGATTGGGTAAGCTCCTGACAAGGTTTAGCTTGCTCAGCTGAGAAATCTTTCTCATACTGGCATGCCCTAACCGTCTATGCCATACCCACTGCTCTTCATTAACAGACAGAAGGCACTTCACATTCTGAGCCTCCAACTCAGATAATCTGATCTTATAAATGTTGTTCTTCCTCTTGCTGTTAAACAGAACAGAGCCATCGATTTGACTTACAGCCCGGCAGGACTTTTGATTGAATATAACATCATAACCCTTGTCAGCTAATTGACTTATAGACAATAAGTTATGTGTTAAGCCGTCTACCAATAACACATTATCAATGCATGGACTACTATCTACACAAATAGTACCAGTACCAACAATTTTACCCTTTTCATTTCCTCCAAAGCCAACTTCGCCTCCAGGCTTAAGTTTCAGCTCTCGGAACATACGCCTTTCTCCCGTCATGTGACGCGAGCATCCACTGTCCAGATACCATGATTGGTGTTTTGTAACGCCCCGATTTCTTGAGTGTTACACAGCAACTAATTAACCAATTTTCGTAAAGAGTTTTCGTCGATTCACTTATTAATCTTCAATTAATGACAAACCTTTCATTTTACAAAAACTCTTGAAACATAACCTTTCCAAAAAACACGCGGAAGTAACCAACTTCGTAAAACTTTTTAAATAACCAACTGTAAAGAGTACGAAACAAAGGCCTGAATGAAAATAAAGATTACATCAAAACTTGTTCATTCGAATTTAAGCAATAAAATTGTTCGATACCAACACTTCGGAAACTCTCAACCCCAACAGAAAACAAAAGACTCTCAACCCAAACCCTATTCCTTAGCCTCTTCCTCTTCCTCTAAAGTGTAGTCGTCCTCCAGTATTGGCACGTCACGTAGCATCAACTCCCAAGAATGAGTCATCGCCATTATCTTCACGACCATCTACCCCCCCCAAACAAACACATAGCAAACAAGCAGGGTCAGGTCCAACAAAAGAATGATAATGACAAAATCAACAACAACATATATAATATAAGTACATTATATGTCTTTTATGGGAAAGAGTCAGTTACTAACGGAATCTCACTTCACACAACCCACCAAAACTTCCATGGCCATAATCACGATCATCCGCAGATGAAAAAATCTCGGAGGGGACTCACCGTACAACCCTCAATCATGTGGGGGGACTCACCGTCCGCCAGACTCACCGTCCGTCCACAGAATCACAAGGCGACCGCAGTCAGCCAATCACGTGGGGACTCACCGTACAACCCACAAAACACCCTCGCGTGCCAGGTACCATCGTTCTCATGGTCCATAGTCCTCACCAGACCTATGTCCAATTATTCACATTTACTTGCAAGCGAGTTTATTACACTTTTCTCTTTGTTAAGTCTCTAAAATCAATCCTAGAGTCTTACCATACTCTTTATACAACAACCTTCACAACACAACATTCACGGGTTACAAGAGAATTACGGCTAGGTGAGCGACCCTTGAACCATTAACTCAGAAAATAAATATAATCCACGTAAAGGAACGCAAGAACATTCACTCATGCATAATATATCATCGCAACTTCAACATATTGACAGCAGAAACAACTTTCACAAAAATAGAGCCACAGAATGCATCTTTCAACCAAAAATCACATATGATACCTTTCTAGAAAGCTATTTTAAATATCTACAACTCTCTAGTTAAAATCATTTTCATTTGAGCCCCAGAATTAGGTGATATTACTCCTTAAAGTTTCTGTCCGACACAGGGAAAAACAGCAAGTATGACAGTTACCCAAAACGACCTACAACACACAATACTAGACCAAAATTTATGATCTTTATATGCCTGGAAAGCTCTTTCGAAGATCTACAATTTGTATTTTAATCATTTCTTTATTTGACGACCAGAAACAAGTGAAAATAGGACCTGAAGTTTACTGTCCAGCACAGAAATCTGACAGAGAATGCATCTGCCATCAATTTCGTTTAAGCCATTCTATTCTAAGGGTTCTAAGTCATCTACCAGCATCAAATATAGTAACATGTTCACAGTGTAACCCAATATGACCTGGAAAAGTCCAGCACACATCGCATATTCAAAACCTCAAGCACATCAATCAAGTTCATACATAAAATCATGTCAAAGCATGGCAAGAATCATAATTTTTCCAAGAAAACTCATGATATAACCCCTATTCTACCCAAAAGATCCTAAGACCAGCCCTTACCTTGGGTTCTTGGTCTGAAAAGAAGAAGCTTTGGTGATGAACACGGTTCAGAAACGTTGCTGTCCACGTTCTCAGCTTCTCTCGCCGTCCCTCTCTACTCGCGTTCTCTCCCTTGCTCGCGTGCGTGACCGGCGACAATGGTGGTGGCTTGGGCGGCGGCTCCCTTCTCTTCTCTCACACGTTCTCTCTTTTCTCTCTTCTGCTCTCTCTTTGTTTTTCACGTGGAGGTGCTGTAGTGTATCTCTGTTTTCTGATTGTGGAAGAATAGGGTTTCCCCCCTTGGCTAAAATCCCATGCAACCCACAAGTGGGCTAGGGTTTTGTTTTCCACAAGCCCGACCCAAGTCCAACCTTAACCCACCAGTCTAATTACCTAATCAGACCTGAAACTTACTAAAACCTAAGCCCTCAAAGGTAAATTCATAATTAAATTCGGACTTAGAAGAAAAACAATGTAATAATCCCGCTGGCACTGTACAGCCGGAACTACGTTCACTAAAACGGGGATATCTGGAGCTACAGATATCGGATCGACACGAAACCACTTGGATAATTTTCTAGACTTGAGGGGCTACAACTCTCATGAAGGAAGTTTTCCCCAATGAAGTCGTTAAGACCCTCTAAAAATTCGCACAAGTTGACAGTTCTAATCTGCCAGCTATCAAACATTAACTAAAACTTCAATTTTATTCGAACTTCCATAAAATTGTTCCAAATTGAACTTAGGGCCTTACAATACCACCCCCCTTAAAATAGTTTCGCCCTCGAAACTTAAGGGTTTACAAATAAATCGGGGTGTGACTCCCGCATCTTATCTTCTAAGTCTCTTGGTTCCACACGACCTTCACTAAAGGTACCTCCTTGTTTCTTAAGCGCTTTACACTTCGATCGACGATCTTGATGGGTGGCATCACCATCGTTAGATCATCCTTCAGCTGTATATCGTCTGGCGTAATCACATGCGAATCATCTGCCATGTACTTCCGCAACTGCGACACATGAAGAACGTCATGGATGTTGGATAGAAAAGGCGGCAACGCAATCCTATACGCCACTGGCCCAACTCGTTCTGTTATCTGGTACGGTCCAATGAATTTTGGAGTAAGCTTCTTAGACTTGATCGCCCTTCCGACACCTGTCATCGGGGTAACCCGTAAGAAGACATGATCTCCAGCTTGGAATTCCAGCTCTTTCCTTCGATTGTCAGCGTAACTCTTCTGACGACTCTGCGAGATCCTCATCTTTTCTTGAATTCGCTTTACTTCTTCGGTGGTTTGCTGAACCAGCTCGGGTCCAATCACTAAGTTCTCCCCATCTTGATGCCAGCACAAAGGCGTCCGACACCTCCGACCATACAAAGCTTCATAAGGTGCCATCCCGATGCTCGCATGAAAGCTGTTGTTGTAGGTGAACTCAATCAGCGGCAACAACTCATCCCAGCTTCCTTTATTATCTAGCACACAAGCTCTTAGCAAATCCTCCAAGGATTGAATAGTCCTTTCAGTTTGCCCATCCGTCTGTGGGTGATAAGCGGAACTCAATCTCAGCTTGGTTCCCAAAGCTTGTTGCAAAGCCCCCCAGAAACGTGAGGTAAACCTCGGGTCTCTGTCCGACACAATGCTAGACGGTACACCATGCAGACGAACAATCTCCGCGATGTAGATTTCTGCTAGTCTCTCCACCTTGTAGTTCAGATTGATCGGCACGAAGTGAGCGTTCTTCGTCAGTCGATCAACCACTACCCAAATTGCATCAAATCTTCTTCGTGTTAGGGGTAACGCCGTCACGAAGTCCATAGAGATGCTATCCCATTTCCACTCCGGAGCATCCAACGACTGTAGTTTTCCTGCTGGCTTCTGATGTTCCACCTTAGCCTTCTGACAAGTCAAGCATGTCGACACATACTCAGCTACTTGTTTCTTCATTCCAGGCCACCAGAAATGAACCTTCAGGTCTTGATACATCTTGTTCATCCCCGGGTGAATGCTCAACCTGCTCTTGTGACCTTCATCCAAGATTAATCTTCGCATAGCTGCGTCATTGGGTACACAAACCCGTCCCTTGCAACGCAGTATGTTATCGTTTCCGATAGCGAACTCCGGTGCCTTCCCTTGAGTAACTAGTTTGCGCCACTCAAGTAATCCTTCATCAGTCTCTTGCTTCGATTTGATCTCATCCAAGAGCCCACTCGACACCGTCACCATCCCGAAACTAAGTTTCCCGGGAGCTATCTTCACATCCAAACTCAAATCTCGGAACGCCTCCAATAATTCTAACTCCTTGACCATCAACGAGGATACATGTATAACCTTTCGACTAAGAGCGTCAGCTACCACATTAGTTTTCCCCGGATGATACTGTAGGTCAAACTCGTAATCCTGAAGAAATTCCATCCACCTTCGTTGCCTCATGTTCAGATCCTTCTGATCAAACAAATACTTCAGACTCTTGTGATCACTGTAGATCGTGAACGTACTGCCATACAGGTAATGTCTCCAAATCTTGAGAGCGTATACTATAGCAGCCAACTCCAAATCATGCGTAGGATAATTCTTCTCATGAATCTTCAGCTGTCGCGAGGCATAAGCAATCACTTTCTTCTCCTGCATCATTACACAACCCAACCCATTGTGTGAAGCGTCACAATAAACGTCATATGGTTCTCCTTCCTTGGGTAAAGCTAGTATCGGTGCAGTAGTCAGTCGCTTCTTCATTTCCTGGAAACTCTCTTCACATTTCTCCGTCCATGCAAAAGGTTGGTTCTTCTTTGTCAACTGAGTCAACGGTGAAGTCAACTTTGCATAATCCTTCACGAAGCGTCTATAGTAGCCAGCAAGTCCAACAAAACTTCTGATGTCGCTTGCTGTCTTAGGTTGTTCCCATGACATGATCGATTCAATCTTGCTGGGGTCAACAGCCACACCCTGACTTGATATGACATGACCTAGGAACTTCACCTCTTCCATCCAGAATTCACACTTCGAGCCATTAGCATATAGCTCCTTCTCCCGCAATACTCCTAGCACTTGACGCAAATGCTCTTCGTGTTCTTCTTTACTCTTCGAGTAAATCAAAATATCGTCAATGAACACCACCACGAACTTGTCCAGGAATGGCCTGAACACTCTGTTCATGTAGTCCATAAATACTGCGGGTGCATTTGTAACTCCAAATGGCATCACGAGATACTCATAATGCCCATAACGAGTTCTGAATGCGGTTTTCTGTATGTCAGCCTCCTTGACACGGATTTGGTGATATCCTGACTTCAGATCTATCTTCGAGAAAACAACAGCACCCCGAAGTTGATCCATCAAATCATCTATCCGAGGCATCGGATAACGATTCTTCACGGTCACTTTGTTGAGTTGTCGGTAGTCCACACATAGTCTGGACCTTCCATCCTTCTGCTTCACCAACAGCACTGGTGCACACAAACGCACACAAGCGTACACCTTGGGCGCAAAAGGGATTCCAAAGCCCACTCTTCCTTCGATTGACATTCCATCAATCGATCTCAGAGTTCAAACATCTTAATATAATCAAACACTTAGTCTCAAGTATCACGGCAATGATACTAACTACAGACAATCTCACAGCCAAGCAAACATCTTAGCAAACAAGTCTACCCAATCTCACCGTGAAGCTTTGAAAACATCTTTATCAAAAACAAAAACATCAACGAGTTCGGAAACTCGTAAGCCCAAAACCCTTAGTGCTCTGGTTTCTCAACCGGAGCTCTGATACCACAATGTAACGCCCCGATTTCTCGAGTGTTACACAGTAACTAATTAACCAATTTTCGTAAAGAGTTTTCGTCGATTCACTTATTAATCTTCAATTAATGACAAACCTTTCATTTTACAAAAACTCTTGAAACATAACCTTTCCAAAAAACACGCGGAAGTAACCAACTTCGTAAAACTTTTTAAATAACCAACTGTAAAGAGTACGAAACAAAGGCCTGAATGAAAATAAAGATTACATCAAAACTTGTTCATTCGAATTTAAGCAATAAAATTGTTCGATACCAACACTTCGGAAACTCTCAACCCCAACAGAAAACAAAAGACTCTCAACCCAAACCCTATTCCTTAGCCTCTTCCTCTTCCTCTAAAGTGTAGTCGTCCTCCAGTATTGGCACGTCACGTAGCATCAACTCCCAAGAATGAGTCATCGCCATTATCTTCACGACCATCTACCCCCCCCAAACAAACACATAGCAAACAAGCAGGGTCAGGTCCAACAAAAGAATGATAATGACAAAATCAACAACAACATATATAATATAAGTACATTATATGTCTTTTATGGGAAAGAGTCAGTTACTAACGGAATCTCACTTCACACAACCCACCAAAACTTCCATGGCCATAATCACGATCATCCGCAGATGAACAAATCTCGGAGGGGACTCACCGTACAACCCTCAATCATGTGGGGGGACTCACCGTCCGCCAGACTCACCGTCCGTCCACAGAATCACAAGGCGACCGCAGTCAGCCAATCACGTGGGGACTCACCGTACAACCCACAAAACACCCTCGCGTGCAAGGTACCATCGTTCTCATGGTCCATAGTCCTCACCAGACCTATGTCCAATTATTCACATTTACTTGCAAGCGAGTTTATTACACTTTTCTCTTTGTTAAGTCTCTAAAATCAATCCTAGAGTCTTATCATACTCTTTATACAACAACCTTCACAACACAACATTCACGGGTTACAAGGGAATTACGGCTAGGTGAGCGACCCTTGAACCATTAACTCAGAAAATAAATATAATCCACGTAAAGGAACGCAAGAACATTCACTCATGCATAATATATCATCGCAACTTCAACATATTGACAGCAGAAACAACTTTCACAAAAATAGAGCCACAGAATGCATCTTTCAACCAAAAATCACATATGATACCTTTCTAGAAAGCTATTTTAAATATCTACAACTCTCTAGTTAAAATCATTTTCATTTGAGCCCCAGAATTAGGTGATATTACTCCTTAAATTTCTGTCCGACACAGGGAAAAACAGCAAGTATGACAGTTACCCAAAACGACCTACAACACACAATACTAGACCAAAATTTATGATCTTTATATGCCTGGAAAGCTCTTTCGAAGATCTACAATTTGTATTTTAATCATTTCTTTATTTGACGACCAGAAACAAGTGAAAATAGGACCTGAAGTTTACTGTCCAGCACAGAAATCTGACAGAGAATGCATCTGCCATCAATTTCGTTTAAGCCATTCTATTCTAAGGGTTCTAAGTCATCTACCAGCATCAAATATAGTAACATGTTCACAGTGTAACCCAATATGACCTGGAAAAGTCCAGCACACATCGCATATTCAAAACCTCAAGCACATCAATCAAGTTCATACATAAAATCATGTCAAAGCATGGCAAGAATCATAATTTTTCCAAGAAAACTCATGATATAACCCCTATTCTACCCAAAAGATCCTAAGACCAGCCCTTACCTTGTTTGGTGATGGAAAAACAGAAGTTTGGAGATGGAAAGAAGGTTCAAAAGCTGCTGTCCTCGTTCTCTATTTCCTCTCCCTCGCGAATCCCTCTCTACTCGCGCTCTCTCCCTTGCTCGCGTGCGTGACCGGCGACAATGGTGGTGGCTTGGGCGGCGGCTCCCTTCTCTTCTCTCACACGTTCTCTCTTTTCTCTCTTCTGCTCTCTCTTTGTTTTTCACGTGGAGGTGCTGTAGTGTATCTCTGTTTTCTGATTGTGGAAGAATAGGGTTTCCCCCCTTGGCTAAAATCCCATGCAACCCACAAGTGGGCTAGGGTTTTGTTTTCCACAAGCCCGACCCAAGTCCAACCTTAACCCACCAGTCTAATTACCTAATCAGACCTGAAACTTACTAAAACCTAAGCCCTCAAAGGTAAATTCATAATTAAATTCGGACTTAAAAGAAAAACAATGTAATAATCCCGCTGGCACTGTACAGCCGGAACTACGTTCACTAAAACGGGGATATCTGGAGCTACAGATATCGGATCAACACGAAACCACTTGGATAATTTTCTAGACTTGAGGGGCTACAACTCTCATGAAGGAAGTTTTCCCAAATGAAGTCGTTAAGACCCTCTAAAAATTCGCACAAGTTGACAGTTCTAATCTGCCAGCTATCAAACATTAACTAAAACTTCAATTTTATTCGAACTTCCATAAAATTGTTCCAAATTGAACTTAGGGCCTTACATGTTTCAGTGGAGCTATCAAGGATATCTGCAACATAGATAATCTTGTCCTTAGGTACCCACTTTCTGGGTCCTCTCTTGTTAGTTACCCCAGAGGTTCTGATCACCTTGGGTGTCTCAACATGATATTTTAAAGGAATATTTGCATGATATTTAGTCATAGAGAAGGATCCCTTTTTAAGAGGGTTTTTATCAACTTTAGCAGGTACAGGATCAGGCAATATGGTACCAGAGGGAACAAAGCATTCATACAAGGATTTAGCTTTAGACACAGAGGGCTCATTTCTAATTGGTTTAGAATAGCCAATGCCATGCATTCCATTTCTGCTTACGCCATAGATCATTGAAGCCATTAAGCTTCTATCCACGCTTTTAGCTAGGAATCTTTGAAAAGACTTTTCATACTTAGATTCATTTCTACAATCAGAGGCATCACAGGCAACAATTTCTTCTAACTTAGCAATCTGGTTCTTAAGCACAGAGTTAGAATTTATCAAGGCATGATTATCATTTTTCAAATCAGAAATAATTTTCTCATGTTCAGAAGGAGTCTTGGAAACAGCAGATAAGTTCTTTTTAAGCTTCTTATGCTTAGACAATAAGGAGTTATACTTATCCATAATATCAGACAATGCATGTTTCAGTTCAGAGGTAGAGAAAGAAGCGAATACCTCATTTTCATCGTCTGAGTTAGGATTTCCTTCTGATTCTGAGTCAGAGTCAACAGCTCCCTTTGACTCTGCTTCCTTGTCCTTGACAATAGCCATGAGTCCTTGGACTTCACCATCAGAGTCAACATCCTCTGACTCTAATTCATCAAATGTCACCATCAGACTCTTCTTTGTCTTGAAGTGCTTCTTTGGCTTCTTGTCCTTCTTCAATTTTGGACAGTCACTTTTGTAGTGCCCTGATTCTTTGCACTCAAAGCATGTGACTTCCTTAAGTGAGGACTTCTTCTGACCTGAGGATTCAGACTTTCCTCTTGCCTTTCCAGAGCCTTTGTATTTGCTCTGCCTGTGCTTCCAGATGCGATTGAGTCTCTTGGAGATCAGAGTCAGCTCATCTTCATCAGAATCTTCTGATGCTTCTTCAGATTCCTCTTCTTCAGCTTGAAGAGCTTTTGACTTCTCAACCTTAGCCTTTTCAGATTTAGATTTCAAGGCTATGGACTTTTTCCTCAGATCTTGCATCTCTGAGCGCTTCAGCTCATGGCATTTCAAAATGCTGATGAGTTCTTCTAAACTCATATTCTCAACATCTCTCGTGAGCTCTATTGAAGTCACCAAAGACATCCAACTTTCAGGAAGACACCTGATTGAAGGTGTGAAAAACGACTAGAAGGGGGGGTTGAATAGCGTTTTCAATATAAAAACTTTCCCCTTAAGATTTAAAGTAAATCTTTTCGGTTTCTCTAAGATAGATGGTGCAGCGGATAAAGATAGAGAGAAGAGAAAAGCACACAAGTATTTTATCCTGGTTCACTTGATAAATCCCTCAAGCTAATCCAGTCCACCCGTTAAGGTGATTTCTTCCTTCTTAGAACGAAGGCAATCCACTAATCAGATAATTGTTACAACTGCACTTGAAACCTACAAGTGACTAACAATACACTGACTTAGCTATCACTAAGATTCACTCTCTTAGTCTTCTCTAGGATCCGATCAACCTTGATCTCCTAAAGGAATCACCACTAAGATTCACTCTCTTAGTCTTCTTAAGGATACTGACCTACCCGGTCCCTTAAGGAAAATCAAACAACTGTTTGAGGTTGGTGTTTACAAAGGTTTGCTTCTAAATAAGCTGAGTGTAAACCAAATAAGAATAGATGAAGAAAGTGGAGGCTTGAATCTTTTCTTGTATTGCAGCTCTTTGTTTTCTCTCACTCTCAGTCTTTCTTCTTTTCTTCAGCCTTTTATAGTCCAAGGTGCAAGGGATATTTCTGTTGAGAGAATATGACCGTTGGAGGGCATTTCTGGAACTTCCAGAACCTGCTGTGGCTGAACCTTGGTAGGTAGGCTTTTCAGAATAGTACACTGCTCTTGTACTTCTAGATAGAGACATTTGCCTTTAACCATTGACTTCTGATCAGAGTTATGCTTCGTGTTGGAACTTGTGAAGCTTGGTGATCAGAGTCAGAGGGATGCTTGGATCCTCTGACCTTCGTAACTTCTGCTTCTGGACCTTCAGAGCTTCTGAACCTTCAGAGCCTCTGGTCCCTCAGAGCTTCTGGTCTTCAGATCTTCTGATCCTCAGATCTTCTGATCCTCTGATCTTCTGATCCTCTGATCCTCTGATCTTCAGATCCTCTGATCTTCAGATCCTCTGATCTTCAGATCTTCTGATCCTCTGATCTTCTGATCTTCTGATCCTCTGATCCTCTGATCCTCAGATCCTCTGATCTTCAGAACTTCTGATCCTCTGATCTTCTGATCCTCTGATCCTCTGATCCTCTGATCTTCAGAACTTCTGACGAATATATCTTCTGGTGTCATAATCAGAACCTGTTTGTCAAAACACTCAAGACAAACATTAGAGTATCATAGTTGTTCATCCACAAATAAATACTTGTTATCATCAAAACATAGAGTTGTACCACATGACCAAATCTTGATCTTACAATCTCCCCCTTTTTGATGATGACAAAACCATGTATTTTGATGAACAACTCTAAACAAATAAACTGAATACACTCAGAGTATAAGGTATCAGAGTTAAAACTTATCCTGATGTGTATAGTTTATCTTGCTCCTTCTGAATCCAAGACTCGTGCTTGATTCTGAGCTAAGCTCCCCCTGAATCTAATACTTAATATCAATGTTAGTAATATCTAGATTCTGAGCTAAATAATATAGGAGTTGTCAAGATACTATAAGTTCTCCCCCTTTTTGTCATAAGCAAAAAGAATGAAGGTGGGAAAAAATAGTAAGAGCATAAGACGAAATACTCCCCCTCAGAAGGAATACCAAGGGATACTTGGCTGCTGATTAGTATATCTTCTTATGAGAGCAGAAGTGTCAAAGTCCAGAGGTTCTGGTGACATCTCCATTCTGGAAAAAATTCCATCTTCTGATGTTGTTGCTTCTGGTTTGACAAGTTCTGAGTCTTTGTTTCTATCTGAAACAGTCATGCTCATCTCTACAAGCTTTTTCAGCTAGCTTTGACTTGACCAAATCTTACTCTACTGATGCCTCCAAGATTAACTTCACCTTCAGATTCAAGTTTTGGATCTTGGGACATATGCCTTTCTCCCGTCATGTGTTGCCTGCATCCACTGTCCAGGTTCCATGGTTGGAGTTTCAATGGACCTACTGAAGATATCTGCAACATATATAATCTTATCCCTAGGTACCCACTTTCTGGGTCCTTTCTTGTTAGTTAGCCCAGAAGTTCTGACAACTTTGGGTCTTTCAACAGGATAATATACAGGAATTTTTGCATGATATTTTGACATAGAGAAAGTTCCTTTCTTAAGAGATGATGGAGCAACTTCAGAAGGTTGAGAATGACCAATGTCATATATTCCATTTCTGCTTACGCCATAGATCATTGAAGCCATTAAGCTTCTGTCTACGCTTTTAGCCAGGAATCTTTGAAAAGACTTTTCATACTTAGATTCATTTCTACAATCAGAGGCATCACAAGCAACTATATCTTCTAACTTAGCAATCTGGTTCTTAAGCACAGAGTTAGAATTAACTAAAGCATGGTTATCATTTTTCAAATCAGATATGATTTTCTCATGTTCAGAAGGAGTTTTAGAAACAGCAGATAAGTTCTTTTTCAGCTTCTTATGCTTAGACAACAAAGAGTTATACTTATCCATGATATCAGACAAAGCATGTTTCAGTTCAGAGGTTGAGAAAGAAGCGAATACCTCATTTTCATCGTCTGAGGTAGGATCTCCTTCTGATGCTGAGTTAGAGTCAACAGCATCCTTTGACTCTGCTCCTTTGTCTTTGACAATAGCCATGAGTCCTTGAACTTCACCATCAGAGTCAACATCCTCTGACTCTGATTCATCAAAAGTCACCATCAGACTCTTCTTGGTCTTGAAATGCTTCTTTGACTTTTTGTCCTTTGATGAGCCTTTGAATTTGCTCTGCCTGTGCTTCCAGATGCAGTTGAGCTTTCTGGATATCAGAGTCAGCTCATCCTCATCAGAATCTTCAGAGTCTTCTGCTTCAGCTTGGAGAGCTTTTGACTTCTCAGATTTGGATTTCAAAGCTATAGACTTCTTCTTCAGATCCTGCATTTCTGAGCGCTTCAGTTCATGGCATTTCAGTATGCTGATGAGTTCTTCTAAACTCATATACTCAACATCTCTAGTTAGCTCCAAGGAAGTTATCAAAGGCATCCAGCTTTCAGGAAGACCTCTAAGGATCCTCATGACATGATCCACAGTGGTGTAGCTATTGCTGAGGGGTCTTATTCCAGCAATAATCAACTGGAATCTGGAAAACATATCCTCAATGGATTCGTCAGGTTCCATTTGGAAGGATTCATATTTCTGGATCAAAGACAGTGCCTTTGATTCTTTCACTTTCTTGTTTCCTTCATGAGACATCTTCAAGGATTCAAAGATGCCCTTGGCGGAATCACGATCAGTAATTTTCTCATATTCTTCATATGAAATGGCACTTTGCAGAATAGCTCTTGATCGGTGATGATCTCTGAACTCCTTCTTTTGATCTTCACTCATCTTCTCCCTTGGGATTTTTACACCATGTTCATCAACAGGAGGGGTGTAGCCATCAACAACAAAGTCCCAGAGATCAGGATCAAAGCCAAGAAGGAAGCTTTTGATTCTGTCTTTCCAGAAATCAAATCTCTGACCATCAAAGATAGGTGGTCTTGCACTGTATTGATATTTGCTTGTAGTAGTGGTGGAATCCATGAGTTTTTCACACTGGCCCGGATCTACTGAACACTGTTAAGTGTGGTAATGAGAACTTACGCTCTGATACCAATTGAAGGTGTGAAAAACGACTAGAAGGGGGGGTTGAATAGCGTTTTCAATATAAAAACTTTCCCCTTAAGATTTAAAGTAAATCTTTTCGGTTTCTCTAAGATAGATGGTGCAGCGGATAAAGATAGAGAGAAGAGAAAAGCACACAAGTATTTTATCCTGGTTCACTTGATAAATCCCTCAAGCTAATCCAGTCCACCCGTTAAGGTGATTTCTTCCTTCTTAGAATGAAGGCAATCCACTAATCAGATAATTGTTACAACTGCACTTGAAACCTACAAGTGACTAACAATACACTGACTTAGCTATCACTAAGATTCACTCTCTTAGTCTTCTCTAGGATCCGACCAACCTTGATCTCCTAAAGGAATCACCACTAAGATTCACTCTCTTAGTCTTCTTAAGGATACTGACCTACCCGGTCCCTTAAGGAAAATCAAACAACTGTTTGAGGTTGGTGTTTACAAAGGTTTGCTTCTAAATAAGCTGAGTGTAAACCAAATAAGAATAGATGAAGAAAGTGGAGGCTTGAATCTTTTCTTGTATTGCAGCTCTTTGTTTTCTCTCACTCTCAGTCTTTCTTCTTTTCTTCAGCCTTTTATAGTCCAAGGTGCAAGGGATATTTCTGTTGAGAGAATATGACCGTTGGAGGGCATTTCTGGAACTTCCAGAACCTGCTGTGGCTGAACCTTGGTAGGTAGGCTTTTCAGAATAGTACACTGCTCTTGTACTTCTAGATAGAGACATTTGCCTTTAACCATTGACTTCTGATCAGAGTTATGCTTCGTGTTGGAACTTGTGAAGCTTGGTGATCAGAGTCAGAGGGATGCTTGGATCCTCTGACCTTCGTAACTTCTGCTTCTGGACCTTCAGAGCTTCTGAACCTTCAGAGCCTCTGGTCCCTCAGAGCTTCTGGTCTTCAGATCTTCTGATCCTCAGATCTTCTGATCCTCAGATCTTCTGATCCTCTGATCCTCTGATCTTCAGATCCTCTGATCTTCAGATCCTCTGATCTTCAGATCTTCTGATCCTCTGATCCTCTGATCCTCTGATCCTCAGATCCTCTGATCTTCAGAACTTCTGATCCTCTGATCTTCTGATCCTCTGATCCTCTGATCCTCAGATCCTCTGATCTTCAGAACTTCTGACGAATATATCTTCTGGTGTCAGAATCAGAACCTGTTTGTCAAAACACTCAAGACAAACATTAGAGTATCATAGTTGTTCATCCACAAATAAATACTTGTTATCATCAAAACATAGAGTTGTACCACATGACCAAATCTTGATCTTACACTGATGACCCTTATGACATGATCTTTTGTTGTGTAGCTCTTGTTGAGAGGTCGTATGCCAGCTACAAGCAACTGAAATCTGGAGAACATTTCTTCAATGGACTCATTTGGCTCCATGATGAAGGATTCATACTTTTGGATCAAAGACAATGCCTTTGATTCTTTGACTTTCTTGTTTCCTTCATGAGACATCTTCAGAGATTCGAAAATGCCTTTTGCAAACTCACGATCTGTAATCTTCTGGTACTCTTCATAGGAAATAGCACTTAGAAGAATTGCTCTTGCTTTGTGATGTTGTGAGTACAGCTTCTTTTGATCTGCAGTCTGCAGTCATCTCTGACCTTGGGATCTTCTTGCCATCTGCATCAACTGGACGCTCGTAGCCATCCACAATAATATCCCAGAGATCTGCATCGAAACCCAGAAAGAAACTTTTCAGTCTATCTTTCCAATATTCGAACCTTTGACCGTCGAACATAGGAGGCTTTGCATTGTAACCATCTCTTTGAGTTTCACTGGTGGTGGCAGCCATTGTTTTTCACACCGGCCCGGATCACTGAACACTGTTAGGTATGGTAATCAGAACTTGCGCTCTGATACCAATTGAAGGTATGAAAAACGGTAGAAAGGGGGGGTTTGAATAACGTTTTCAGTATAAAACTTCCACCTTAAAGATTTTGACAAATCTTTCGAGAACTTAAGTGCTAAAGATAAGAGATAGAAAAGCACACAAGGATTTTATCCTGGTTCACTTGATAAATCACTCAAGCTACTCTAGTCCACCCGTTAAGGTGATTTCTTCCTTCTTAGAATGAAGGCAATCCACTAATCAGGTAAGAGTTACAACTGCACTTGAAACCTACAAGTGACTAACAATTACACTTACATAGCTCACACTAAGATTCACTCTCTTAGTCTTCTCTAGGATCCGATCAACCTTGATCTCCTAAAGGAACTAAACAAACTGTTTATCAAAGAATTGTTTACAAGAGATTTGCTTCTAAAAAGCTAATAGTAAACTCAATGAATTTCAGATGAAAGAAAACTTAGAAGATTTTGAATATGTCTTGCGTATGTGAATGCTTCTAGCCGTTTCTTTCAGTCTTCAACCTCTTTATATACTCCAAGGATTAGGGTTGAGCGATGCATGGGAAATGCTACCGTTGGAGGGCAGTTCTGGAAAATCCAGCTTCTGCTGTGGCTGAGAACGTTAGGTAGGTCGTCAGGAAGGTACAGTTGCTTTTGTACTTGGATAGCGACGCGACCTTTAAACCTAGGAGACTTCTGATCAGGGGAATGCTTCATATTGGAACTTGTGAAGCCGGTTGATCAGAGTCAGAGGGAAAGCCCAGATCCTCTGACCATTGTTTCTTCTGATTCTGAACTCAGAGGGAAGAACATGGTCTTCAGAGTATCTTGCTTCTGGACATCAGAGTTTCCACTATTCAGCTTCTGGATCTTCAGAGTCTTCTACACCATCAGAATGTCTGAGCCTTCAGTGTTTCTTGGTTATCAGACTTTCTGGATCTTCAGAGCTTCTAGTGACTGAGTCCTCATCAGAGTTTGTATAGCTTCAGAACTTCTGAAGCTTTTCCACTGTTCATACTGAACATGGTGAATGCGAAAGCGTTGCTTGGGTCACTCTTTATACACAATGCTTCTGATTTGTGTGAGATTGAGTTGAGGTCAGAGCCTGTAAATAGCACACTCAGAAAAACACGTTAGAGTACCACAATTGTTCATATCAAAAGGTTAACTTGTAATCATCAAAACATAGAGTTGTACTACTAGATCAAAACTTGATCTTACATACAACTCTCATGAAGGATGGTTTCCCAACCGAGGTCGTTAAGACCCTCTAAAAATCCAAACAAGTTGACAGCTATAATCTATCAATTTACAAACTTGGCCAAAAACCTCATTTTTATTCAATTTTTCTCCAAAACGATACAAAATGAATTTAGGGACTTACATGGTTTGTGTACAGCAAGTGGCAGCTGAGACATATTCTGCTTCTGCAGTTGATAGAGCAATTGTGTTCTGTCTCTTGCTTGACCATGTGACAAGATTTGCTCTAAGGAAATGGCAGCTTCCGGAGGTGCTTTTCCTTTCCACTCTGTCTCCAGCAAAGTCAGCATCACAAAAACTTGAAAGTGTATACTCTGATGTTCTTCTATACATCAAGCCACGGTTAGTGGTTCCTTTCAGATATTTGAGGATCCTCTTAACAGCTGTTAAGTGAGTCTCTCTAGGATCTGATTGAAATCTAGCACAGAGATGCACACTAAACAATATATCAGGTCTGGAAGCTGTTAAATAAAGAAGAGAGCCTATCATTCCACGATAGAGCTTCTGACAAACCTTAGAGGAAACTTCCTCTTTCTCAAGAATGCATGTTGGATGCATTAAAGTCTTAGAGATGTTGCAGTCACTCATGTTGAACTTCTTCAGAAGTTCCAAGGTATACTTCTTCTGATGGATATAAGTGACTTCTGGTCGTTGATCAATTTGAATTCCCAGGAAGTATTTGAGTTCTCCCATCATGCTCATTTCGAATTCAGCCTGCATCATCTTAGAGAATTCCTTGCACAGAGAAGGATTAGCATAACCCAATATAATGTCATCAACATAAATCTGAACTATAAGAATATCATCCTTATAGGTTATGCAGAAAAGAGTGTTGTCACCTTTACCCCTTACAAACTCATTTTTCAGAAGAAAGGAGCTGAGCCTTTCATACCAAGCTCTGGGAGCTTGTTTCAGTCCATAGAGCGACTTCTTGAGCTTGTAGACATGCTCTGGATGCTTAACATCTTCAAAGCCAGAAGGTTGCTTGACATACACTTCCTCTGAAATGTAGTCATTTAGGAAGGCACTCTTGACATCCATCTGATGAAGGATTATGTTATGATTCACAGAGAATGAGATCAGTATCCTTATAGCTTCAAGCCTTGCCACAGGAGCAAAAGTCTCAGTGTAGTCAATTCCCTCTTGTTGACTGTAGCCTTGAGCTACCAGTCTTGCCTTGTTTCTCGTAACTTCTCCTTTTTCATTCAGCTTGTTTCTGAATACCCACTTGGTTCCTATGACATGGAAACCTTTGGGTTTTGGCATTAAGGACCATACATCATTCTTGGTGAACTGATCTAGTTCTTCTTGCATTGCCAGAATCCACCCTTTATCTTCAAGAGCTTCATCAATTGATTTATTTTCAATGAGAGATACAAGTCCCTTCAGACTTAGAAGAGTCTCTTCTAAAGGTTTGAGCATGGACCTGGTTCTGACGGGAGCATCTTTATTGCCAATAATCAGTTCTTCTGGATGAGAGGCAACTATTCTTTTCTTCTTCTGAAGTTGATCAGAAGTTGTTGGAGCATCTTCTGATGCTTCTGGCTCTGAAGCAACATTCTCTAGGCTGTTCTTTGGTTGATTTGCTTCCGAAGGATCAATGCTTAGATCTGCAAATCTTTCAAACAGCTTTGACTTTTCTGAGCCAAGCTTGTCATCAAATCTAATTTGGATAGATTCCTCAACAGTTTGAGGGACAATATTATAAATTCTAAAACCTTTAGATCTTTCAGAATAACCAAGAAAATAGCATTTTAAAGCTTTAGAATCGAATTTACCCAATTACTCCTTAGTGTTGAGCATGTAGCAAGTACTCCCAAAGGGATGGAAGTAAGAGATATCAAGTTGTCTTCCCTTGCACAGCTCATAAGGAGTCTTCTCCAGAATTGGTCTGATGGAGATTCTGTTCTTGATATAGCATGCAGTGTTGATTGCTTCTGCCCAGAAGTGCTTGGCCATACTTGATTCTTGCATCATGGTGCGAGCCATCTCCTGAAGAGTTCTGTTCTTTCTTTCAACAACTCCATTTTGTTGAGGAGTGCGAGGACAGGAGAAGTTGTGAGAGATCCCTTGAGAGTTGAACAATTCTTCAAAGGCTTTGTTCTCAAATTCTCCACCATGATCACTTCTGACAGTAATCACTGAAGTTTGGAACTCCTTCTGAACTTGGGTAATGAAGTTGGTGAACATAGTGTGTGTTTCATCTTTGTGCCTTAAGAACTTTACCCATGTCCACCTGCTGTAGTCATCCACAATGACTAACCCATACTTCTTTCCTCCAATGGATTCAGTTTTCACTGGTCCAAATATATCAATGTGAAGTAGCTCAAGGGGTCTTGTTGTAGATACCACATTCTTTGCTTTAAAGGCCTTCTTGGTGAATTTTCCCTTCTGACAAGCTTCACACAGAGCCTCTGATGAGAACTTCAGACGAGGCAATCCTCTGACGAGGTTTAGCTTGCTTAGTTGAGAGATCTTCCTGAGGCTGGCATGCCCTAGACGTCTGTGCCAGACCCATTGCTCATCATTAACGGACATGAGACACTTGACCTTCTGAGATAGCAGTTCAGAAGATTTGATTTTGTAAATATCATTTCTTCTCTTCCCAGAAAACAGAACGGATCCATCTGTTTGACTGACAGCTTTGCAGCCAGTTTGATTGAAGATCACATCATAACCATTGTCAGCTATTTGGCTTATGGAGAGCAAGTTATGCAATAATCCTTCCACCAGAAGTACATCATTAATGACTGGAATTCTTCCATCTCCTATGGAACCCTTTCCAATGATTTTTCCCTTCTGGTTTCCTCGAAAGCCAACGTCTCCTCCTGACTTAAGCGGTATCAGTCTTTGGAATATAGACCTTATGCCCGTCATGTGTCGCGAGCATCCACTGTCCAGGTACCATGATAGGTGTTTTAACTGAGCTGCATAAGATGTCTGCAACAGGAATAATTTTTGTCTTAGGTACCCATATCTTTGGCTTTCTTGTTAGTTTTCCCAGAAGTTTTCAAAACTTTGGGTGCAGCAGGAGGATAATACAAGGGAACTTGATTATAATATTTAGACATGTCAAGTTTAAATTTTCCCTTTGGTTTTACCACCTTGGGTGTAACCTTTTCTGGAATGACAGTACCGGCGGGAACAAAATGCTTATGCAAGGGTTCGCGTTTGGGCTCAGATGACTCACCTCTCATAGATTGGGAGTAGCCAAGGCCACTATTCCCATTTCTGCTTAGGCCATAGATCATTGAAGCCATAAGACTTCTGTCTATGCCTTTGGCTAGGAACCTTTGAAACGCTTTCTCATATAGAGTTTCATGCTTAACATCAGATGATACAAGTTGATCTTCTAGCATTGCATTTTTAGCACGAAGAACAGAGTTGTCATTTTTTAGAGAATAGTTCTCTTCAATGAGTCCAGAGACTGACTTCTCATGAACTTCTGATGTACTAGTTTTAGCAACATATTTTCTTTTAAGCTTTTCATGTTTATTTAAAAGCACATCATGTTTCTCCATTATTTCAACTAATGCAGTTCTTAACTCAGATGGAGAAAAATTAGAGAATACCTCATCGTCATTTTCAGAGTCTGAGTCATCTTCTGAAGCTACTGTATCATCTTGTGCTTCAGCATCTCTCCTAGTGGTAGCCATCAGAGCATCCACAACTTCGTCTTCTTCTGACTCAGCTTCATCAGAGTCAGTCGCATCAAATGTCACAAGAGCTTTCTTCTTGAAGACTTTTCTTGGTCTCTTGTCCTTTTTCAGCTTGGGACAGTCACTCTTGTAGTGCCCGGATTCCTTGCACTCGAAGCAGGTGACTTCCTTCCCAGAGGACTTCTTCTGACTAGATGAAGATTCAAATCTTCCAGTACTTTTCTTCAGTCCTTTGCCCTTGCTGTGTCTGTTCTTCCAGAGTTTGCTTAATCTCTTTGTGAAAAGAGATAGCTCTTCATCACCAGACACATCTGATAATTCTTCAGAGGAGTCTTCCTCTTCTGCCTGATAAGCTTTCGCTTTGTCAGATTTTGACTTAAGAGCAATAGATTTGTCTTTCTTTTGAGGCTTGTGCTCTTTGAGTTCAATCTCATGGCTTCTGAGATGACTCACAAGCTCTTCTAGCTTCAAGGAGTTCAGATTCCTGGAGAGTTTCAGTGCAGTGACAAAAGCCATCCACTCCTTAGGCAAACTTCTGATGATCTTTTTGACATGATCACCAATAGAGTAGCTCTTGTTCAGCACTCTAATTCCAGCAATCAGGGTTTGAAACCTTGAGTACATCTCTTCAATGGTTTCACCAGATTCCATCTTAAACTGCTCATATTGTTTTATGAGAGCAAGAGCCTTGGTCTCCTTGACTTCTTCATTTCCTTCATGCGTCATGACTAAGGAGTCATAGATGGATTTTGCTGTTTCTTTGTCAGAGATCTTCTCATATTCAATATATGATATTGAGCTGAACAGCATAGACTTCGCCTTGTGATGATCCTTGAAACGCTTCTTCTGAGCGTCAGTCATTTCAGTACGGGGGATCTTCACTCCTGAAGCATCTACTGGATCAGTATAGCCTTCCATGACCATATCCCAGAGATCTGGGTCAATGCCAAGGAAATAACTTTCGATTCTATCTTTCCAGTACTCAAACTTTTCACCATCAAAGATTGGTGCCCTGAGTTGGTTGTTGTTGTTGTTGTTTTGACAGCGACCTGTCCTTTCACCAGCTGACTTATGATCTGGAGTGCTTCAGATGAACGTTGGTGAAGCTTCTGATCAGAGTCACACGGAAGCTTGGATCCTCTGACCTTGCAACTTCTGCTTCTGAACAAGTTCCTCAGAACTTCTGAACGTCAGAGCTAGAATAGCTTGGGTCTCCAGAGCCAACTTCTTGCAGGTCTTCAGAACTTGAGTCGTCTACTTCAGGACCGTTCCTTCAGGAACATCTGGTCTTCAGAACATCTGACTCCGGTTCTTCAGTACCTCTTGAGAGCTTCTATTTTCAGAACTTCTGAAGGATTTGCCACTGTTCTGAACGAACATAATAAGCTTTAGAGCTCTCTTTTTGGTAACCCTAGGTTCTTCTTCTTCTAATGGAATCGGCTTGGGTCAGAATCAGAGCCTGCTTGTCATAACTCATGAGGACAAACGTTAGAGTACAATAATTGTTCATCCTCAAAAACCTTAATTGTAATCATCAAAATATAGAGATGCAACCACTGATCAAATCTTGATCTTACATTTTTTAAACAGAATATGTGTGATATAAATTAATTTTTATGTACCAATAAGGTCCTATATAGTGGGAAATAACTATACTTGTTTAGTATTTAAGTCGAGGGTTTAATTTTGGAACGATATGTATAAAGAAGAACATTAAACACCAAATCATGAGTATTAAAAATGTAAAATTAGTCCCTTTTGAAAATATTATGTCATGCTTGCCTCTTGGAAATTTTCTTATTATTTTTCATATATATAGGTCTCGAAAGCTGCCAGCCAAGAGGAAGGATGCTAGTTTGTCTCAGCCATATAAAACTATCAAATTCCTCTCCTTTGTAAAATCTGAGTTCTACAAGAAAGAGATATCACAACGAGAGGTATTTAGAGTAAGAGGATTCTACCTGAAAGGGGTGATGCTCTTTGAGAGTTCAGGGAGATTTTAGAGAAGAGATTGGAAACGTTGGCTATACCCATTGCTCAAGGGTTTGTAAAGCTAGTAAAAGAGTTTTATGCCAATACCAGATGGGTTGATTAGGCAAACAAACCAGCATTGCCCACCTTTAAATCATACTTCTAGGGTATATCGATGGATTACAGCCTCGAGGCCATTATCAGATCATGTCTCCAACTCCTTACTCTTGTAGAGGAATCTCCTATGTTTGGTCAAACTAAGTTGGCCTATGACAATCTAATGAATCACTATCGTTATGATGCAGTGTTGGCGACCTGCCCGACCAGGAGTGAAGTGGGTAGAGGCTAAAGATGAGCCCCCTAGCTATATTTATAGGCCAAACTTGTTGCCTATCCCACGGGTGTGGGCTCAGTTCGTGATGGACTAGGTAGCCACCCACTCAAACAAGACTGAGATTCGAAGATCCGGTAGCATGATTAATTATTGTCTGATGAAGGATTTGAACATTGATGTTGCACGAGCCATCTCTTGGGCTATTTATGAGGTGGACAATGTCAAGAAACTCGAAGGACTATTGGGCTTTCTGAACTTGATCACCAAACTAGTGAAGTCAGACTGGGTGAGCTACTCTATAGAGAGCTCCATGGTCTTTCACTGATGCACGTGAGAAGTGAAGGCTTATCCGAGAAGCGGAAAAAGATTCGGCAAGGCCACCGAAACAGCCACCTTTGGCGAGAGCTACTACAAGAGCTCAACAATCTAAGGTTTCACCACAACATACTAAGCCTCAAGCATTGGTAGGAGATGCGTTTGGACGCATGTTTATTTGGATGGATGACCTCCATCATGATATGGTTCTCCTGTGGTCCCAAAGGGTTATTTTGATCCGTCTTACTATTGAACTCGACCCCACAATGATTTGGAGCGAAGACTGATGGATCTGATCCTGAATACTCCCATACAGAGCAGCAATGATGGAGCCTCAGGAGGAAGCTGGACTGGGCGAGACCCCACAGGCCCTCGCCCAAGGATGCTCGCCCCAAGGCGACGCACAAGCCAGGGTTTGGGCGTCTTCCGAGAGGCCTAATCGGCCCACTAAGGACAGTTAGACACGCCAGGCCCAACCCCTAGCCTATAAATAGGGGCGGTTACCAATTGTAGGGAACTCTTAGCTAATTTCATGAATAACAAACTCAAGATTCAGTTACACTCTCTCTCTCTAAGCGGTTACACGCTCTCTCTCTCTCTAGATTCTCTCATTGCAATCCTCTCTCTTTAGGTATTATACCTCCTTTCTGTGTTTTTGGCCGGAACATTTAGCGCTGTCTGTGGGGATCGGTAGATTTCGATTCCCCGACTACGTGGATTGCTGTTTTTGGTTGAGAGAAGTTCGGAGTTCTGTGCAATTTCCTCTAATTTTCGTGTTTTTGGTTGAATTTCTGGTTCGCGGTTGAAATCCGATGGAGACTCGCCGTTGTCGACACAGCGAAACGTTGGAGCAGAGGTGCGGTTCACCACCGCGTCGTGTGAGGGGAAGGCCGCGTCGTGAGGAGGTTCGTCGCGACCAACCTAAGCAACCGACTCCTCCTCCGCCCCTGCCGCCTCCTCCTCCTCCCTCTTCGACACCTCCATTTCCTACTCCACCGTCCTCACCTTCGCAGCAAGGATCTCCAACACACTCGTCGGAAGCTTCAGGAGGCGGATCGCCATTACCTCAAGCTTTGATCACTCATAGAGACTGGAGACGTTTGATCCACAGCGTTGACAACATACGACAGCGGAATGACTACTTGCAAGAGCAGTTAGACTACTATCGCCTTGAGCAACAGGACGAGGGAGAACGGGAAGCGGAGGCTGTTGCGGGGTTTGAGCCGTTCTCGGCGGCGGTAAGGGAGGTAGAAATTCCCGACAACATGAAGAATCTCGTTCTGGAGACGTATAGCGGAAAAACATATCCGAAGGATCATCTACTCTACTTCAACACAAAGATGGTTATAAGTGCAGCTTCTGATGCGGTGAAGTGCAGGATGTTCCCGTCAACGTTCAAAGGCACGACGATGGCTTGGTTCAAGACTTTGCCTCGCGAATCTATCACGAACTTCTGCGATTTCTCGTCGAAGTTCCTTGTTCAATTCTCCGCCAGCAAGATCAAGCAGGTTACGATTGATGATCTGTATAATGTTCGCCAGTTAGAAGGAGAAACTTTGAAGCACTATGTGAGCCAGTATAGTGCAACATCTGTCAAGATCGAGGAGTCGGAGCCGCAAGCCTATGCGCCTTTAAGAATGGACTGCTGCCGGGGAGGCTGAATAGCAACCTAACTCGGAAGCCAGCTCGTTCGATGGCGGAAGTCCGCGCTCGGGCGAACACTTACATCTTGGATGAGGAAGACGATGCGTTCAAAAGGAGGCATGCAAAAACGGAAAAAGATGGCGGTCAAAAGGACATATCTCCAGCAGGCAGGCAAGGTCGGGAGAAAGGAGAAATTAGTAAGCGAAGGGATAAGAAAATCAAGCCATCGGAGAAGCTTGCGAAGGAAAAACTCTATCCGAAGAAGGAAAACTTTGAGTGTCGGCGCCCGTGGCAACAAACTGATTCTCGCCGGCGAGAGGGGTCAGGCAAAAACCTAAGCGCGCATTTGACAGAACTGCTTCGGGAAGTAAAGGAAACACATGCAGTCGAAGAGGGCGAGAGAGAAGTTAATCCGCCGCGAGTGGTGGTAGACAAAACCAAGTGGTGCGAGTGTCAACACTCGACGGGCCACGACACCGGTGACTGCTTTACGTTGAAAAGTGAGATTGAGAGGCTGATCAGGGCGGGACGCTCACAAATGAATGATCTCGGCGATTGCTGGCAGGGCGAGCGCTAACATGGAAATCGCTACAAGGGAAACCGCCAACAGGATGATCGCAGGTGGGGTGACCGCCGTCAGAAACCAACAACAGACAGGAAGGTGACATTGGCAACAAGGAAGATATGAGATGAAGAAACCTTCAACAAGGATATCGAACCGCCGGTTGGGACGATGAATACAATTGCAGGGGGCTTCGGCGGAGGCGGCGACACACAAGCGGCGAGATGCAGGCATGTTAGGGTGGTGAGTTCAGTACAAGAGTTTTCGATTCCATTTGGTTTTCAACACCCAGACATAGTGATATCGTAGGCAGACTTTGAGGGAATTAAGACACATAAGGACGATCCCGTGGTGGTAATGGTGAGGATCAACATTTACAATATGCGAAGAGTGCTTTTAGATCAGGGTAGTTCTTCAGATATCATCTATGGCGACGCATTTGATAAATTGGGGTTAACAGATCAATACCTGATGCCATATTCCGGGACTTTGGTAGGCTTTTCGGGGGAACAGGTTTGGGTACGCGGCTACTTGGATTTGGACACAGCTTTTGGCGTTCATGAGAACGCAAAGCTCTTGCGCATAAGGTATTTGGTTTTGCAGGTAGTGGCGTCGTACAATGTCATCATTGGTCGGAACACGCTGAACCGTCTCTGCGCAGTGATATCAACAGCCCAACTGGCGGTGAAATACCCGCTGACCTGCGGGAAGGTAGGAAAGATCGCGGTAGATCAACGGCGGGCGAGGGAATGTTACAACAACTGCCTGAGCTTGTATGGGAAGAAGGGAGCTGGCGCTGGGCATAGATGTCACGAGATTGAGATTTTGGAAGGCGATCAGGATCAGCGAAGCGTCCAGGGCCAGGGTTAGAGCGGCGCGAGAAGACAGGGATGGTGGATCAGTGAAAGGTATGGGGGACCAAGAAGGAACCGAAATCAGGAAAGGTCACATGGCAGGTCAGGGAAAGACGGGCAATTCCGCAATTTACTGATTCTCACGTTGAGGAGCGCTGGGCAAACGTGATTGGGAACCTGGAAATGTATAAATTCAGTAGGGGAGTACTGGCGATTGAGCCCAGGCTCACAGTTAATCAGGAAAGGCGCTTGGAGAAGTTGGTAGAAGACAATTTTGACCTCTTCAATTGAAGTCAAAAGGACGCAGCATTCTGGAGGTTTCCCAGGTTCAAAAAGCCAACCCTTTTGGGCATGTGTTAGGAAGGAAGCGGAGAGAAGGGGGCAGTGCTACAGGGTGCGGTTCAGTTGAAGCTACGGCAAAGTCGCGGCGGGTAAAGCAAATTGGGAAAAGTTGATCAATCCCGGGGCGAGGTTGAAGACTGAAGAGGAATAGTGCCAAGCGCGTCGCCGCAGGAACGAAGGAAAAGGGAAGGTGGAGTGTTGGAAACCGGTGGGGCCTGCGAATTTTAAACCTTCAATGGCGGCCCGGTACGTCAAGCGAGGGAACAAGCTAGGCAAGAGCCCATTCTACCACAAGGTGACCGAACGGGGCGACCGGCCTTACAAGAGCGGAAAATGGGTGGCGAGTCGGGGGTGTAGGATAAGGTGTTCGACGTAGTACTCTAATCAGAAGGGACGACTACTGCGAAGTCTGAGCAAGCGCGGAGCAGGAGAAATGGCATGGCGGGAAGGAGCAAAAAATTAGGACAAAAAAAAAAAGACATGTTCTTGTTCTCCATCTCGGGAGTTTGTTGGCTAAAACGTCTAAACTATATAAACAAAGACACGTTCTTGTTCTCCATCTCGGAAGTTTGTTGACTATAACGTCTGATTGAAAATACAAAAATTGTATCCGGCGATTTCAATCAAACTGAATTGCAGAGAGTGCTAGGTGGGAAAAATTCCCTGAAGGTGGCGATCCCAACACGACCTTGATGACTGGGGATCGCTCCGGAAAAAAAACTTGTTGGTTAATCCGCAAGTGTACAGAATCTACCCGGTTTTAATTTATCGAACCACAGGGAATTGGAATGCGAGTTCGGTTTAAGAATCAAGTTCAAGGTTGGAAAGCAAATAAAATTCAGTTTTAATGATTGATTGTTCAAGTGATTGAGTGACAAACTTAAGAAATGTAAATGTGTGATAACAATGGTGATCTTGCCTTGGGTTCTTGCTTAACTAAATCAGTTTTAAATTAACCTCTTCTTCCCACAAAAATTATGAGTCTCTCCTTGATGTTATAGCCTATGTAATCATCTATCAATGCCTTGAATAGACAATCCTCTAAAGTCAGAAGATAGGTTCAATTCCTTGACAACCTAAACATTTGCTAACGGCACTAAGCATGCAATTCAGGCCAACAAACCCCAACCCCTACTCTATTCCTAGTAGCAAGCATATAAGAGGTAATCCCATATCATGTCCCTAACCTATAACAAATTTCCATTATATTATAGAAAAGCATAAAGCTAGCTCATGATCTAACTTGAAACATAAAGCATAGATATGGAATTCAAGGGTTTACTCAGAAGATTCATGTGAAGAAAAAGGAAATAAGATTAAAACATCAAGAGTCTTACAAGGAACCCAAAGCAAAAAGGTGTTTAGCCAAACATGGCTATGGAATCCATGCTAGAAAATAAAGATAAAACTTGGAACATAAGACCTAGGGAAAGCTCCCAAAGCTTCAGAACTCAAGCTCTCTCTTCTAACTTATGAAACAAAATGATAAAAATGACAAAAGTTTTTTTCAAAAGAAATGGCAAAAAGCCTATTTAAAGGCTAACAGGTCGAGTCTGGGCGCTCAGGCGCCAATTCAGAGCGCCTGAGCGCCAATTGCATGTAAAAAACATGCTCTCTGGACCAATTGGCGCCTAGGCGCCCATCCCCCAGCGCCTAGGCGCTTGAGCTCGCTTGAAAAGGGCTTTTTGGCTTCTGAAACTCCTCTTTTCAATCCTCTTTAAGTTTTCCATCAATTCCATGCTTATTGGCCTTCTTCCTTCTTCAGTTCCTGATCTGAAACTTAACCAACAAGCCAAGGAAAATTCTAGAAGCTCAAAGAGCTTATTAGCACATGAGATCCTTCAATTAACACAATAAAACCATGCAAGTCCTAAACTTTACTCAAAATGCAAGAAAACTCCCTATAAAACTACTAAATTACCAAAGCCAAATAAAGACTAAAGAAAATATAAAAATGCATGAGAATGCATGAAACACTACATGAGACGCAACAAAAAGACTCAAAACACACAAAGACATGACCCTAAAAACACTACTAAAATAGGGTCATCACACCACTATACTCAACGACAACTCGTCCTCAAGCGTAAATAACACTCGCTTGCCCTCAAGCGCAAGAAATGCTCCCACACAAGTGCTCACCACAAGGAATACTTCACAAAAACAGGGGGACAAAGTAATCACAGCTAGTTCCAAGAGAAAGACCCAACAACCTACTTCATGCATCCTTTGAAAAGAGAAGAGTGTAGAGTCCATTCATGAGAAGCATTTAGATCTACAAATCCTAGGATGAGATATTAATCTAGTGCACTGAGCACACAAGCAAGTTCATAGGTCCTGAATGTCATTCACTCAATAGCAACAAAGATCAAACATGCAAATATCCAAAGAGACTTCCATAAGGGTTGAAACATTGGCTAGGAAAAACATGATGGTGGTTGGTCCCTAAGGGAAATCTAAGCTTTCAAGCACATTGAGTGTGGTCCTCTTCTAAAAACCCCGGAGCTTTTCACAACAAACACTTTAGCACAAGTCTCTTGCACCCCTTTTCAAACTCTTCTTTTTTTTCTTCTTTTTTTCAACTCCAACTATTGGTTAGGAGTTCTTTTTTCTTTCTCTTTTTTTTACTGTTTTTTCTTTTTGGGGCGAGAGACTATTTTTCATTTTTTCAGCTCCATACAACACAACAAGGACCATCACTCCCCAATATTCCAACCAAACATCCATCCCAAAAACTTGGCTACAACAAATTCTCCAATAAGGATCAAATGGGACAACTAAAGACAATGTTCAAACAATGAATTCGGAATCTCAAGAAATCCTACAAGTCTCAAGAATAAAGCACGAATCACTAAGCATGCTATGAGCGAAATCAACGCAGCACCAAGAATTGCAAGTGAGTCAGGATCCTCCAGAGAATTTTTATGGTGAAGGGTCAAAGATAGACCCTTAATGGACTCACACCGGCTCCTTTCTCAAGAGACACTCGGAAGATCGAAGTCTCCTCCTCTCTTCCCCAACATGCAATCACTCATCCCCAAACACAACAACAAGTATTCACAAAAGCATTTTCGAAAACAGCACTAGTAGGGAAGCAAAACTATAGCTAAAACATGTGAGTATAGGGAAGTGAAAAACCCACAAACGAAAACTTAAATATCAATGCATGATAAAAAGAAAAATAAAAGCTATAAAAGAGAAAATATGTAAGAATGCATGAGCTAAACTAAGGGAAAGAGTTGACCTTCTTTACCACTTACCATGGAGGTCTTAGAGTCACCTCCTACTCTAGCATTTAGGCTCTCAATCCCTGCACAATGCAACAAACAAACAAGCAAAAATAACAAAACTTGGGTTGTCTCCCAAGCAGCCCATTGTTATAGTCTTAGGTAGACTATCCCCCTTGTCAAGGAGGTTTGAAAAATATGGTTTCCAACTTCAGCACCTCACCACCTTGGTACACTTTCAACCTCTGTCCATTCACGGTGAAAGTGTTCTTGGTCTCTGGGTTTTCAACCTCAACAGCACCATGAGGAAACACCCTCTTGACCACAAAGGGTCCCGACCATCTAGACTTAAGTTTCCCAGGGAAGAGTCTCAATCTAGAATTGAAGAGCAGCACCAATTGCCCTGAGACAAATTCCCTATTCAAAATTTTCCTATCATGCCACTTCTTCGTCTTTTCCTTATAGATGCTAGCACTCTCGTAAGCTCGGAGTCGAAACTCATCAAGCTCATTCAATTGCAAGAGTCTCTTCTCGCTAGCAACTTTCCAATCAAAGTTCAATTTCCTTATGGCCCAATAGGCCGGCGCGAACCGACGCTACTGATGACCCTATTTTAGTAGTGTTTTTAGGGTCATTTCTTTGGTTGTTTTGAGTCTTTTCGTTGAGTCTCATGTAGTGTTTCATGCATTCTCATGCATTTTTATTCTTTTCTTTAGTTTTTATTTCGTTTTGGTAATTTGGTAGTTTTATAGGTAGTTTTCTTGCATTTTAAGTAAAGTTTTGGACTTGCATGGTTTTGTTGTGTTTTATGAAGGACTTCTTGTGCTAATGAGCTCTTGGAGCTTCTAGAATCTTCCTTGTCTTGTTGGTTAGGTTTGGAGTGCAGAAACTGAAGGAGAAAGAAGGCCAAGAAGCAAGGAATTGATGAAGAACATAAAGAGTATTGAAAAGAGGAGTTTCAGAAGCCAAAAAGTCATTTTCAGGCGAGCTTGAGCGCCTAGGCGCTGGGAATGGGCGCCTAGGCGCCAATAAGGTCAGAGAGCATGACTTTCAACATGCAATTGGCGCTCAGGCGCTCTAAATTGGCGCCTGAGCGCCCAGTTTCGTTCATTTTGCCTATAAATAAGGCTTAGGCCAATTTCTTTGATACATTTTGACATTTCACTCATTTTTGGTCAAGTTTGAGAGCTGAGGAGAACTTTGGGGCCAAGGGAGGCTTCCAACTTGTACTTTTCCTCAGGTTTTATTTACATTTTCTTCATGGATTCACTAGCCATGAGTGGCTAGTTCTCTTTTTGCTTTGGGTTAAGAGATTCTATGAAATTTTAGTTTGTTAATTCCTATCTCTATGCATGAGTCTTGATTTAATCTTGTATTTCAATTCCTTATTGCATGTTTAGCTTTGGTGCACCTTTGTTATAGGCTAGATTATAATCAAATGGAAATTTGTTATGATTTAGGGACATGAATTGGAATAGATCCTTCTATACTTGCTTCTAGGAATAGAGTGAGGGTAGGGTTTTGTTGGCCTGAACATACATGCTTTCATACTCTTATGAATGTTTAAGTACACAAGGAATTGGGCTTATCTTTCAATTTGAGAGAATTACTTTTGTGAGGAATCAACTAGTAAGTACATAGGCTATAACAACAAGAGATAAATCAAGATATCCCATGCATAGGATAGGTGGACTAAAATGGATTAGTTGATCAAAAACCCAAGGCAATTTTCCATCATTGTTATTTACATCATTTTCAACATTGCTCTTTTGCTATTTTAAAACCCGGAGGTATTCGTACACTTGCGAATTGTCCAACAAGTTTTTGGCGCCGTTGCCGGGGATTGTTTGTGGTTTTCGGTTTAAGTTAAAGAGTTTGTTTGTTTGTTTTACTAAGCATTGCATTGAATAGGTGTTACTAACCTTTTCTCTGTTTTTGTGATTTCAGTTTATGCACAAGAGGCTTGGCACAGATCCATTGCTGTTTGATCCGGAGCCTGAACGTACTCTTCGCCGTCGTCGAGCCCAACAAAGGCTCGAAGCCATGGCTGCTCAAATGACGGAAGAGGAGATGCAAGCCCACATTGAAGAAATAGTGAATGAGGCTCTTGCTCAAAGACTTCAAGAGCAAGAATTGGAGAATGCCAATCGTTCTCTCAGAGACCTCACCTCGGCTGCCATGAGCTACGATTATCCGGGCAGCATAGTTTCCCCCGATGGCACGGGAAACTTTGAGCTGAGGCCGGCATTTATCAACTTGGTGAGCCAAAATCAGTATGGTGGAGGTGCTCTTGAAGATTCTCATGCACACATGGAGCGGTTTATCCGCAATTGCAACACCTACAGAGTTCAGAATGTTTCAGCGGACACCATCCGCTTGAGTTTGTTCCCTTTTTCATTGAGGGATACTGCTGAAGAGTGGTTGAATTCACAGCCCCAAGGTAGCATTACATCTTGGGAAGACTTGGTTGAGAAGTTCACCACAAGGTTTGTTCCAAGAGCCCTCTTGAGGAAGCTCAAGAATGACATCATGACTTTTACTCAATCCACCGATGAGAATCTCTATGAAGCTTGGGAGAGGTTCAAGAAGCTCTTGAGGAGGTGTCCTCAACATAACCTTACTCAAGCTGAGCAAGTAGCAAAGTTCTATGATGGTCTCCAATATTCTTCGAGGTTTGGTTTGGATGCGGCTTCAAGTGGAGAGTTCGATGCCTTACTTCCACAAGTGGGGTATGAGCTGATTGATAAGATGTCTATAAGAGCCATGAACTCTAGTAATGATCGCCAAGCCCGAAGAGGAGTCCTTGAGGTTGAAGCTTATGATCAACTTATGGCCTCCAACAAGCAACTCTCCAAGCAAATGAATGAGATTCAAAATCAAATGAAGACTACCAAGATTGGTAGTCGAGTTGCCAAGGTGGAGTGTGTAACTTGTGGAGGGCCACATGACAGCGAAGAATGCACAGAGACTAGACCGGAGGAGGAAGTGAAGGCCATGGGTCAAGCTCGGAATGACCCATTTTCAAATACTTACAATCCAGGATGGAGGACTCACCCTAATTTTTCTTGGAGGCAAGGTAATAATGGGCAAGGAAATGGCTTTCAAAGACAATTTTCTAGCCAAGGATTTCTAGGCCAAAGCTCAAGACAACCTCAAGAGCGAGGGGAAGGTGAAGGTAGTGGTTCCAAGAAGAGCTTAGAAGAGTTGGTGGAAACTTTCATCAACCGGACGGAGAACAATTACAAGAATCAAGAGGCGGCTATCAAGAATCTTGAGAATCAATTTGGCCAGCTGGCCAAGCAAATAGCCGAGAGACCTCAAGGTAAATTTCCTTCCGACACTATCCCCAATCCTAAGCAAGAAAATGCCTCTGTTGTAGCCACTAGAAGTGGGAGAGTGATTAGTGAATTGAAGAAAAAAACAGAGGGAGAAAATAGAGAGGAGATAGTGGGAGGAGAAGTAGTTGTACCTATTAAGGTGAGAGAGGAAGTTGATCTTACTCCTGAAACTAGAAAGGTTCCGTTCCCTAAAGCATTGGCTAAGAAGAGCTTAGATAAAAAGTTTTCAAAATTTGTTGATGTTTTCAAAAAGCTCCACATTAGTATTCCTTTTGCCGATGCTTTGGAACAAATGTCTATTTATGCTAAGTTTATGAAGGATATTTTGCATAAGAGAAGAAGATTGAAGGGAGTAGATGAGACGGTGTTGATGACGGAGGAATGTAGTGCCATTTTGCAGCGGAAGATGCCGAAGAAAAGAAGGGACCCCAGAAGTTTCACTATTCCGGTGGAAATTGAAGGCATGGCGGATGTGGAAGCCTTGTGTGATCTTGGAGCGAGCATCAATTTGATGCCGCTCACCATGTTTGAGAGGCTTAACCTAGGAGAGGTTACTCCAACCATGCTTTCCTTGCAAAAGGCAGATTGATCCCTCAAGACTCCATATGGAATTGTGGAGGATGTAATGGTGCGGGTGGACAAGTATGTGTTCCCCGTAGACTTTGTTGTGCTTGATATGGAGGAGGATGAGAATATTCCTCTCATTCTTGGTCGACCTTTCTTAGCTACTGGTAGAGTTAAGATTGACGTTGACAATGGTCACCTCATTCTCCGTGTTGGTAAGGAAAAGGTACGGTTTTCTGTTTTTAATCCTATGATTGAGACTAACCATGACAATGACTTTGTTTGTGATGTGATTAGAAGAAGGTCAAAGGTTTCAGAAGAGATCCCCAAGGTTAATGCCCAAATTGATGAGTTCCATCCGGCTCTCATCAAGCTTGTTAATGGTAACAAGTATGGGGGGTCCAAGTACGAGAACCTACATGCTCATATGGTGAAGTTTACCCAAGCTAGCACCCTTGCTAAGATTGAGGGCGTTTCAAGTGATGAAGTGAAGATTAAACTCTTCCCTCATTCTTTGACAAGGGAGGCTAGAGCTTGGTTTGATGAGCAAGAGGACATTGCCTCATGGGAGGATTTACTCCAGAGGTTTTGTGCAAGGTTTCTTCCTTGCACTTGTGGTAAGTTAATCAATGGAAAGGAATTTCCTTCCTAACACCATCGGAAGGAGAGTCCACCTAGGACTATAACTTAGGGCTAAATGGGAGACAACCCATTCTTTTCATTTTGTTATTTACTATCTTTTAATTTTGTAGTATTTTAGGTGTTTAATTTCAAAAAAAAAAGAAAAAAAGGAAAATTTTTGTGAAAAAACTGGGTTGAGCGCCTAGGCGCCAATTCATGGGCGCCTAGGCGCCAATTAGTGGCAGGGGCACTGCCTTTGTATCTGGCACGAGCGCCTGAGCGTTCCCCTCGAGCGCTCCTGTACGTTGTTTCTGCCATATTTTGGGTTTTAAAACCCCAACCTTTCATTTTTCCCACTCTTAACTCCCATTTTCCCATAAAAAACGCACCCCACTCTCTTCATACCCCATTTCCACTTCACATTTCTCACTTGCACACACATTAGCTCTTCCTTTTACTTCAAAGTTCTGCATTGCATCAAGTCTATTCCACTTGCACCCACTCACTCTCAAGTCAAGGTAAGTTCCATTTTCCACTTTTCTTCATCATAGTTCTTGAGTTGTGCAATGCATGCTTCTTTTGGGTGAGGGTGAGTGAATTTGTGCTAGTGCAAGTTGGGTTTGGGTTGTGTTTGTTTTTTTTTTTTGGGTTGATTTTGTGCTTAATTAGAAAGGGATTGTAAATTTGTGAGGAATGGGTAGTTAGGATTTTGTGGATTAGTTTAGTTTAGCTTTTGCTTATAAGGTGTTTGATAGAATGCCTCAATGGGTTCTCTTAGTCGTTTTTGGCAAGTTCTTGTGGTTGTTTTTCTCTCTTTGCCAAAATCACTAAGAAACTTGTTGGGTGCTCTTAGGTTGTCCTATTTTTGTTTTTGTACTAAGTTTCTTATTTCTTTTCTTTTTCTTTTTGAACTAACATTTCTAACATTTGTGGCTTGTGTATGGGCTAACAACTTTGCAGATGCCTGTGAAAAGAGCAAGAACCAACACAAGAGCTGCAGCTTCTTCCTCCACCTCCCGGAGTTTTGATCGCTCCCGCTTCCTATCAGCGATTAAGGAGGAGTTTTACCGAGCTTACCTAGCACACAAGGAGTGTGTGAAGGAGCGGGGAGTTTTGTATCGGGAGGGAAGGAGAGACCTCTTGGGCATGCAAGAAGCCATGGAGATTAGGAGGTGGAAGAATTGGGTCAACCCCATTCCGTTTGCTTGTGAAGTCATGGTTAGGGAGTTCTACGCGAACACCTACTGTGACAATCAAGAGGACAGGTCCAGGCCACCGGTGAATTCATCTTGGTTCAGGGGAGATGTGATTGACTACAATCCAGCAGTCATTCGCAGGCATCTTGGTCTCCTCACAGAGGACCAAGAGAAGGAGCTTTTCCCCGAGAAGGCCACTTATCATGAGCTCTTAAAGGAGAGGTCACCGGAGATTTTGGAAGACATGAAGGCAGTAATTGTTAGGCCTGGGCGGAACTGGGAAGCAGTTGAAGATGAAATCATTTTTGTGAGAAGGAAGGATATGACACCGCTGGCTAGAGTTTGGGCTGAATTTTTGCAGGATTCCCTCATTCCTAGCTCTAACAAATCTGAAGTTAGAGAGGTTACATTGGTTGCTATCTATTGCATCGTGAGAGGTCATCCTATGGACGTGGCCACCATCATTGCTGGTCGGATTTATTCCCTCTACAACAGGAGTAAAGACAAGCATCGGCCCATCTTTCCTCACTTGATTTGCTCTTTGATTCATGCGGTGAGGGACAGAGCTAGGAGGCCAGTCCATGTTATTGAGAAGAGGTTGCCTGTGGCACCTCTGCTCAGTAAGGAGAGGATCACTCAACTTTATAAGGAATGGACAGCAAGGATGCCTCAAGAGGATGAAGAGGAAGAGGATCCTGAGGAGCCAGCGGAAGAAGATGAAGAAGAAAAGGAAGAAGAAGAGGAGGAAGCAGAAGATGTTGAGGTAGTTACTCCACCACATGCTGATCCTTCTCCTGCTTGGATGGAGGCCGCTTTCGGGCGGATGTTTTTGAGGCAAGATCGCCTACACAGGGATCTTGACCTTCATTGGAGGGGAGGTAGCACATCAGACCCCAGGTATAATGGGCCCTTGGATTTTAATACCTTGGAGCAGGGGATGATAGACTTGAGCTTGATGCACGATGCCGGTGTTCATCCGGATTATGACGATGGAAGGGGTGACCATGACCCCATGGAGTGACCATGTTGAGGTATCTCTACTCTTAGTTTAGGTCATGCATTTTTAGCATATTTTCCATTTGTAGATTTTGTTTTCTTTTGATCATGCATTGTTTTAGCTGGTTTTGTTTTTGTTTTTGGGTCTTTTTACTTCCCTATACTCATATGCTTTTAGCTATAGTTTTGCTTCCCTACTTGTGCTGTTTTTGAAAATGCTTTTGTGAATACTTGTTGTTGTTTTTGGGGATGAGTGATTGCATGATTGGGAAGAGAGGAGGAGACTTCGGTCTTCCGAGTGTCTCTTGAGAAAGGAGTCGAGGTGAGTCCATTAAGGGTCTATCTTTGACCCTTCACCATAAAAATTCTCTGGAGGATCCTGACTCATTTGCAATTCTTGGTTCTGCGTTAATTTCACTCATAGCATGCTTAGTGATTCCTGTTTTATTCTTGAGACTTATAGGATTTCTTGAGATTCTGAGTTTGTGGTTGAACATTACCTTTAGTTGCCCCATTTGAGCTTAAGTGGAGAATCTTGTTGTAGCCAAGTTTGTGGGGCGGATGTTTGGTTGGAATAGTGGGGAGTGATGGTCCTTGTTGTGTTATATGGAGCTGGAAAAATAAGAAATAGTCTCTTGCCCTAAAAGAAAAAAAAACATTGAAAAGAAGAAAGAAAAAGAACTCCTAACCAATAGTTGGAGTTGAAAAAAAGAAGAAAAAAAAGAAGAGTTTGAAAAGGGGTGCAAGAGACTTGTGCTAAAGTGTTTGTTGTGAAAAGCTCCGGGGTTTTTAGAAGAGGACCACACTCAATGTGCTTGAAAGCCTAGATTTCCCTTAGGGACCAACCACCATCATGTTTTTCCTAGCCAATGTTTCAACCCTTATGGAAGTCTCTTTGAATATTTGCATGTTTGATCTTTGTTGCTATTGAGTGAATGACATTCAGGACCTATGAACTTGCTTGTGTGCTCAGTGCACTAAATTAATATCTCATCCTAGGATTTGTAGATCTAAATGCTTCTCATGAATGGACTCTACACTCTTCTCTTTTCAAAGGATGCATGAAGTAGGTTGTTGGGTCTTTCTCTTGGAACTAGCTGTGATTACTTTGTCCCCCTGTTTTTGTGAAGTATTCCTTGTGGTGAGCACTTGTGTGGGAGCATTTCTTACGCTTGAGGGCAAGCGACTGTTATTTACGCTCGAGGACGAGCTGTCGTTGAGTATAGTGGTGTGATGACCCTATTTTAGTAGTGTTTTTAGGGTCATTTCTTTGGTTGTTTTGAGTCTTTTCGTTGAGTCTCATGTAGTGTTTCATGCATTCTCATGCATTTTTATTCTTTTCTTTAGTTTTTATTTCGTTTTGGTAATTTGGTAGTTTTATAGGTAGTTTTCTTGCATTTTAAGTAAAGTTTAGGACTTGCATGGTTTTGTTGTGTTTTATGAAGGACTTCTTGTGCTAATGAGCTCTTGGAGCTTCTAGAATCTTCCTTGTCTTGTTGGTTAGGTTTGGAGTGCAGAAACTGAAGGAGAAAGAAGGCCAAGAAGCAAGGAATTGATGAAGAACATAAAGAGGATTGAAAAGAGGAGTTTCAGAAGCCAAAAAGTCATTTTCAGGCGAGCTTGAGCGCCTAGGCGCTGGGAATGGGCGCCTAGGCGCCAATAAGGTCAGAGAGCATGACTTTCAACATGCAATTGGCGCTCAGGCGCTCTAAATTGGCGCCTGAGCGCCCAGTTTCGTTCATTTTGCCTATAAATAAGGCTTAGGCCAATTTCTTTGATACATTTTGACATTTCACTCATTTTTGGTCAAGTTTGAGAGCTGAGGAGAACTTTGGGGCCAAGGGAGGCTTCCAACTTGTACTTTTCCTCAGGTTTTATTTACATTTTCTTCATGGATTCACTAGCCATGAGTGGCTAGTTCTCTTTTTGCTTTGGGTTAAGAGATTCTATGAAATTTTAGTTTGTTAATTCCTATCTCTATGCATGTGTCTTGATTTAATCTTGTATTTCAATTCCTTATTGCATGTTTAGCTTTGGTGCACCTTTGCTATAGGCTAGATTATAATCAAATGGAAATTTGTTATGATTTAGGGACATGAATTGGAATAGATCCTTCTATACTTGCTTCTAGGAATAGAGTGAGGGTAGGGTTTTGTTGGCCTGAACATACATGCTTTCATACCTCTTATGAATGTTTAAGTACACAAGGAATTGGGCTTATCTTTCAATTTGAGAGAATTACTTTTGTGAGGAATCAACTAGTAAGTACATAGGCTATAACAACAAGAGATAAATCAAGATATCACATGCATAGGATAGGTGGACTAAAATGGATTAGTTGATCAAAAACCCAAGGCAATTTTCCATCATTGTTATTTACATCATTTTCAACATTGCTCTTTTGCAAAACTGTACTCACAAACAACCAAAACCAATTTCTGAAATTTACTGTTTTAAGAACTTGCAAACTTTAGGCTTAAATCAACAATTCTCACTCACAATCCCTGTGGTTCGATATTTTAAAACCCGGAGGTATTCGTACACTTGCGAATTGTCCAACAAGTTTTTGGCGCCGTTGTCGGGGATTGTTTGTGGTTTTCGGTTTAAGTTAAAGAGTTTGTTTGTTTGTTTTACTAAGCATTGCATTGAATAGGTGTTACTAACCTTTTCTCTGTTTTTGTGATTTCAGTTTATGCACAGTAGGCTTGGCACGGATCCATTGCTGTTTGATCCGGAGCCTGAACGTACTCTTCGCCGTCGTCGAGCCCAACAAAGGCTCGAAGCCATGGCTGCTCAAATGACGGAAGAGGAGATGCAAGCCCACATTGAAGAAAGAGTGAATGAGGCTCTTGCTCAAAGACTTCAAGAGCAAGAATTGGAGAATGCCAATCGTTCTCTCAGAGACCTCACCTCGGCTGCCATGAGCTATGATTATCCGGGCAGCATAGTTTCTCCCGATGGCACGGGAAACTTTGAGCTGAGGCCGGCATTTATCAACTTGGTGAGCCAAAATCAGTACGGTGGAGGTGCTCTTGAAGATCATCATGCACACATGGAGCGGTTTATCCGCAATTGCAACACCTACAGAGTTCAGAATGTTTCAGCGGACACCATCCGCTTGAGTTTGTTCCCTTTTTCATTGAGGGATACTGCTGAAGAGTGGTTGAATTCACAGCCCCAAGGTAGCATTACATCTTGGGAAGACTTGGCTGAGAAGTTCACCACAAGGTTTGTTCCAAGAGCCCTCTTGAGGAAGCTCAAGAATGACATCATGACTTTTACTCAATCCACCGATGAGAATCTCTATGAAGCTGTGGAGAGGTTCAAGAAGCTCTTGAGGAGGTGTCCTCAACATAACCTTACTCAAGCTGAGCAAGTAGCAAAGTTCTATGATGGTCTCCAATATTCTTCGAGGTTTGGTTTGGATGCGGCTTCAAGTGGAGAGTTCGATGCCTTACTTCCACAAGTGGGGTATGAGCTGATTGAAAAGATGGCTATAAGAGCCATGAACTCTAGTAATGATCGCCAAGCCCGAAGAGGAGTCCTTGAGGTTGAAGCTTATGATCAACTTATGGCCTCCAACAAGCAACTCTCCAAGCAAATGAATGAGATTCAAAATCAAATGAAGACTATCAAGATTGGTAGTCGAGTTGCCAAGGTGGAGTGTGTAACTTGTGGAGGGCCACATGACAGCGAAGAATGCACAAAGACTAGACCGGAGGAGGAAGTGAAGGCCATGGGTCAAGCTCGGAATGACCCATTTTCAAATACTTACAATCCAGGATGGAAGAATCACCCTAATTTTTCTTGGAGGCAAGGTAATAATGGGCAAGGAAATGGCTTTCAAAGACAATTTCCTAGCCAAGGATTTCAAGGCCAAAGCTCAAGACAACCTCAAGAGCGAGGGGAAGGTGAAGGTAGTGGTTCCAAGAAGAGCTTAGAAGAGTTGGTGGAAACTTTCATCAACCGGACGGAGAACAATTACAAGAATCAAGAGGCGGCTATCAAGAATCTTGAGAATCAATTTGGCCAACTGGCCAAGCAAATAGCCGAGAGACCTCAAGGTAAATTTCCTTCCGACACTATCCCCAATCCTAAGCAAGAAAATGCCTCTGTTGTAGCCACTAGAAGTGGGAGAGTGATGAGTGAATTGAAGAAAAAAACAGAGGGAGAAAAGAGAGAGGAGATAGTGGGAGGAGAAGTAGTTGTACCTATTAAGGTGAGAGAGGAAGTTGATCTTACTCCTGAAACTAGCAAGGTTCCGTTCCCTAAAGCATTGGCTAAGAATTCCGGTTTTAATTTATCGAACCACAGGGAATTGGAATGCGAGTTCGGTTTAAGAATCAAGTTCAAGGTTGGAAAGCAAATAAAATTCAGTTTTAATGATTGATTGTTCAAGTGATTGAGTGACAAACTTAAGAAATGTAAGTGTGTGATAACAATGGTGATCTTGCCTTGGGTTCTTGCTTAACTAAATCAGTTTTAAATAAACCTATTCTTCCCACAAAAATTCTGAGTCTCTCCTTGATGTTATAGCCTATGTAATCATCTATCAATGCCTTGTATAGACAATCCTCTAAAGTCAAAAGATAGGTTCAATTCCTTGACAACCTAAACATTTGCTAAAGGCACTAAGCATGCAATTCAGGCCAACAAACCCCAACCCCTACTCTATTCCTAGTAGCAAGCATAGAAGAGGTAATCCCATATCATGTCCCTAATCTATAACAAATTTCCATTATATTATAGAAAAGCATAAAGCTAGCTCATGATCTAACTTGAAACATAAAGCATAGATATGGAATTCAAGGGTTTACTCAGAGGATTCATGTGAAGAAAAAGGAAATAAGATTAAAACATCAAGAGTCTTACAAGGAACCCAAAGCAAAAAGGTGTTTAGCCAAGCATGGCTATGATCCATACAAGAAAATAAGGATAAAACCTGGATCATGAGACTTAGAGAAAGCTCCTCAAGCTCCAGAACTAAAACCCTATCTTCTACCTTATTACAATATGTGAATTTGACAAAAGGTTCCAAGAGAAATGCCTAAAAACCAATTTATAGGCAAAACAAACGAGTCTGGGCGCTCAGGCGCCAATTCAGAGCGCCTGAGCGCCAATTCCAGCCCAAAAACACGCCTCTGGAAGGCAATTGGCGCCTAGGTGCTGGTTATAAGCGCCTAGGCGCTCTCCCCAGATCCCCTCCATATTATGCCTGGCGCCTAGGCGCCCATTCCAAGCGCCTAGGCGCTCGTACTCGCTGGAAAAGGCTTTTTGACTTCTTTCTTAACTTCTCTTCAAGCTCCATCAAGTCTTCCATTAATCCCAAGCCTCTTGACCTTCCTTCTCCTTCAGTTATTGATCTGAAAACTTGAAACACAAGGCAAGGAAAATCTAGAAGCTCAAAGAGCTTTGTTAGCAAAGAGGGGCCTCAATTATCAAAGGGAACACATGCAAGTCCTAAAGTTACTTATAATGCAAGAAAAGTCCCTATAAAACCACGAAATTACTAAAACAAAGCAAAGACACAAAGAAAGATAAAAATGCATGAGAATGCATGAAACACTACATGAGACTCCACAAAAAGACTCAAAACAAACTAAGAAATGACCCTAAAAACACTACTAAACTAGGGTCATCACACCACTATACTCAACGACAGCTCGCCCTCGAGCGTAAAAAACACTCGCTTGCCCTCAAGCGCAAGAAATGCTCCCAAAACAAGTGCTCTCAACAAAGAATACTTCACAAAAACAGGGGGACAAAGAAATCACAGCTAGTTCCAAGAGAAAGACCCGACAACCTACTTCATGCAACTATTAGACCAAGGAGAGTGTAAAGTCCATCATGAGAAGCATATAGATCTAAAATTCCTAGGATGAGATATATATTAAGTGCACTGAGCACACAAGAAGTTCATAGGTTCTGGATATCTTTCACTCAAGAGCAACAGAGATCAAACATGCACAAATTCAATGAGACTTCAAAGGGTTGAAATGTTGGCTTGGTGAAGTACAAGGTGGTTGGTCCCTAAGGAAGACTAGGCTTCAAAACTATTGAGTGTGGTCCAATCACATAACCCCGGAGCTTTCAACAACAAACTTTTTAAGAACAAGTCTCTTGACCCCTTTTTCAACTTTCTTTTCTTCTATTTTTTCCTTTTTGCAACTCCAACTTGATTGGGAGTCTTTTTTTTCTTTTTCTTCTCTTTTTTACACTTTGGGCAAGAGACCTTTCCAACTTTAATTACTAGCTCCAACACAATGCAAGGACCAACACTCCCCAAAATCCAACCTATCATTCATCCCAATCATTTAGCTAACAAAGAAATCTCCAATAGGCTCAAAAGAGACAACTAGGGACAAATGTTCAAGCCAACAAACTCTGAAGCTCAAAAACCTACAAGTCTAAAAAATTGTGCAAGTATCACAAAGCATGCAAAGAGTGAAATCAATACAGAACCAAGAAGTACGAGTGAGACAGGATCCTCCAGGGAAATTATATGGTGAAGGGTCAAAGGTGGACCCTTATGGACTCACACCAACTCTATCCTTAAGAAACACTCGGAAGACCAAAGTCTCCTCCTCTCTTCCCCAAAGCATGTGATCACTCATCCCCAAAAGAAAACACAAGTATTCACAAAAACATTTTCAAAAACAGCACAAGTTAGAGAGCAAAACTTGCGGGCAACAACATGTGAGTATAGGGAAGTAAAGACCCAAAAACGACTCTAACAAAAAAATGCATGATTAAAAGAAAAATAAAAGCTACAAAAGAAAAATATGCAAAAAATGCATGAGGTAAACTAAGGGAAAGAGTCAACCTCCTTTGCAAGTTACCATGGAGGCCTTAGACACACCTCCTACTCCAGAATTCAGGCTCTCATTCCCTGCAAAATGCAACAAACAAACAAGCAAAATAAAACAAGACTTGGGTTGTCTCCCAAGCAGCCCTAAGTTATAGTCCTAGGTGGACTCTCCTTCCTTTGATGTTAGGAAGGAAATTCCTTATCATCACACTTCTTACCACATGAGCAAGGTAGGAACCTTGCACAAAACTTTTGGAAAAACTCCTCCCAAAAGAGGGTAACATTTAAACCATCGTACCAAATCCTTGCTCCCCCTTTCAAGGAGTGAGGGAAAAGCTTAATCTTGAGCTCATCACTAGTTACACCTTCCATCTTTACAAGGTGACTAGCTTGAGTGAATCGGGCCGTGTGTGCTTGGAAATTCTCATCTTTAGACCCCCCATACTTGTTTTCACTAACAAGCTTGATGAGAACTTTATTAAGCTCAACATCTTTTTCACTTACCTTGGGGGTCTCCTTTGAAGACCTGGACAAGCTTTTGATCATGTCACAAACAAAACCATCATTAATGTTAGTTTGCAAATTAGGATTGAAAACCGAAAATCTTACCTTGTCCTCACCAACTCTGAGAATGAGCTGACCCTTATCAACATCGATCTTCGCCCTGCCAGTGGCTAAGAAGGGTCGGCCAAGAATGAGAGGAATCTTAGCATCCTCTTCCATGTCCAGCACCACAAAGTCCACAGGGAACACATACTTATCCACCTTCACCATAACATCTTCAATGATCCCATAAGGTGTTTTTAGGGATCGGTCCGCCATTTGTAAGGAGAGCATGGTCGGGGTGACCTCTCCTAAATTCAACCTTCTAAACATGCTAAGCGGCATCAAGTTGATGCTCGCTCCCAAATCACACCAGGCTTCAACAACAGTTAACCCCTCAATCTCCACTGGGATAGTAAAACTCCCGGGATCCCTTCTCTTCTTAGGCATTTTTCTTTGCAAAATGGCACTACACTCCTCGGTCATCATGATAGTTTCATCAACCTCACTCAACTTCCTTCTCTTACTTAAAATGTCCTTCATGAACTTAGCATAGATAGGCATTTGCTCCAAAGCATCAGAAAAAGGGATATCGATATGGAGTTTCTTAAAAACATCCATAAATTTTGAAAACTTTTTATCCAAATTCTTTTTAGCCAATGCTTTAGGAAATGGAACTTTGCTAAGCTCAGGAATAGGATCATTCATCACTCTAGTTTTAATAGGAACACTCCTTTCCTCCTCAACTATCCTCTCACTTTTTTCTCCCTCTACTTTCTTTTTTAACTCATGTAACACTCTCCCACTCCTAGTGGTAACAACAGCAGAATTTTCTTGTTCGGGATTGGGGATAGTATCGGAAGGAAATTTACCTTGAGGCCTTTCGGCAATTTGCTTGGCTAGCTGGCCAAGTTGGTTCTCCAAGTTCTTAATAGCCGCCTCTTGGTTCTTATTGTAAGATCAAGGTTTGATCAGTGGTTGCATCTCTATATTTTGATGATTACAATTAAGGTTTGTGATGATGAACAATTGTGGTACCCTAACGTTTGTCTTTTTAAGTTGTGACAAACAGGTTCTGAATCTGACCCAAGCCTATTCGTTCAGAAGAAGAAGAACCAAGGGTTACTAAAAAGAGAGCTCTTCATCCTACCATGTTCGTTCTGAACAGTGGCAAAAGCTTCAGAAGCTCTGAAGATGGAAGCTCTCAAGAAGATCTGAAGAACTCAAGTCAGAAGTTCTGAAGGCCAGATGTTCCAGTGGAACGGTCCAGATGCAGAAGACTCAAGTTCTGAAGACTTACAAGAAGTTGGTTCTGAAGACCCAAGCTATTCTAGCTCTGACGATCAGAAGTTCTGAGGAACTTGTTCAGAAGCAGAAGTTGCACGGTCAGAAGCTCCAATCTGACGATGATCAGAAGCTTCATCAACGTTCATCTGAAGCTCCTTCATCTCAAGTCAACTGGTGAAAAGACAGGTCACTATCACAGTACAACGTCGTACAAATCTCAGTCTGTCTGCCACCTACCTTGTACAGCCTAGCAGTCTGATATTACAGAATTGCCACTCCAACGGATAAAACCCTAGCAACGGCTACATCACAAGTCTTGGAGTATATAAAGGCTGAAGAAAGAAGAAAGAGGCTAAGAAACTTTGCTGAAAATATTCAACATATATGAACCATTCTCTTAGCATTATTTCTTCACTGTTCTTAAACTTCTGAGTTTACTATTCGCTTGTTAGATGCACTCTTTGTAAACCCGAAACCTTTTACATCATTTTGTAAAGTTCATCAAGAGACCAAGGTTGGTCGGATCTTGAGAGGACTGAATCAAGGCTGATTCAGTATTTAGCTAGTCTTAAGAGGATCGATAGATCAGCTTCTTAAGAGGATACTAGTGAGAAAATCAGTGTATTGTTAGTCACTTAGCAGGTTGCAAAGTGCAGTTGTAACACTCATTGATTTTAGTGGATTGCCTTCATCAGAAGAAGGAAGAAATCACCTTCACAGGTGGACTGGATTAGCTTGAGCTTTTATCTCAAGTGAACCAGGATAAAATACTCGTGTGCTTTACTTCCTATCATTCAACACTTAGTTTTTATCTTTGAGTTTTGAAAAAGCAGAAAAAGTATATCCAAGATTCAAAAACTCTATTCAAACCCCTCCTTTCTAGCTGCCACATGTTGTACACAAACCATATGGATGAAGAATCATCTAGAAGATTATGGGTTGTCTCTGAAGAAGGTTCCTATTTATTGTGACAACACAGCTGCTATCTCACTCAGCAAGAACCCCATTCTACACTCAAGAGCAAAGCATATAGAGGTAAAATATCATTATATTCGTGATCATGTTCAGAAGGGCACTCTATCACTAGAGTATGTTGATACTGACCATCAGTGGGCAGATATTTTCACTAAGCCCTTAGCAGAAGATAGGTTTTTATTTATTCTTGAAAACCTGAACATGGATTTTTGTTCAGAACTTCTGACCATGGTACCTCTGAAGTCATCAGATGTTACCTCTTTCAGAAGTTACTCGATCAGAAGCACTTAACCCACTGGTTAAACTTCTGTGGTAGACAACAATACACGTGTCACTTCATTTGTGACATAGTTCCTTGAGTCGCGTGGTATATCTGCTATAATGATGATGTCTACTCTCCTCTACTATGCTATTTTCAGACTATATACTTTATAACCGTTGATTTTGCCTTTAATTTCTTAGAAAAACTGTCAACGGTTACCATTAAACCCACAATATGCACTATCACACACGATCTCCCACTCACTTACACTTACGGTTTTGAAACTCCCGTGTGCATTGCATTCATTCATACTTCTCCCTCCAACATTTCCCCTTTCTCTCTGAACCCTAAAACCTCATCCTCTAAGAATCATGGGTAAATCAAGGAAACCTAAGGCGAATGTTTCTGCTGCTACCACACAAACTGCCAAAGATCAGGAGAAGCAAAGATTCAAGGAAGCTCAGAAGATTCTGAATGCACCAAATGTAGTCACCTGTGCAAAGAAAGTGGAAGAACTGAATGTGTGCTGCGAAGCAAGAGTTGATTTTGATAATCTTGCTCAACAAGGGTTTGATATCAGGAACCAAGTCGAGTTGCAAGGATGGTCTAGGTACTTCAACAGGCTCGTTGGTCCAATCTATCACAAATTGGTTGTCGAGTTCTGGAAAAATGCAGTGTGCAATGACTACTATGTCGTCTCCCATGTACTGGGCAAGAAAATTGTGATCTCTGAAGAATCTATTGCAAAGCTGCTGGGTATGAAGTTCCAGGAGGGAAAAAGGATCAAGAATGTTGAAGCAAATGTTGCTGGAATGAGGACCGTTGTCAACAAGGCGCTCTATGATAACTGGTCTTACGAGAAAACCAAGTACAGCTTTAAGGACTTGAAGTCTGAGATGAAGATTTGGCAAAAGATCTTCATGCACTGCATTCACCCTAGAACTGGAGGAACTGATTACCTGAATGCAACTCAGAAGGTAATCATGTACTACATTTCAACTGGTGAGCTTATATGTCTGCCATTCCTTCTTTTCAATTATCTGAAGGAGTGTGTGGAAAAATCAAGGACCACAACTGGTTCTGAGAACAAGAGATTCATCTCCTACATTCCGTATGGAAGGCTACTGTCAGATATCTTCGTCCAAAACAAGCTTGTTAAGACTCTATCAGATCTTGAACTTCACGAAGATCTGGCCACGATAGTTTGTGATACCCTCAATGGCACAAAGTTAAAGAAAATGCAGATCATTGAGAAGATCAAAGTAGCTCCCAAAGAAGACACTTCTGATGAAGTTCGTCAGAGGAATTACCCCATTGATGACTTTCCTATTTGGTCCAAGAAGGACAATCCAGCATGCATTCTGGAATATGTAAGGATGCTCAGAAGACAAGGAGATCCTATCACCCTTACAGAATTCGTTAACACCCTTCCTGAAAGTCCTCCTAAGCTGACTACCAGGAAATCCAGAAGAGCAACAAGCAGCAAGCCCTCAGATCCTAAGGGCAAAGGGATTCTGATAGAGGAACCTGCAAAGAAGAAGGCTGCTTCCAAGACCGTGATCATCAGGGAAGCATCTTCTGAAAGGTCTCTGAAGAGAACCTCAACTCAACAACAACAAATGTCTGATTCTGAAAGCTCATAAGACACATGGGAAGACTTCTCAAGTGAGGAAACTGAAGATGAAGACAGGCCTCTAGCTAAGAGACGCAAAATCATTCTTGAGGAAGAGGAAGATGAGCAGGATGACCATGAGATCATCCAGAATGTAATTCAGGGTATAAGAGACTCCTCAGAGGCTGAAGAATCCACAGATTCTGATGAGGTACACTTGGTAAGAAGAAGAAAGCTGCCTCTGAAAGGTCCCCTTCAGCAGAAAGTGTAAGACCTGGATTTTCAGAACAAGTTAAGTTTCCGACTCACACGTAGAAATAGTGTAAGCGTGACAGGAGTTTGACATTTGAGAAAGATTAATGAAGAAGAAAGTTCAGGAATTGCTTGAGGAATGTTGCGTAGCTGTTTTCGGAGTTAGTGCGAGTCGTCTGCACACCTGCCTTATGGCAAGCGTGTCCAGAATAGGCTATTTCGCTCTTAAAGCAACGTTTTGAGTGAGATTTCGAACTCTCGGAAAATTTAAAGATTCTTTTTATTTTTCCATCGACCAGCGTTTCATTTCGGAACTCTGGACTGTACGCACGATAGGTTTCACTTTTCGGATGTCCGCCGACGCTAATTTCTTTGCTTCGAAACCCTATTTTCGAGCAATGGATGAAGACTTTTTCTATTCGGGACTTCTAAAGAAGATTCCGTCCGCGTTGCCAGACTTGTTTCGACGTTTCCAATCTTTCTTCAGTTGGAAGTTTTGTCGTTTGAGCATCACAGCAAAAAGTAGTTTTTCGGGGCAGATTAACCGACACCGCTTTTGAGTTTTTCGATATCGTTTTTCCCAAATCCTAGATATTTGTTTTGAGTTCTGGAATTCCGACGCCAGAATCTCTCTTAGAATTTCTCGGTGATCGTGCTGCAAAAATCGGAATCGCGAAATTTTCATTTTCCCGCGATTTCACCCGCCTATAAATAGCGCGAAAAAGCAAAATCCTCTCATTTTCTTTCCATTTGTGGCTGATTTCGTGGGGAGCAAGGGGGGAGGGGATTTCCGCGAAAACTTGACCAATCTTCGTGCAGTTCGTCCCTACTTCTAGGTATCGAGGTAACTATCATGAATCCTGCCTCTGATTTCTGTTTCTGCTGAGTTTCTGAAGTCGTTTCTGTGCTCTAAGTTTTGAGCTTTTTCTAAAATTGTCCGATTTCTCTGATTTCTCGCTTGGGTTATGTTCCTTATGTTCCCCTGAGTCTAAAACCTCTGTCAGTAAACTCTGATTGCGATTCAGTTGTCCAGGATCTGAAAAATTGACTCAAAACTCTTTTTGTCTCACATTTCGAAACTTTATTGTCGAAAAGACTTAATATGACTTCGTGCCTTTAGGATTTGTTGTCACGGATATCATGAGGATCGTTGCTGTCAAATTTGTTTTCAGAACTGATAACTTTGAAGTTTTGAGCCTTTATTTTGGACCAAAATGCCCCTGCGTAGTCGTATTTCGGCCCGATTGTCCGAAAATTGTTCTGACAGTTTCTTTGCCTTAGTTTTACCCTAAAACTACCTTGTAAACTGATTTGATCGAAGAAAAAGAGCCGAAGCCTTTTTCTCCTTTTGGCCGTGGGTTTTTCCTAAGGGGAGGGGAGTTTTTCGTTTTCGAAAACTTGTCCTTTCGTACCTGTTTGTCGTATTCTGAAGCTTTGATGCTTTGTCTATCGTTTATGTATTGTATTGCGATCGAACTAATCGATTTTGTGTGGATTCTGCTTTGTTTTTCCTCCGAGGTTCAGTTGAAGGAACTTTGGAAGTTTCAAGGCATTCCTGTGAAGGAGATTTGATTTGCGAAGCTGGATCAGCTCGAGGTTAGGGCAACTTACTATATATTAGCTATGACTGCATGATAGGCGTCGATAAATTCGACTTATGTTTTATCTGATGTTGTTTTTGATGATGAGTTGATGTTATGATGCTTTTCCATACTTGTGATGTTGTGCTTTTGTTGGATTGAGCGTTTTGACGCAATTTCGGAGTGGAGATTCATTGATCTGGTGATCTTTGATATTTCGGGTTGGATGAACAACCCTAGGCAAGTCCAAATGTGGGGTTTGAGACTTAGCCATATGTTGGAATTCTTAGACTTTCCCCGGGAAATGTATTTTGGGTGGTTGATCTTTGAAAACTTAGAATGATAGAGCTTTGAAAAACTAAAGACTTGGGAAACTTAGACTTTGAGAAATAAACTCATAACTTGACTAATTCGAATTGAAACAATTTTTATTAACGTTTAAGCATAGGAGAACTGAAGGGGAAAATATTTACGAAAGACGGGGAAAAGTCGACTTTGTTGTGGGTTTGGAGAGTTATCGGAATTGGGGGAAGCCACTAAGGTGAGCTATGGTGATGATTGAAAGTCACCGAGTACTCTAGTACTCTTGGGGATTGTTGTGGAGCCGTGTTGTATTGACCGACACCTAGTGCTCTTGTTGTTTGGGCTGTGTTGTATTGACCGACACTAGACCCTTGTGTATTCTGTGGATGGAGTTGTGTTGTATTGACCGACACTTACTCCGAGTTGTGTTGTATTGACCGACACTAACTCATGGGTTTGTTGAGATTGGGTTGTGAGCTAAACACTTTCGTGGTAAGGACGATTCGTTGTTTGGCTAACCACGTTGCATTCAATCGGGTGAATAACGGGAATGGTTCACCTGTGCATATCATGGTGAATAACGGGAATGGTTCACCTTGCATTAATGATGAATAACGGGAATGGTTCATCATTCGGTGAATAACGGGAATGGTTCACCAAGGATGAATAACGGGAATGGTTCATCCAGGATGGATTTCATCCAGGATGGATAACGGGAATGGTCCATCCATAGTCAAAATGCTTCACTTGTGGCGAACGGGAACGCGTCACAAATCCGGATACATATTGTGCATTTCACGCATACATTCATGCTGACTGAGATTGTGTGCTGTTTGTTTATTGAAGCAATGTTAGAGCCATAACATGCTAGGATTGTTTATATGTATATATATCAACATATATCTATACCCCATATCACATGTTGAGTGTATATCTACTTATTGCTGTGAGTTGACCCTAGCGCCTTGGCTTTGTTTGTATGTTTGTGTTTGGGCGGTCGGCCTGCTGCCAGATGTCGATGGCCGACTGGTGTTCGATGGTCTCTCCCTCGGGGGGGATCAGATATGAGCTTGTGGATCGGGATGCCCCCACCGCTTGGGTGATCGATGTTGTGGGTCATCGAGCGACGTACCGGGGAAGGGTCATGGAGGACCGGACTGACGAGTGTGAACATCTGACGAAAGAAGTTCTACGACGCATGGAGCTGAGCTTCAACTTGCCGTCTTCAGTTCGCCGAGGACTCGGATGTGTGAGCAGTTATGGGTTGGTAGAGTTAGGCGGGCGTCATATTTGTGTAGAGCTCTGATTCGTTTTGCTTTTGGGACGGGGTAGGTTCCCGACGCATGGCTTTTGTGTGGTTCTCTTATTGAGGGATCACAGTGAGTCAGTCGGACTATAGGAGTCTTTGCTTAGGCCATTTTGAGGCCGACTTTCTCCCAGTGGATTGTAATTATAACCTTTTCACTCACACTTCTGGATCTGTAACTATTTGCCTACGGGCACACTACTTTGGAGTCACTGCGAGTGCGCGTGACATGGGAGTGCAGCTGAGGCTGTACATGTGTATATATTTGTGTGTTGGTTGGGTTTTGTCTTTATTTTCTATTGCTTGATTTAAAAGGTATCAAACAAAAAAATTACCTGTTTTCAGCGTAAAGTCTATTTTTGGTTACTAAAGTGACACCTGGAAATCGGGGTGTTACATTGTGGTATCAGAGCTTAGTCGAGTCTTTTGGGAGTCTTTGGGGAATAGGTCTTCTGTGCTAGGTTGTGTGACTCTGCAAAGAGTGAAAATTGATTGTCTGCAGAGCGATTTTCGCTCTAATTGCTTGCGTTACTACTCAATCGGATTGAGTGGTTTGTCTAGTGCTACCGTATGGTTAGTACTAATCGGACGTTCGATGGGATATAGGATGGTGGATCTTAACCGGATGGCGGAGGCTACATGTGAGCATCATCAACGACTGATGGCGACAGCAATGTATCAATAAAGAGGAATGAACCGAATTGGAGCTGGGGGACCAATGAGGTCAGGTTCCCAAGGCTACAACGGAAGGAAGAGTTACCATAAGTGGGGACCATATCAGCGTTCCGAGGGAAGAAATCTTATCTCAAGAGAGTACAAACCGACGACTGCTGATACTGGGGGGGAAGCCAGTTGGTGACAAAGGAGTGACATCTACTCGTTGCAGAAAGTTTGGGCATTTTGCTAACAAATGCTCAGTGATTGGACGGAGATGCTTCAAGTGTAACCGAGAGGGGCATCTAGCTGTGAACTGCAAGACCAAAGAAAGTCTATGCTTCAATTGCAACCAACCGGGACATTTCTCCCAAGATTGCAAGGCACTCAGGGGCGAATCATCAGGGAATGTTGGGAAAGGAAAACAACTTGCTACAGAGGAAAGGATTCATATCAAGGGAGGAGCAAGAGTTGAGGAGTCGAACGAGGAAGAACGTGGGAACGATGGTAATATTTTAACTGTTCTCGTATTCTAGAATAACTTACTCTTTTATATTCAAGCGAGTGTGACGCGCCTAACTTGTATTTACTACTTAGACTATGATCCTATGATTATTATCCCTAGTAGGACCTTATTCGAAGTTGCTCGTGATTTAACTATAGAGGTTACACGAGATCTAGAATAGCACGCGGAGCTAGGGAGTTGTTTTACCGAGGCGTTGATAAGGAAGCTAGGATCTCAGGGAAATTCCTTATGGGTACGAATCGTAGGATTTTAGGGCGTTTAGTTTTGAAGCGGAGTCGTTAGAGGATCTTTCGGCAAAAGGGATTCATTCGACCGAGTGTTTCACCATGGGGAGCGCCAGTGCTTTTAGTCAAGAAGAAGGACGGAAGGTCGAGATCGTGGGTGGATTATCGACAATTGAACAAGGCGACGATCAAGAACAGATACCCGTTGCCGAGGATAGATGATTTGATGGACCAACTACGAGGGGCTACCGTATTTTCCAAGATAGATTTGAGGTCAGGCTATCGTCGGATCAGAGTGAAGATTGAGGATATACCGAAGACTGCTTTCAGGACACGTTAAGGACACTACGAGTACCTAGTGATGCCGTTTGGAGTGACGAATGTACCTGCTGTTTTCATGGATTACATGAACCGCATCTTTCAGGAGTTCTTAGATCGGCGTGTGGTGGTGTTTATTGAGGACATATTGATCTATTCGAAGGACGCGAATAAACATGAAGGACATTTGCGCCAAGTTTTACAATTGTTGAGAGAGAAAAAGCTGTATGAGAACCCTTCCAAGTGTGAATTCTGGCTGGAGGAAGTCAATTTCTTAGGCCATGCTATCTCGAAGGAGGGCATAGCTGTGGATCCAGCGAAAGTGGAGACTGTTTTGGCTTGGAGCAACCGAAGATGGTGACAGAGATCAGAAGTTCTGTGGATTTAGCTGGATATTATAGACGCTTCATTGAGGGATTTGCCAAGATTGTTGGACCTTTGACTCAATTGACGAGGAAGGATTAATCTTTTACATGGATTGAGGGTGTGTGGTTCCGTAGCGGAATCGTTAGGAACTTGATATCAGGATAATTGTGGTTACTGGATGTTAGGATCTCATTGTCTGTTCCAGTGGGTTTTTCTAAATTTCCACCTTCGATGTATTAGGCCTGATCAACCTAATATTGAGGGGGTGATATTCGGAATCACAGCTGGTTATGGACTTTGATAGAAGGACGGGTAAGATGAATTTGAATTGATTGAGGATTAGTCGGATTTGGGAGGAAAGTTCGTGTTAAGCATTTGATTGTACAAGATTAAGATTTGAACCTTTGGAAGTTGATGATTTTCGTATAGACATTGATTGGTTAGTTCGTGTGATTACTCCAAGTAGAGGTAGACTAAGCCAATAGAATTGATGTTGGAAAATCTTTAAGTATTTTCTCGGAAGTTATGAAGTCATAGGTTATGTGATTTCTGACGTGGGATTATTAGAGATTAGATAGGTTGGATTTAATATCCGGTTATAGATGATTGTTTGATGGTAGCGAGATTGAGAAGAATTAACTCTGAACTAGATTGTTATAGTCGAGTTCGAGGAATAAGTTTTGCTAAGCGTTGGATTAATATGTGGAGACATTATAGTCTTAAGAGATGAATTTTCGCTTGAAAAGTGTTGAATTAATGATTAAGTTGGAGAAAGAAAGTTTTAGCATAAGTTGAATACTTGAGGTTGGTGATATGGATTCCAAGGAAATATGCTGAGATTACTAAGTGAGATTTACTAAGTTGGATTGAAATCTTAGGGTTAAGATTGAATCTTGAGAGTCGAGAATCGCATACGAGTAAGAGATCTTACAGTTGTAGCTGTGACAATAGGAGTTGAATCTTAGAAGATTGAAGACCTGAAGGTGAGTTTCGGGTTAAGACCATTGAGGTGTAGTATAAGAGAGATCTTGAAGTAAGGGAATTCTGGGTTGTGTGGAGTGTTAAGGTTGGTGATCGATTGATGTTGATTATGAGGTTGCGGACATCATGACCATGTGATAAGATTTGAATGATGTTAGCATAATAAGTTATGATTATGGATAGCAGGATCAAGTGGTGAGTGTGGAAGCATGACGACACTTATCAGGTCGTTTGGGTAAGTGAAGGAGTTATAGTTTTAAGGAACGGATATTCATTTAAGAAGTATTGAAGAATTAAATGTTATTAGAGGACCAAACTTGGTGAAGGTGTAGGTTTTAAATCTATGAATGTCTGTCTAAGGTGTAGGACTCGAAGTTTGTCAGAATTTGATTGAGAGATTAAGAAGTTGATTGACGAGATGGTGATTGAGTCACAGAAAGGAAGGTGTTAGTATTAAGATGAATACCTGAGGTTGTTATATTTTGACGAGTTTCGTAGAGTATAAGAGTCAATGGGACTTTTTTATGGATTTTGATAATGCATATTACGAGTAACAAGTGAATTTTACTAAAGTTGAATGAGAATCCTAGGGCTAAGGTTGACCTAGTGAGCTGAGATTCATGTACACATAAGAGATTTAGTGGTGTTAGCGGTTACGATAAGAGTTAAATCTCAGAATGTTGAAGGATCGGAAGATGTAATGGCTAGTTAAGTCCCTTGAGGTATAGTTATGATTTAATCTTCTAGAGGATAAGTCTCGATTCGTGCGAAGT